>NW_022882941.1:0-600000 GCF_011952255.1 Bombus vosnesenskii
CTAGATACCTTGACAACGACCTCTAAGCGACACATCACGGCCACGATCACTTCCACTGACGGTACATACACGCGGACATTAACGTTCCTCATCATTCCAATCATATCAACCTTAATTCCCAGCGAACCCATCGATCGTTCGACACTTGAGATACCAAAAAATCTCAAATTGGCCGATCCACGATTTCATTTACCAGCTCCGATAGATGTACTATTAAGCTCAGGTTCAACACTCGCGTCGATGTGTGTGGGCCAAGTCAACCTCACGCAGCCAGACGAGCCTGGACTGCGTCTGCAAAAGACGCGATTCGGATGGGTAATCGGGGGGAGTCCAACTTCCCAAACCGCTACAAACATATTTCACACATCCACGACGACTTTACAAGCAGACCTCGCACGGTTTTGGGAAATCGATGAAGGACCCTCAATTAAACATATCTCAGAGGCAGATCGACGATGCGAAGAACACTTCCAAGCCCACACCCGACGCACCAGCGAAGGACGATACATCGTCGCTCTACCTTTCAACGATCAGCTTCAGTCACTCGGATCCTCTAAAACGCTGGCGAGTAAACGACTCGCCTCACTCAATCGCCGATTCCAGCGCGACAAACGCTTCGAATCAGAATATCGAACGGTAATATAGGAATACCTGGCGTTGGGACACATGACGAAGGTCAATGACAACCACTCCGACGACAACGGATACTATTTACCCCATCATGGCGTGACCAAAGCATCGAGTCAAACCACCAAACTCCGTGTAGTTTTCGACGGATCGGCACCAAGCACCACCGGAACCTCCTTAAACGATACACTTCACACAGGACCCAAGTTACAGGAAGATTTATTTTATATATTAATTAGATTCCGCGCTCATCAATACGTACTCACCGGCGACATCGAGAAAATGTATCGGCAATTCCTCGTACGACCAGAGGATCGGAAATATCAAAGGATATTATGGCGCAGCGCGAGTGGAGAAACAGAAACATATGAGCTTAACACTGTAACGTTCGGTTTATCCGCAGCCCCGTATCTAGCTATTCGGTGCCTCAAGCAACTGGCAGAGGACGAAGGACATCGATTTCCACGTGCAGCACAGGTACTGCAGCGGGATTTCTACGTCGACGACGCTCTCGCCGGAGCTGAAACGAAGGACGAAGCCCTCACGCTCAGAACAGAACTCACCAATTTACTTCAACTGGCCGGCTTAAACATACGAAAATGGGCGTCAAACGATAATGACTTATTACACGGACTCTCCTTAGAAGAAACAAATCACCAACATTTTTTGGGCGACTCGCAAACCTTGAAGACGCTGGGAGTGTTATGGAATTCATCCGACGACTCTATTCTTTACTCGGTCGAAGTCAAACCCACGCCGTCTCGAGTCACGAAACGAATCATCAGCTCGGAGATTGCAAAAATTTACGATCCGCTCGGTCTGCTCGCACCGGTGATTGTTCGGGCCAAGATGCTACTTCAACGAATATGGTCGTCGAAAATCGATTGGGATGAATCACTTCCGATCGAGTTACATACAGAGTGGGAAAGGTACTATGCCCAATTACCCTTATTAAATAACGTCAGGTTCCCACGCAAGGCAATAATCGAGTCCGCAATGGAAATTGAACTGCATGGTTTCTGCGATGCCAGCGAAAAGGCTTACGGAGCCTGTATTTATCTTCGAACCCTTAACACCAACGGCCGTGTTTGGACCCAACTTTTAACCGCAAAATCGAAAGTCGCCCCACTCAAGTGCCAGACCATTCCTCGGCTCGAGCTGAGCGGAGCACTCCTTCTTACGTCCCTGATGTCGACAATACAACAAGCCCTATCCCACAAAATTACTCGAACTATCTATTGGACCGATTCCACTATCGTCCTCCATTGGCTCAATACATCACCTCACACCCTTAAAACATTCGTCGCTAACAGAGTCTCCGAAATTCAAACAAAAACCAGCATCCGTGATTGGCGCCACGTTCCTACCGACGACAATCCCGCGGACTTAATATCACGCGGCCAAACACCCGAAGAGTTTCTGCGCCCAACCATCTGGCAGCACGGTCCTGCATGGCTCTACCAGTCGGAAGGCTATTGGCCGACATGGGCGCTAACACCGCAAATTGAAGTACCGGAGCAGAAGGGGGCGATTTGTCTGTCCACAAACCCCCCCGATTACTGTTTGCTGCAAAGGTATTCATCCTGGCCCAAGTTGATACGAATCATAGCTCGTTGCCTCCGTTGGAAACAGAAAAGGAACCGAGCGGCACCCCTAACCGTTACCGAATTACGCACAACGCACAATAAATTGATAAAATTGTTGCAAAACATCCATTTCTCCGAGGAAATTCGCACACTCCAAAAAGATCGGAACGCGGCGATAAAGGGTAAGCTCACGCGACTCAATCCGTTCATAGACAAGGAAGGAATATTGCGAGTCGGGGGTCGACTCAGTCATTCGTCGATGACCTTCGCCCAGAAACATCCCATAGTATTACCTAAGTCATCCGTTACAACACGCATCATAGACCACGAGCACAAGATCCACATGCATTCCGGAACGCAGGCTACGTTATACGCAGTAAGACAAAGATACTGGCCCGTTGACGGTCGAAGTCAAGTATGGCGGGCGATCAAAGGCTGCGTCCGCTGCTGCCGCGCTCAACCACCGCCGGTAGAATACGTGATGGGTAATCTGCCGGAGGCGCGAGTAACGGAATCTCGCCCATTTACAAACGTCGGCGTCGATTACTGCGGGCCGTTCCACATCAAGGAAAAACGAGATCGTAACCGTCGTCAGATAAAAGTATACGTAGCCATTTTCGTATGCCTAGCAATTAAAGCGGTACACATCGAGCTCGTTGACGATCTCACTAGCGAAGCCTTCATCGCCGCTCTTCGCAGATTTATCGCTCGACGAGGCTATTGCTCCACCATCCATTCTGATAACGGCACCAACTTCAGAGGAGCAAGCAACGAATTACGAGAGCTTCACGATTTATTACAATCGGACGATCACAAGGAAAAAGTAACCGCATTTTTAGCCGACAAACAAATCGAATGGCGCTTCATTCCCCCTCATTCGCCGCATTTCGGTGGGCTATGGGAAGCAGCGGTGAAGTCATTTAAACGCCACCTCAGGCGTGTAGCCGGCAACGAGTTACTCACCTCTGAACAATTGAATACTCTTATCATAGAAATAGAAGCAGTCCTCAATTCCCGCCCGCTAACTCCTATCTCCACCGATCCAAACGATCTCCTAGTCCTCACTCCCGGACATTTTCTCATTGGCGATTCACTAATGTGCTTACGTGATCGAGATTTCAGAGACATTCCATCGAACCGACTCTCCAGATGGCAGCATATCCAACAGCTTAAACAGCATTTTTGGAACCGCTGGCATAAGGAGTATTTGAACGAGTTAACCAACCGCAATAAGTGGAGCAAGGGTGGACACGGCATCCAAAAAGGCACAATCGTCATCCTCAGAGAGGACAACGTTCCCTCCATGCATTGGCCTCTGGGCCGAGTTATCAAGGTTCATCCAGGCGCCGATGGTGTCATCCGGACAGCTACAGTTCAGACGGCAAAGAGCGTTTTGGATCGGGCCGTCAAAAGGCTTGTCCCACTGCCAATTCAACCCGATCTCGAGAAACCCGAACAACTAGCCACCGAGACGAACTAAGATGGGAACTTCAACCACATCTCGCTAATTTGATCGGTACCCTCTCAACGGGGGGAGGATGTTACGCCATGCGGCTTGCCATAGATCATATTCTTCACTGTCGGTCGCGGCACTATAATGTCACAGACGGATCGTCGCGGCTGCCCGGCAAAATAAACATTGTAGTGGCAAGCGCATGGTTCATTAAGCAGAGCGACCTCCAGAAACGTCGATTCGTGGCCGTTATTTGATCTGGCGTAAAAGACGGTGGCGTGATCCGAAGGTAGTGGGGGTCGCCTTCCAGAAAGAATCAGAACGTTTCGAGAAGCCAAACAGTCTACACATCTTTTGTATCGCGCATTCCATAGTAACATTTCCTTTGTTGTTCCATTTATATTTTATAGTTAATAAGTTGTGCAATAAACATTAATTTAGTTGTGTTGATTCTGTGAGATTTCATTGAACCACCCTTATTATCATAATCGAAATAAGGGAATCGATCAGTTCGTGGCGTCGATTGTTCAATCGTAACGAGGACTTACAACTCTCGTTGACGTGATATCTCGCGATCGCGTCTCTCCGCGAATGATCGAAACATAAGATAAAAAGATTTTTTCAGACTACACCTCAGCCAACTTCAACGATTACTTCTAATAAAAATGTTTAATTTATGAAATTATATCGTATTGTTATCCGAAATGAGGATGTGTTCTAAAGTTTAGCCTGCTGGCTGGTCGGGAAGCGGGCAAAATTTCGCTTACAAAATTCCACACAGCAGACAGAAAAACGGAAAAGTAAGCTAAATAAACCACATTGAGAAAAAATGTTTCAAACGCATCCTTTTCAAACATTCCTTTCAAAGGGTAAGATTAATTCTGTATTTTTTAAACATCACCATATATTTGTTGTATTGTTACACTATAGCAGAAGATGTTCTATACTTGTGACGAACGTCACTCAGCTCGAAAAAGTGTGATTTCCAGAAGAAACTGTTTTGAATGTAATTAAATCAAATTTATCACTAAAAGGAATAATGTTCATAAAACTGTACTTTCTATTAGTTTTTAAGCCCCAACAGCGAACCTTGCAGTCAGGGCTTAGTTTGTAATAAGATGCATTAGTAGAATACAGCACAATGTTACATAAACCAAGAGCGAGGTAATTGCTCTCTCTACCAGCCAAATTATAAAGACAAATAAATGAGATTTTCAACTAGTCAAGAAGTGTCGTTGCAACATTTTCATAGTCGTAACTCGAAAATCGCGTTTTTTGAATTTTGCTGCTTTTGTGATAACATGTGTCATCTCATTTGTCTGATCTCATAATAATGTAATTTATTTCTAAATTACCACCTGTGATTTTATCGTCGGCGCATAACATTGAAATTATAACGTTTCCAAACAGATAAGTTGTGCCACCTTTTAATCCTATCTAGATATGTAACTTTGTTAAAAAGGACAAAACTCCGTGTTACGTCGCGTAACATTCTACCTAGCCGAGGCCACACACCGCGGGCAATATGGCAACCAGATGTCTTCGGATACTCCCAGCGTATCCTCCATAGATTCAAGGACCTTCCATAAATTTCATAGATTTCCTAGAAAAGGTCCTTCAAACGAAACAAACATCTGGTTCGGAGGAATTCCTAGAGACTATTGTCTACCACGGCTTAACAAGGGAAAGTCAGTTTTTGTCACGTCCGCTGCAACTTTCCTCCCACTAACCACTTTCTCTCGAGGGCGGTTAAGACCCTTCGTTTAACCAATTAAAAACGAAGCCTATTCCCTCACTCTCCTAAATAACATCGGCACCAACAAATCCGATGGTCCCGTGCGCTAGAGACACTCATCCTTAGCTCTCCTCCGAGACAGCATCGTCTTCCAAGAGTACTGTTTTTGCATCCTTCGAAGGGTCAACATCCTTCGAGCGGGTATACACACCCGCAGATCACTCAGTCACTCACTCATCTCGTACATACGCACCAGTGTAACTATCCTCGTTATAAGTTGTGGAATAAACGGTGAAATATAACTTACTACTGTGTCATATTCATATCAACCACCTCTGTTATCCTAACCGAAACAGGGGAACGACTACTTCGCGGCGTCGATTCAACGAATCGTAGCGAGAATTTACGCCTCTCGCTGACGCGTTTTCCTCGCGACCGCGTCTCTCCGCGAACGGTCGTAACACTCCGTATTGTAGAATGTGCAACTCAATGTGCACACTTAGTCTGCTTACTCTTATGGTATAAGCATTTGTGTGGTCGTGAGAATCCATTTGTTAGCGGAGCGTTATGTATTAGCGACGTCAACGATTCACTCACGATTCAAAACTAAATGTGTAATATCAGATAATTGAAATGATATATGTTTCGTAATGTTGAATTTACTTTCTTTAGTTTAAAAATATGACAAGGAAAGTGAATGACACTATTTGAAAAATACGAAATAATTCTTATTTTTTTCTTCTTTTTTTTATGTGAAAGATGCTGATTTCGAGAATTTGACTACATCAATGAATTCCCTGTTTGATATTAACTTTTCTATTAACGAGCTTTTGCTTGAAACTATCCGAAGCAGCTTAGATATCGTGCCGACATCTCCATTTAAAGAAAACCATGTCAAAAAATCATGTCAAATTTCATCCTCCTCGAAATCATTCAACATTTATCTTATATATATATGCTTTACTAAAATCACTAATTATGTTTGGTTGCGTGCTCCAACTTGTATAAAAGACTAAAATATCTGTATAAGAGCTATATAAAAGTTAATGAAAAATGAAATACATCAAAAAGTTCGTTTTTCACTATTAGATGCCTACTTATTCAGACGGATATCCCAATAGTGCAAAACATTTGTACTGGATCTATCAATTACATATTTCATACGTTCTGTAAATCACTCAAATCCTGACATCATTCAAACCACCTCACACATATCCAACAGAAGACTCAAACGTAACCATCCGTTAGACATAATAGACAGTTAAACTCATTTTATCCTTCTTGTTACTGACTTACATAACTCTTATATTAACTGCAATAACAATCCACGCTAAAAGGAAACATAAAGCAGGATGTGTACAATTGCCATTGCAAAAGTTCAAGCAACAATTTACAACAACTATCAGATACTTTAGTGAAACTATAAAATTGAAATTTTTATTTATAAAAACGGTTTCTATTTTGAAGAGGTAAAATATTCGAAATCGTTGAAAATTGTTAAAATTATCGAAAGAAATTCGAATAATAAAAGAAGTTCTCAAATATTTTGTTCAAATATATTTTAAACATTATTTAAATTTGTTGCGTTGTATGTTCACGGGTGCGTACGTATATGGCAGCAGGATATTATTATAAAATAAATATTAAACATTCAGTTTAAAAATAGTTGTCTTTATGGAAATCTTATCTTCTTATAGCCTCTTATAGCGTTTCATATGTATAATAAATAAGCTAATTAATCCGCTACTTTTCATTTACAGCGTACATAAAATCTAAAATATTCCAAAAACGACTATATAGTAACAGTGTGACTATATAATAATAGATATCAAAATTGTACATTATACAAATAAAGAAGTACAAAAAGTCATCTTGTAATATAAATTTGAAAGTAAGTATATCGGGGCGTGAGAGTAAGAAATATTTGTGAATATATTCTATGTACATACAAATGTAACAACATTCCAAAAGTAACGTAAGAAACGTTGAAAGTAAAGCCAGCGTTTAATCCCGCGTTGGTGGTGCTTATATCTACCGACACAAGAAACATTGAAGCAGGAATTTCAATTTTAACTAGGCAAATTTATTTATGACTCGACAACTCATTCATCAGAGAAACATTATCGACACGCGGGTATGTCTTAACTCGTGGTTCTATATTTCTACTTGCGATTGTATTACTTAATCTTTCATTAAGCCCTAGTCAGTAGTTAGATATTGTTTGAGATACAATTATGATTTATGAAATATTTCTGACTTGCGTGGCGGAAATAAATGCATTCCACATATTTTCTATCGCATTTCTAAACATATTGGTCATAAGATATTTCAAAATATCCACATTTTGATCGATTCAACGGACATACTGACATTTATTTAATTATTCAAAAAGGGAAAAATTTCTTTATATGAAATTTATTTGATTTAATGGACGAAACCTAGCAGAATATTTAATTTTGTTTCAAAATTATTAATACTTATGTAGGGAAGGTGGGATCGCCACACGAATTTTGCTAATCTTGATATAAATTGTCAAGGCAACATTCTGATTAATTCCGCTTCTACGTCAGTATAATTGCCGCTTTAGTTCCTAAAATATACATAAGAATCTTTTTCATAACACGTACTGTATTTTCAATTTCTTTAGATCTCTATTCTTAACTCGTATTCTAACAAGTATTTTTATATACATCTTAGACACTAAAGACGAATAACGTTTATACGATAGGTAATACCATACAGATTTTTTTGAAACTGTAATATATTTACTTTATTTACTTTTTTTACTTTATTACAAGTATTTTTAATTTCATTTTAGAAGTAAACTTAAACCTAATTTGAAACTAATTATAAAAATGGAAATTAAGTAAGCAAACAGGAAAGAGTTAATAAAGAACTTTAATTTAATATTTATTGATAATAGATTCGAATAAACGAAAATAACAAATACAGAATAAATAAAAGAATGGAACTTATTAATTATCTGGGTCGCTATTGATTTGTGCTCAGTAGCTTTGCAATTTCTTTATCATAATTGTGAATCTCAATTTATGGCTGGAAATATGTTTGGATTTTCATTATGTGGGATTTTTGCTAGATTGTGGTTAGGTTTAGCTTTAGTCCTAAAGAAAAGCTAAAAATATCTACTTACAAGTGTTTACGACAGTTTTTGTAATATTTTGGGTATTTAAGTAGTGCTTCTTAACGTTATGTTAAATTTTGAAAAATATCAGAGATATTCACCACATATTATGCCGTTACCGTACAATATGCAGTAAAATTATTTAAAACATTGTCGTTAACAACATATACCAAGGTCAATGAGTCAATGAAATCAGTGAGCTGTATCCTTTTCCATACAATTATCAAATTTTATCATTTATAAAAGTTACAAACGCAATTTTTTGTTTTCTAACAATATATGTATATTTCCATTATTCTACTCTTTATTTATTATGTGTATGTTATCGCTTCAGATTTTTCTTCTAAATTGTAATAAATAGCACATTTTCTATCTACAGCATAATTTACATAAAACTGACTTCGATATACACATATCCATACTATTTCGTTTCATGTATCTTTGTCTGCTTATATTACTAGTGTTGAATACTATTCTCTTTGTATTGGTACAATAAATACGCATAAAGTTCTTTTATGACTTTAATGAATATAAAAAACAATATCAATCATTTTGTGCACAAATTCCCATGTATTAGAGAAGAGTTACCGATAAAAGTACTATGTTGTATTATGTTCATTTTCTATATTTTCTTTCAGCAATACTATCTTGAAAATGAAAAACAAGGGTAATCCTGCCAAGATTTTATACAATCCGAAATAAAATATTTTTTAAAAGTAGTAACAGAAATACTATATTAGGGTATTATCTAAGTTCTGCTCGCCAATTTATCACATTTATCGTTAAGAGAAAGAGTTGTTGCTACAAGCTCGCAATTATTTAGTCTTTTGCATACAAACTGTTTTGTTCGAAAAGAGGTGAACATTTGTTATTATATATTAGATACCAGCCATTATAAAAACCTTTGCGAACTGCTGATTATAGAGTGACCAGTGAAAATATTTCATTCATTACTTATTATAATGATAGGATAAGAGGTATACGTACCTATATAACGAAATATTGACACTTGTAAGATTGAAATATTTATATATATATATATATATATATATATATATATATATATATATTGTATAAATTTTATTTAAAATAATGGACACGTAATTGTAGTTTCAATTAAAATGGCAGCATCCAGTACTACATCTCTATAAATACCAGTTTTCAGATGACTTCTTCTAACAGCAAAAGAGTGGTCTTATGAGGTAAAAGCTACGGAAGTATAATATTTGTGTTGCGTGTTAACGAGAAAATAATGATAGGAAAATCACGTGAGAGCGAACGAGACGAGATGATAAGTTCAACTTCTCAGCAATTATTTAAAGAAATGATAAACGACACAGGATGTTCTGGAAGGACTATTCCAAGAATGAACTATGATGAGCACACCAACATGATTGTTACATTGTTTCGTGTGACTACATGAATCTATTAATCGGAATGACCAACTCATTCCAACATGTAACTATTTCGTGGAAATTCTGCGTCGGTACGAGATCTACAAAAAAATTTACATAATTACCGAATAAAACACTTTAGAGTTACGTTATGGGACGAGAATATTTCCTACGTTGAATGTATAATATATAGCATAGTTATATAATTAAAGGAAATAATTAAAGATAATATCATCGTTTGTAAATAACGAATTTTTCGATTTCGTTCCAAGATTAGACATTTTTAATATAGTTTGCCCTTAAATTTATGAATTGCTAAATATATTTTTGTGGATGGTTGGATATTTTTATTAATTGCGATTTCTTTTAGAATGTATAAATAAATGGGTATAAATTATAAACTTTAACGAATAATGAAATTAAAGCAACATGCAAAAAAATAAGTTAAATAACATAAAAATTCCTATTTAAAAAAATAACATAATTGCAAAAATGTATTTTTTTACATTATTTATATTTATGCATTATTGCACTTGGGGAAGAGATATAATTGCGGACATGAAGCCCACTTTGAACCATTCATCATTTTTCCCAAGCGTTTTCTTCTAACGTTAACTCAGATAAAATATATAAATTAGAAGAAATTAGAAAATGATTTATTTAAAAATTTGACAAACAGAAGCAAACAATTGTCTCAATCAGCGAAACCTGTATATTATTAGTACATTCAATTTCTTAGTGATAGCTAATTAAATCAATTATTTTCTTCTATTTGGTACATTTTTTTTAAACAAAATTATATTTTTTTAATTTCTTAAATTTATATGTTTAATTTTTACTTTTTAGTCTCAAATTATTCTGGAAATATACATTGGATTCCATTGTGGGATAGAAAGATTTTTTCAGATTTCACCTCAGTTAATCAGGCAATTATTTCCAATAAAAAGATCGTCAATTTTTTAATTATATAAAAAATGAGCATGTGTTCTACATTTCATCTTTTTAAGTGGTCTCGGAATGGATGAAATTTCGAATTGCAAAATTCTATCCACCGATACAGACAAACAGAAACATAAGCTAAATATAATAAGTGTAGTCTTTATTGTAGCTTATTTCATTTAGTACTTTTTCGATGATATAGAAAAGAATAGTTGCAGTTGTTTATTACCCTATTTGCACTTTTGTATTATTTAATCATGTTATAATTCTATTGATCCAACATTTTCACATATCGATGAATAAACAAGTTAATAATTATTTAATCTGAAAAGATGTTAATTATATATGAAAATCGAAAACAGCGTTGGACATTACTCAATTTGTTTTGAATAAATATTTATTTCACCATATAGTTTCACCATTCAGGTAATTACCTGAATAAATTAATTTTAATCAAACATTTCATCCACATAATCATCATTCATTAATCCTAACAAATTCGTCCCCAATAATAATAACTTGTAATATTATTCGAATAATGATACGAATAGGCGCTTTTACTGACCAGTGTAAGTTTTAGCATTAATTTATCAAACAGTAATACATTTTGTGACTCAACGTTTGAGGAAAAGCTAATTGGATAATAAAACTTGGGAAAATATTGGGACATGTTTGGTAATTCTACATTTTACTTCATGCATCTGTTATACAATACTGTAATATAAACAAATTTTTGGTCGAATGAATACTTACGTTTAGAAATTTTTATTCTATCAGATATTTATCCGTTAGTGGTGAATAACGATTTATTTTTTATGTTTATCTGTTATCTGTTACTACTGAAACATTTAAGATATTTCATTTGATGACGAAAGAAACTTAGATTTTTTCAATAGCATATATACTTGTGTTTTTATATATTTTAGATTTACATAAATACGTGTGTTTGTTTTTCGGGATTTTATGCATCTATATGTTTTAAATATATACTATCAGAAAAATAGCTTTAAGCAACTGTATAGGCATGAATGTCTTATCGAACTCGTTTGAAGAGTGCCTCTGATTAAGCGTTTCGATTTTTCGAATGAGTTAGACAAGACATATTATTTTAATATTCTGATTCAACCTCTCTTGTATGATAATTCCCATACATAATGAAGAGGATTTAAAATAGGAAGCCGAAAACATTTAATTTAATCTTTTATCGATTTATAAAATCTTTTAATTTCAATCTGAGACTACAAAATATAGCAAATATGATAATGTAATAGGCACTTATTAATAATTCGTAACTACTTGCATTGCATCATTAAAACACATTACATAATTAATATTTAATACGTATTCAACAATATATACTTTAATGGAACTATACTGGTCTTATAACTATACAATCGTCTAAGGTTTACAATTCTTACAGCGTAGTGTAAAAGTTAACGAATGGTATTATTTCAAGTTTCTCACTTATCTGATTACTAACTGATTAGTTACGCCTATTATTTAGTTCTATCTGTTATGTGAAACGGAAATTTGAAAAAACCTGTAAAATCATTTTCATTTGATAAAGACAAAACAACTATGTTGCATTCCAGACAAGGTAGTTACTGGACAAGCCTGTACGACTGTTCGACATAAATTAAGTAAAACACATAACTTGCCAACTACATAGCGTACGTTGATCGAGGCCCCGTTTTCCTTCAGCTTTGGCCAATCTAATCGATGGACCTTTATCTCAACCGCAATGAAAATAACTGGCCAGGCAAATTCTTCCTACAGCAACCGCGCAAAGTTTCTGTACAACTTTCTATAAGTGACAAGTTACGTATACTGACAGCGAGTGTTATTTAAAATCATACATCTTGATACCAGCAACATTTTTGTTTGTAAAATGCATTCATTTTGTAAGCTGCCCAAAATAAGGTGGCATAATGACGTGAAATCAATGTTCGAAACGAAAAAAGAAACAGATACAAGAAAAGTTTCGAAGAGATACGAGTTTACTAGTGAACCGGTCAAAGCCAGGACATAATACAAAATACACGGAAATACCAACAGAAAATATTATCAATGTCTTCGTCCGAAGCTTTCGATAATCGTCGAAAGTAACAAACACAGATCAAGATCTAACGATGGTATGGTATGTTTTGTCTAACCGAGCGAATATTCGCTCTTCCCCCACTCTAGTAAAATTAAAAAGTGAAAGTGTACGCGAATACTCGTCCACTGTTCGACAAAAGGATAAGCAAATAATTTCATGGCGCATTCTTGCTACTACAGAGCAGCTTAAATGAAATAAGAACCTGGACGCGCAAGTGGAAGATAAATTTGAATATAAATAAATCAATACACGTTTAGACAAAAGACTAAAAAATTCACCTCATAACCAAGAGAAAGAAGGTTGACACAAAATGAACTGGTTACTTCGATATAAATCAGCATTGACACTCAGCAACAAACTGCAATTATACAAAATTGCTATGATACCTATCTGGACTTATGGGATTCGATAATGTGGCTGTGCCAAACATAATTCGAAGCTTTCAGAATAAAGAACTTTCTATCCGCTGTACTATGGATTAGCAATGAAACCCTATACGAAAACTTACACATTACATATATTCGAGACTAACACTTTACCAAATCATACAATGACCGACTGTAAACTTACCCAAATGAAAATTATTTATTAAATGGCAGTCTCGTTCATCATGAAGGCATAGCCAAGCGACGAAGAAATTCTTTTTTTAATTTTACTACAGTAGAGGAAGAGCGAACATTCCTACAGACAAATATCCCAAAGACAATTAGCTATGAAATAAAGATGCAAGAATTCGAGGAATATCGTTTATCGGTAACACAGAGATACGTGCAACTATAAAACTGGTTCACTGCACAAAAATACTTATACATGGACCAGATGTTATTAAAAAACCTATGTATAATCCATGTAGCAGAACTTGGAGAAGAAGCTCAAAAGACCAGAAATAAAGACAATAGATTGTTCAAAGAACATCATACATGCAAAATATAGAGAAACAAGAGAAACACAGATTTATTTAAGTCGCTCAAAAGCCATGCTGATTGATTCCATAAATTTGGAGTATGTAGAAAAATGACACGTATATAGAAGCACTGTTTTCTTTTAAATTTACCATTTATAATATAAACTTTGCGGTTATTCGTGATAAATAAATGTATGAAAGTAAGATTTCTTCTTTTACATGTTGCGATAATATGAAATTGATGAATGTATAGAAAGTGGAGTGATCAACTTGGTTTCATTTAATAAGTTCGTTCGATAGAGATATGTTAAATTTAACGACGTTACCAGCGGATTACTTGGCCGAATCAAATACTGAAACGGAACCTGAAATTGCCATGTCATTGTCAGATATTGAAGTATAAGGTAATGTAATAGCATTCTAATGGTAACTCTAATAATAGTTTATTTAATTCTCTTATATTATAGAAAAGAATCAAGTTCTTACGATTTTAACAGCCCTTGCTCATTTAAAATTCATTCAGAACGACTTGGCATATTAAAATTAGCATAAATCTCAACTTTTGTTAACCGTAACTCTTTAACTATTGAGATTTGAGAGTATGTTTATATGATATGAGTCTAATTTCATCTAAATTTTCAAAATTTCAAATAAACACATCGAAGGATCAAGAAAATAAAATTAAAATAAATAATTAAGCTGTTTCGCACGTGGTCTAGTCTAAGAGCAATGTATTTTCTGCTAGTAATAGCTTTAAATATAACGGGTGACAAAAAGGACCGACGCGCCAGGTCTTTGATCGCCGATTTCCACGTAAACCGTACGAACTTTATGCAAAGTTATTCAAGAAAGCGGGATGCTTATCTGCCATAAAAATAAATTTCTGCATTTCGTGGAAATCCGTTGCGACTCCACCCAGTGCGGGGCGGAAGTGTATCCGCGAGCGAAACAACGATGTGGGTCTTATGTTCGATTAACTGTATCGAAATTTGCATAATTCCCGCGGTTACCTGATGCTGTTATATCCCGTAAAATACTACGTTGTTCTGTTCACCACGAAATTATTTGAATAAGATAGAGATTGACTCGTGCGTCGAAGAAAAACTCGAACCATTCGAAAGATCGTTTTAAAGTTCTTAGAACTTATAAAACATATTAGGTTGTTGGATACGGATAAAGTGAGCAAATAAATTTGATAAAACTTTCAATTTTTATAATTTACAGAAGATAATAGATACTTGTCAATAACATTTTTGTCTTTACATACGAGAAAGCATTTGTCCAAATTTGTCCAATGTCCTGTGTAATTTCATTACTAATTGTAAGACTTTTTTGAACGAAAATGTTCAAAGTATTTGAAAACACGGGCATATCCTCAGAGGTTACCGTGTTATGTTAAAATGGATTTTTTGATTTCGCATGAAAGGCGTATACTAATTATTAGTTTCCATTCTTTAAACATTTTTTACAGTATGTAACTAAAACATTTAATTCCTCATTATTGAGAACTCCTTTTAGTAGAACACATGGTTCATTTTCATTATTTGTATTTCTGGATATAATTTTTTCATTTCTCTGTTTCCCTTTCAATATAAAAATCATCACAATCATCCAATTGAATATATTGCTTCATCATATGTACAACATTTTATCTTTGTTAATACAAATATTGCATCCAACTCATGCCTTTTATCTATATAAATATTATAGGTACTTTGTAATAAACATCGCATGTCGTTTTAAGTGCGTAATAAACAAAAGAAGTAAAACACTCGAATTTGATTTTGATCCGTTATTCGTTTTGATACTTATGTAACTTTTTGTTTTATATTAAAATAATTAAATTTTTAGGTAACATTTTCTCCGTTTTCCAGTAAAGTAAATAAATCAACAAAAATCAACTCGGAATGAATAATGAAAATCAAATCATATTTAAAATATACTATAAATTCATAGTCAATTAATATTTGTAATAACAGTATACGTAATATCCGTAAACCTTTCTTCCTTTAAATACGATCACTGTATCTTCTTTTCTCTTTTAATAAATCCAATTTAAATATTTCATCTGCTTCCTTATTGCTGCAAATCCTTTAATCAACAAAAACACCTATAATGTTGCATTTGATTAGTTTCAAACTTTGAATTGTACGATAAATAATAGTTGGCTGTACGTTTAGCTAATAAAATCCGAAAGATTTTATGCGTTTGTAATATCAACCAATTGATATGCAGAAACGTAACATGTACTTACGCGTAGACTGAAAAGCGCAACATTATAGCCGGCAGTTTGAACGCAAGCTGCTCGGTCCACTGTATAATTTCGTCAATGAAATCAATGCGATAGCGATCGCAATCTTACCAAACCATCATTTCTATCGCGATATGCGGCTGTACATTAATTTACCGTTGGCCAAGATCCATGCAGTGGTATGAAACCAGAGATCACCTGCTCCTAACTTTTTTAATATTGTATTACTCTGCCTGGCCACATTGCAACTGAAATTACAACTGTAATTGCAACTGTAATTGCAGCTGTAAAAATCATCGTTACCGCTTACGGCCCCTTCGATATTTCAGAACGCAAGAATCCGTGATCCTTTGGTCCAAGACGCGTTCCTAATCAACACAAGCATATTTTTTCGATCATTATAAATGAGAATAGTTATAAATTGTATCTATTTTAATACTACTAAATATTACTGACATTTCTCTACAGTTTTTATGCAATAATTAGTGCTACAGTACGAATTTTAACGCTTTATCGTATTTCGATATGGGTGCCGTGCTAGTAAAAAATAATTTTCATTAAATGGCCACTAATGTTTCAAAAACTAGGATCAAACAGAAGAAGCATAATATTCATCAAAACAGAGACAAAAGTCTTATTAAATAAAAATAAATACAAATATCACTACTTTCTGACATACAAGACGTCTTTAACTATAAGCTTGTAACAGCACAAGAAACATTACTGAAAGTTTAAATATATGAAAAGGTTAAACGCCGAGAAAAAATATAGTTTTAGTAATAGTAACGACTATTACCACACATTGTATCTGTTTCGACCGTTCGCGGAGAGACGCGTTCGTGAGATAGCACGTCAACGAGAGTCGTAAATTCCCGTTACGATTAAATAATCGACGCCGCAAACTGATCGATCCCCTTATTTCTGTTCGGATAATAGGGGTAGTTCAATTGAGTATGCACTGAATTAACAGACATAAATTACAGTTTATTCCAACAATTTGACTAGAGAGGTATAAATTGATAAAGTATAATTAAGTGTCGATTGATGTACAAGTTACAATATAGAGTACTAATGTAAGCGTAAATGATGACGGTTCGAAGTATGTGTAAAGATTTTCTGTGAAGATGATACTACGGGGAGAAACTTATGATGGGTGGGTCTAAGGACACGAAAAGAGCTGGTTTGTTAAGGACAAGTTTTCGTTGGTAGAGTGAGGGAATAGACTTCGTTGTTACTTGGTCAATTGCCAAGTGGGTGAGGAAGGGTGCTAACGCCCCCGAGAGAAAGTTGCTAATGGGAAACATCATACGTGAGAAAAGCCAACTTTCCTGTGTTAACCCGTAGTAGACAATGAACTTTTGAGAACAATTTACAGTGGTAAAAAGATGTAGCGGTACAGGAGTCAAAGGACGACGCGAGTCGAGAGCGACTCGTGCTGTTGTTTTGCCTCAGGTCATTGACTTAGCCTTGACGCATGAAACATAACGACAAATAAACTCCGGGCAAAAACAATGTCACCGCTACATGCAACCGTCGAATCAAGACGAATTTCAATTTTCCGACTCTCCCCCGACCAGTATAAATAAACGAACACGATCGCGAACGTCAGTACATATCGAGTACATATCATGTATCTAACAGCATCGAGAGTATTTTTTGAGTATCTTACGAGCGTCTATGAAGTTACGCGACAAGCTTTACAAGTATTTATTCTGCGATTCTATCCTGCGATTTATATTTCGTATCAACGACTCGTGTTTACGGCTGTGTATTAATTTATCGATTTAAATATATTCCACGGTTACAACAACAAGTAATCTCGTCATTAATTCTTACGCACCTATATCCTCTTCACATAAACCTCTACAAAAATATTTGTTTGGCCTGAAGGACCTTAAATAGAAAATTCCTGAGATTTGTGGAGGATCCTTGAGAACATTGAGGGTACACAGTAAGGATGTATAGACATTTGGCTGCCATCTTACCCGCGGTGTGTGGCCTGGTCAATGCAGAGGTCGCCAGACGTAACAGTATCATTCTGTCATACACGAAAAAATAAATTAGAACATGTTTCAAAACTGTAAGAAGTCACGTTTCTTGACATGCAGAAATTTTATGATAACAGGCTAATATCAAAAATTATTATTCTACATTTCCGATGTCCGTTGCTCGGAAAATCATCCTCATCCGGCCTGTACCGCTGAACAGAGTATCCAAGTACGAAGAAATCTGTACAATCGACTGTCGTTGACCTCTCAAGTGTATGTATATATGACGAAACTTAATCATCGATTTTTTCCGAAATGAACTCTTATGTCTAAACTTGTCACTTTATGTTTTCGACTTACTTTATCGTGGACAACCACTCCCTTTCGGCTTGTACCATGATTTTCGGTACACCCTGTATGTATAATAAAATAAAATAGCGAAAAGAAAATATTATTAAGAAAATCATAAGAAACATCTATCATCGTCAATCCTCTAATGAACGCAGAATACGAAGTATATGCGTGTGATTACGAATCGATGGCACACAATAGAACTTTTATGATATTCTGGTAACAGCGAATATATTAATAATTACTGCTACGAGTTTCTCAATAGCATTGCCATTGTAGCGAGTTGATTACACTGCGAAATACACTAGTCGAATACGCTGCAAAACCTGCTCGAAATCTTTAAACAAAAACATTCGCATATAACTAGAACCGCGTAGCCCAAAGCCTGTTCAAAGCGTTAGAAATTATTAGATTGTGAATATCTATGTAAATACATATGTTTGAGAAAAATGTGAGTAGAAAAATGAAGCCTAGATAACAATTTGTGAATGTGTTTCTTTTATGTAAAATTTTTTGGATAATGTATGCATGCTATACGTATTCATGTTTAAAAATATGTCATTTTCTAGTTATTTTATTATAAATCAGTTACACCACTCGCATCATGCCTACGTGTTTTACAATATAAGATACTACATTTTTGAATAAAGGCATAACGAGTTTTAATACTTGGAAACAATATTTCGTATGTGCCAGTAAACGGGTTTAAATTACAGCTAATATTAAATTTAAAATTATATTATAATAGTCAGCGGGCGAGCGAGCGATACAGAGGGAGAGAGAGCGTAAGACATTGTAGGATCTGCTAAACGTCTATTTCTGATTGTTAATTATCTGCTAATCAATGGCGTTCTATCTCCTCTATATATGTATATGTGCACCATTGTTGTAATTCCTAATTAATGTAGCTTCCATACCTCAAACAATACACTTCTCACTTTTTACCTGTCGAAGTGAATATTTATTGTTAGAAGCCGATGAGTGCCTATGGGTACCACAGAAAACATTTTATATAAACTGCTATGCTTACGATATTACTTATGTGTATACACATATGTATTATATACATTATACATATATACACATATGTATTATATACATTATATGTATACACCACCACAAGCCTAAATTCATAATATAAGTGAAATCAAGAAGCTTTTGTGCATCAAAATAAAATGAAAACTAAGAACAACAAACTAATGGTCTATATGGTGTATAATATCAAAATTGAATAAGAGGATGTACTAAGATTTCTATATAAGATATAATGGTCTCTACATATACCCACATATAACCGTGTCTTATATTTGTCTCTTTTATATAGTAATACATATTGTTTTCACATAATATTTTTGGGGGGATGAACAGAAAAGGACTTATATTAAGAGATAATTTTCTAACTTGAAAGAATTTGACTAGAGCGGAGCAAAACGAGTTACAGGAGAATTCTATGTATATGCAACATAACTGTATAACAAATGAGAGAATTAAATCGAGAACTTATCGTAACTCTTTGTGTTACTTGAAGAGTTTGTAATTAAGCAATAACTCATTTAATAGATTGAATGTGCTTTCAATGAAATGACAATAAAGGATATGCAAGTGCATCCGCTTTATTTGTATGCAATTAAATATCTCGAAAAATATATAAAATACGACAAAATGGTTCAGATAATAGCTGCAGGACATCGAGAGGGGGAGTATGCTGGTATTGTATATAATGGCACTGAAACATTCTATATGGTTCAAATTTTTAAGTGGATGTCTATATTTTTTATTACATATTTTTTTCCAATTATGGATTATGGAAGGTAGACATTTTTAAAACACTACGTAAATTTGTATTTTGAATAAAACACTTTCGAAATATCAAGCATTTTTTTAAGTCAAATTAAGTTATCTAACGTATTGGGTTGGCAACAAAGTGATTGCGAATTTTTTCATGAGGTGGTATTGATAAAATCTGCAATCACTTAGTTGCCAACTCAATACATCGAGGTTGCTCAGTCGGACTTTATATTGATCACGGTGACATCAAAAAGTTTTTTTTTTTATTTAGCTGTTTACATTCACAATTTGTCCGATTTGGACATTTGGTAGAATACCATCAAAAAGTGTCGACTTTATGTGTGATAAGATAGACACATGGTATGTCTTTTTTCTTCTCCTCATTTCATACAAAATTCAAAAATTATTCTCTGCCAATCTGTTCTATGTTAATGCCTTATTTAATTGCGTCAAATCAATCAGTTTTATAAGTTATTACTTTGACATTTACAGCATTATAATGTAAATATTTCCGGAATTAGCACACTATTGCGTATACATCAGGTATCATAGCTGAATTACCATAGTTGATAGTTGATACTATATAGTATCATTATTCCAGACGAATATCGACATATCCTGCATTAGAAAAAGTACAAAGTAGACAGTATCGGAAAAATAATCTAATTATGTAAATGCTAAACGCAATCTGGATGCCATGTACTTTACAACGATCCTAGTAAAAAAATATTCATCTTAATGACAAAAAATACACATATTTATGGCAAAATAATATTTGTATTCAAACTATTATGAAAATGGCAATTTAAATTACTTATATTTTTATCACTTCCAAGTGATTGCGTTTATGCTTGCGTTTTCTATGACAAAGCGATTGCGTTTCAAAAGTTAAGTAATCGTTACTAATACTAAATATTTGCTGTTACATTAAGTAGCGGAATAAAAAGGGAAGTGCACACGCTAAAGGAAATTTAATTCAATATATAGTAAAATATGAAGTACTATTTTGCATGTTAAAACTATTGAAAAAAGCAATTAAATTACTGTTTTAAGAAAGTGAAATAACCGTTTCACAAATCTCTTTGTAAATTATTTTAGTTACAGGTATTCATGATAGAAAGAAGGAAAACTACTGGAATCTATTTATAATGATAACATTTCTTTGTAACATATGCAACAAACTATTATACAAAGCATGCTGGTTGACTAGATAACATGTAATGAAAAAAACAGATAAATGACTAAAGCAATCTGATTCGCAATAAATTTTACAATTAGCAAGGCTTTTTGTTATATTACAAAAAACGAATTAAAATTAATAAAGAAGGAAATACTAATTGCTTCGTACATCGAGTTTTACAATTTGATGATAATCAGGAAAAAGGTCGTTAGTATCAAAACGATGCTGTAATCGAAAGAAGCTCGACGGATGAGAAAAGTAGCGAAGATGGAAGAGAAGAGGATAAGGAGAGAAAGGTTGAAAGAAGAGCCATAGAGACCGATAGTAAGAGGAAGAAGAGCAGTTGTAGAAAGTTCGAGGTAAAGCTTCTACAGAGACCGAAGCGTCAGACTCGTAATAAGAGCTGGCAGAAGTTAACTGAACCGTGAAGCCGCGCCTGAAGAGGGCCATGTAGCTGAGAGTTCTAGGAACATCGTGTCCTCTCCGAGAAGTTCATGCTCGGCTCCTTTGTATTGCATTTCTTTTCCTTTCTCTCCGGAATATACTTCTTTCCTCCTTCCCTTTTTTCTCTTTTTTAATGCCAAACTCTCTTGACTTTCCTTATTTCGCCATCTGTCTCTAGTCTTTTTTAGAACCTGGTCCTTCCGTTCGAATGGCATTAGATAATTACAACATTTATTGTGGCATGACATTACAGTATTAATTCACGAAACATTCAATATTGAGTGTATGTGTATTCCTTTTTTAAGCAACATATATAAATAAAAAAATAAAAGAAATGGTTTCCATTTAAAAATGTACTAAGGAGAAAAAAAAATTTTTTTAATCAGCTTAATAATAATATACAAATAAATCTGTATATGATGAGCACGAGCGATAATCAAGTAATAGAATATCACTCAAATGAATTTATATTGCTAAGGTGATCGTCGGTGAAGGTGCCCACAAGAAATACACTTGATTTTCAACAATAACGTTTATTAAACTCTTAGCAATTAACAACAAATAACGATTAACCACGATTAACGATTAACAACGATTAACGATTAATAACAAATAATGATTCACACTGAACTATCAAGAGTCAATAACCCGTTTGTCTAATTGTGTTTGCTTCGCTTAACCTTTCGCACTTCGCAGCTCGGGGCAGAATGAATCTTTTGGTTCAAAACCAAACAGATTCTTTCCTTTGTTGTCCGTCGATATCCCCACTACGCGCGCGTTTATTAGAAGTCCGCGACGGTTGCCCCGTATGCATTCTTCCGAATATTCGGCGAAAGAACCGTAGGGATATCGATGGTACATTAGGCCTGTCGGCCTTGCCCTTTGAAGGTATAGCGTTTTGTGTCGGGAAGCCGTTGGAAATTTCCGTGGTCGAGTGCCGCCACATTACTAAAAATGATAACTTTGAATTTTTTGAGTGAAGAAATTTTTAATGAATCCGGCAAAGGTGATAATGTTCTCTAATGATTATGTGGTAAAAATGGAAGAATACTTGACTCAAACCATGAATCCGAAATTTATCTAATCAAATAAAACTGACACTAAATTAATATGAGTTCGCAAGGATCTTATTTTTAGTAATAAGAATAACATTATATACACAATATCATTACATTCAATTACTTAACTGTACATGATTAAGTAAATTATTTTCTCTATCATAGTCCATTTTTAAGTAAAAACCATCTTTTTTAAGCTTTTTTAGTTTATGCATTTTATTTTTTTTAATCTTTAATTACTCTTTAGTCCTTAATTGTCATTCAACCATATACATAGAACCTCATTGTATTGATTTGTTGATTGTATTGATAGAAACATTTTTTCAGGTTTCACCTCAACTAACCAAACAATTAGTTCCAAGAAAGAGTTTTTTTAATTATATTATATCGCCACTGGAAATGAGCGTATGTTCCAAATTTCAGTTTTCTAGCTGTTGGAACAGCGAGTATTTCCCTCAAAAAATTCCACCTAGCAGACAAACAAACAGAAAAATAAGCTAAATAAAAACCATTTTAATACACCTATGTTAACGATTTTTAACGCTATTTGTGCTAACAATTATTTTTGTGCGTGCGTGTGTGTGTGATTTGAGATTTTAGTACGGCATTTGGAATATTGAAATTTTTAATTCATTTTTAGTTTGTGCTGAAAGAAACAATTTGGAACTTTCGTAAGAAAAAGTCGATAATATTTTTTAGAACTAACATAAATAGAATATTGTTTCTCTGAATAAATATATTTCTCTTAGCTATGAAAAGAAAATAGTATCTATACTCTTGTTAGTCTTTAGAACTTCTTTCTTCGTTTAGTATAGCGGATAGTACAGCGAATAGTATAAACGGATTTGCATAACACGACGCATGTGTCACGTAATTTTTAGGGTTGGTTGGTGGAAATAAAATATAGTTGACTCGTAACACAACAATTAACTTTGTTTTAATCAACCTTTATTGTGAATTCACCAATCACAATGTAACACGCACTGAATTAGCATAAATCACAATTCACTCCAACCACGTTATGTAAGACTTAGTTACAACAATACATTAAGTACGCGACTTATAAGGGTAGACCGATATAGATATGTTGACTATTCTAAGAATACAGAATAAGTGAAGTTTTACTGACGATACTGTGTCTGAGGAAAGCTAGGGGTGGGTGTGTCTAAGGACACGGGACTATCGGATTTGTTGATGACAATTTTGGTTAAGGAAGTGAGGGCAGTAGACACCGTCTCCGATTGGATAATAAGACGGTTGGTGGACCAGGAAGGATTTTAGCCGCCCTCGCGAGAAAGTTGCCAACGGAACATACCAGATGTGGAGAAAACCATCTTTCTAAGCTAACACGCGGTAGACAATAAACGTAAGGGGAAATCTAAGACAGGAAATACTCGCTTGGTCCGAAGGACCTTAACTATGAAAATGCCAAGGCCCCTGGTGGGCACTTAAGACTATTGAGGGTGCGCGCCAAGGATATGCAGATATCTCGGTGCCA
Organism: Bombus vosnesenskii; assembly: GCF_011952255.1. Taxonomy (NCBI): domain Eukaryota; kingdom Metazoa; phylum Arthropoda; class Insecta; order Hymenoptera; family Apidae; genus Bombus; species Bombus vosnesenskii. The sequence goes on from NW_022882941.1 coordinate 24,437, forward strand.
TCCTGTCCGTCAGTTCGCTGTGGAGTGCCGAAGCGTGCAGACGTGTCTCTAGTGCCCAGCGTAGTTCGAGAACAACACGTGTCGCCCAACCGTCGAAAGAGAACACAGCTAAGTGCCCCTTACCCCCTAGGGAGAAGAAAATCCCACGCACCTAACCCCAACACGAATACTAGCCTCACAGCCTCACGACTAGTTGTTCATTCCGAATTAACTAGCTCGATGATGGCCCAGCAACCGCGACCAGGCTCTCCGGAGCAGACTCGCAGCTACCCCGAGCTACCCCCCCCCCCCGTGGCAGAAGTGTAGCAGAACTCTCCGCACTAACGACGCTAACACTACAAAGAAGAGGAAAATAGAACCAGCAACGCAAATAAACACACACAACAGGTTCGCCGTATTGGAATCCTCAAACGACGCCATGGAAATCGTAGAACCGCCATCAAACCAACACTCACAGAGAATCCCCCCTCCCCCACCAATTTTTGTGGACGACGTCATTGACATACAGACAATGACCAAGTCCCTAGAGAGAGATACCAGCAAGGAGGAATATAACCTTAAGATAAGCAACAACAAGGTGAAAATACTACCAACGAACCCAGAAGCTTACAGAAAACTCACCAAGACACTCAGGACCCTGAACGCCAACTTCCACACCTACCAACTTAAACAGGAAAGGCCTTTCCGGGTGGTCCTACGAAACATACACCACTCAGCAGACATAGACGAACTAAAATACGAACTCTCAAAACTCGGCCACGAAGTCGTCAACGTAAGTAATATAAGGCCTAGAGTCTCGAAAGACCCGTTATCCTTATTCTTCCTAGACATTAAACAAAAACCGAACAATAAGGAAATATATAACATCAGTCGCCTAATGAACGCGATAGTAAAGATCGAACCACCGCTCGTGAAAAAAGAAATAGTGCAGTGCAAAAGGTGCCAAAGGTACGGTCATACGCAGAAATACTGCAACCATACTTTCCGCTGCGTTAAATGCGCAGGCTCTCACTCCACTGACCAGTGCGCCAAATCACCGGAAACCCCAGCGAAATGCATCCACTGCCAAGGGGACCACCCTGCCAACTACAAAGGCTGCCCAGCATATAAAACACTACACACGAACAGGTACCCTCAGCTCAGAGCAAAAGAGGTATCCAACCAAACACCCAGCCCGCCGAAATTCACGACTACCCCAACCTAACCCCAACCCCCTCAACCAACCAAACGCACAGTCCTACCAAATTCATCTCCACCTCAACCTCCTATGCCCAAGCAGTACAAGGCATCCAAAATAACCCGAACAGCCAAAGGAACCTTTCCCAAAACAGTGACCCCAACCCACCAAACACAGACAACTCCTCAAGGCTTGAAAAGCTAATAGAGAAACAATCGGAGCAAATAAATCACTTGCTATCGCTACTAACACTCATCGTGGAAAAATTAGCACGCCCCGACTCAAAATAAAACCAAGGCGCATAGCACTCTGGAACGCCAACGGTCTAGCGCAACACAAACTTGAACTAGAACTCTTCTTAAAACACCAGCAAATCGACGTAATGCTCGTGTCGGAAACCCACTTCACCGACAAGAGCTACCTGAAAATAAATGGTTACAAATTCTACCATACCCAACACCCCAGCGGAAAGGCCCACGGTGGCACCGGAATAATAATCAAAGCAAGTATTAAGCACTACGAACTTCCATCATTCCAGAAAGACTACCTCCAAGCAACAAACGTAGCAATAGAAGACTGTCATGGCTCAATCACCACCTCAGCAGTATACTGCCCTCCCAGACACTCCATCGCCAAAGAAGACTTTGATAACTTCCTGGACACCCTGGGCAACAGATTCATAGTTGGAGGAGACTATAACGCCAAGCACATCCAATGGGGCAGCAGACTGGTTACAGCAAGAGGCAAAAACCTCTTAAACAGCATAACAAACAACAACCTCAACTACCTCACCACATACGAACCCACATACTGGCCCACTGACACCAACAAAATACCCGACCTTCTCGACTTCTTCATAACTAAAAATATCCCACCAAGACACGTCCAGATCGTCTCCTCGGCTGATCTCTCCTCTGATCATTCTCCCGTGATAGCAACAGTCAGTTCAACAATCATCGAGAATACACCTAATGGCTCCATTCACAACCAACACACCAACTGGCAGCTCTTCAGAGAAGTCTTTACACACTCAACCTCAGCCTTCACCCCAGTAAAAACAAAGGAAGATATCGAAGCAGCCACGGAATACTTAAACACGAGCATAATAAACGCAATCCGCCTCTCCACACCGACAAAGCCATCTAACAGCAAACAAGAATATCCCCATTACATACTAAAAAAAATAGCAGAAAAACGAAGACTAAGAAGAGTATGGCAGACCCATAGAACACCGGAGGACAAACGCAAACTTAACAACGCAACTAGAAAGCTATCCAGAACCCTAAGAAACTATAAAAACGACTGTTTCCATAAATACCTCGCCAGCTTATCCCCCACAGCCGACGCCAACTACTCACTATGGAAGGCCTCCAGGAAACTCACACGCCCCCCACAAATAATCCCACCTATCCGCCGTCCGCAAGGTGGATGGGCGCGAAGCCCTATAGAAAAAGCCGACCTGTTTGCAAAACACTTGTCAAAAGTATTCAAACCCCATTCCCCCCAAACCGCCGCGGACGTTACTGAATACCTGCACACCCCCTTCCAAATGTCCCCTCCTATCGAACCCTTCTCCTCTGCTGAGACTATAGAAACAATCAGTCGCCTAAACCCCAAGAAAGCAGCAGGACACGACCTAATAGGCAATAGAGCAATCAAGGAACTTCCCACAAAAGGGATAGCACTCATCACATCGATTTTTAATGCTATCCTTCGCCTGGAACACTATCCTAAGGCTTGGAAAATCTCATTGATTACCCTCATCCCTAAACCCGGTAAACCGATATACGAAACCTGCTCCTATCGCCCAATCAGTCTTTTACCTACCCTGTCCAAACTATTCGAGAAGATGCTCACGAACCGACTCCTTCCAATCCTAGAGAACTTGAAAACACTCCCAGATCACCAATTCGGCTTCCGAAAACATCATTCTACAGTAGAGCAAATCCACCGCCTAACTCATACGATCAGCCAAACACTCGAAAAGAAAAAATATTGCTCAGCGGTCTTCCTAGACATCCAACAGGCATTCGATAAAGTATGGCATGAAGGGCTACTATACAAACTTAAAAAGATCCTACCCCACCCCTACTACTCCATCCTAAAATCTTACCTAACCAATAGGCAATTCATGGTTAAATACCTAGACGCCACTTCCGCAACATTCCCAATAGAAGCCGGCATACCCCAAGGTAGTGTCCTCGGACCCCTACTGTACTCCATCTACACTGCCGACCTACCTATATCAAATGATATAACAATAGCGACATTTGCAGACGACACAGCGCTATTAGCTTCCCACGCTGACCCGGTAATAGCCTCATCCACTCTCCAGCGAAGTCTCGACTCCATGGAAAAGTGGTTTCACAAATGGGGCTTCAAAGTCAACGAAAAGAAATCCTCACACGTAACCTTCACGCTCCGAAAACAAACCTGCCCCCAGGTCACCATCAACAATGCAACAGTTCCTAGCAGGGACACAGTCCGATACCTGGGCATGACCCTGGACAGGAGACTAACGTGGAAGACACACATCTCAGATAAAAGGAAGCAACTAAAGGACAAACTAAAAAATCTCTATTGGCTCACGGGCCGACGCTCCAAACTAAATATAAAGAATAAAATTACCCTCTACAAGACCGTAATAAAACCTGTCTGGACCTACGGAATCCAACTATGGGGAACAGCAAGCAACTCCAACATTGAAATACTCCAACGCTTTCAATCGAAAACGCTAAGATCCCTAATTGACGCACCTTGGTATGTAACCAATGAAACAATACACCGCGACCTCAAGATACCTACCGTCAAAGAGGAAATAGCAAAATATAGCAACAGATACAGCAAAAGAATCAACAAACACCGAAACCCCCTAATCACTGGACTACTCGATACGACGGACCAGACTCGCAGGCTGAAGAGGCACTACCCGCTAGACCTAAACGTCAGATTCATTTAATTATCCAAATTAAGCATATGCACTTACTTATAATACTTATAAATTATACCTATCTATAATAAGTATTAACTTATTGTAAATAAACAGCCATGTCACTGCGCCACGCCAGAAAAATTACTGAAAATTCTCAACGCGAGAATTGATTGTAATTTCAACAAATAAATAAAAAAAAAAAAAAAAGAAAATCCTGTCCGTGGTGTGTGGCCTGGTCTCTGATGTGAATTGACGTTACACATGCGTGACACGATCTTTTTTGCAACCTACTTACCATGTTCTACAGAGGGTACCTGTATACATTTTATTGCTTCATTCACAATTTAATTCAAAGCTTCCAAAATTTCAGCATTTAAATATTCTAATTGAATGTTTAATCGTAAAAAATATTAACAATAAAATATATAATGCTAGAGTTCATTGAAGACAATACAAATATAAAATATAAAATTACATAAGAGAATTATTTCATAAATAAAATTATCGAATAACCTAAGAAACGTCTGTGGTGGCGACAAAAATACAGACATGCGTATTTTAAGGATGTTATTCGTTATTTCTCATTGGTATATTTATATAATTCGAATTTTGTTACCCACTCTTCGATTTTCTTATTTATAAACACAAATATTTTATCTTTCTATCATATATCGTACACTACATCACAAAATTGAAGGGTCACTAAATTTTAACTGAAACAATGCCGATATATTTGAACTACTTTAACTTTGCGACGAAAATTGCACAACAATCTACCTGCACTCATTTTAAAGCACGAAGCATCTATTTTGACACCCTTGAATTTGATTCTTTCAAAGATCTCTTTTTCTCGCAAAACGGAGTGGGAAACTGAAGTTACTATTTTTCCTTTCAAATTTTTCCTATTCAAACGACTTTACCAAGTTTAAAAAATCTTTGCGGCATTCGTTTTAAAACGACTTTGTAATGGGAAGTCTCTGCTCTATAGCGACCCTTAAAAAGTTCATGTATGATATTTTTGCAACTTAATCGCACTTTACATGAAAACTATGCCGTTAGCACTAGAATAAGCCAAGATATATGACGAGAAGGTTGCACAGTTGATCTTGTAGTCCGGTAGAATTAACCTTTTTTCAGTAACAAACTGATAGTAGAAATGTTTTTGCATAATCTGATTCGGAATGATATTTAGAATAAAATGAGCGACTTTGAAACAATTTTTCTTCGCTGCGTCATAAACAAAGTATCGATTAAACGAAAGCACATAACTTTTTTTTACATTTTGCTTTATATCTTAAAAACTATTTATCGTACGCGAAGAAGTTACAGTAGAAAGTGATAGTTAGTATAAAAGTTATCTTTGAAATGAGCTCTATTTCGTTAGGATAAACAGAATTGATTAGTACAAAGTACTAATCATATTAAAATAGTAAGTCAAGTCTCGAATCGATCAGTTTCTTAGTTTTTGCACAATAAATTTGTACACTAGCGAAATGGAAAATATGAAATTTCCAATAAAAATGTATGAGCTTATCTCAGTTTATTCTCCGAGCCTGTACGCTCTCTGCAGGACCTATATTTTGATATTCGAGTGAAAAAAAATTGTTTCATTCAAACGCTTGGCCAAAATATAGCGATAATCAGTTTTGCTTAGTTGTAAAATGAAATAACTTTCGTATTTCTTATCCTACTTTAGCGGAACTTACTTTTATCGACTTCTCGGATCATTTCACGCAATTTAAAAGAAAAAACGTTTCTCTGGCACCAATTCCTTTTTTCAAAAATCACAAATGCTAAACTGTTAAACATTAACAGATGTGATAAGTGTTGTTTTAAAATTTATCGTTTATGTTGTAAAAGGATTTTTCGTATTGATCGAGTGCCCATAAAGAATAGAAAAACGTTTACAAAGTTTTTCCATTTTTGCAGCGGGTGGTCAAAGGAGTCCAGCGCAGTGGGCAAAGCCATTGAGAGTTCCGTGCGCAGTTTCTGACTCGATCGCGCGAAAACTGTATCTGGCGGAAAAATAACATTAATTCGATAGACAAATTCAGTTTTTAATTCGGAGTTACTCGAAAAAGAAAACAGTTGGTAATATCTATTTTCTTGTTTAGCATTATTTTCAAACGTTGGAAATAAACACCGAGCATTATGTATCTTTTCTCTTCACTTATCATTATTGTAAAAAAAAAAAACATTTATTGTCGCAAAGTCATATTGCCGCGAATAATAAGTATTTATCTCTGCTACTTTTAAATTAAAGATTCGTCTTTGAACAATCACACTATACAAACTTGTATCTTTCAAATGTTTTCTCTGTCTAATACATCAATAAAATAATCTTATACATTTAATGTCATTTAAACTTAAATTATTAAGAACATAATTTTTAGTTTTTCGATTGTATTATATTCTTATTTTTATGTGACTCTTACAGGTACTTACCTTTGACGAACTTTTAAATATTTAAAAACTTGAAAATTAAGTTCTGTGAAGAAAGCATATGGAAAGTGTTACAGATATAAGAGAGAATAATAATATATAAATGACATATATATAATAACAGAAAAAATGACACAAAACGCGGTTTATTTATTTTACACTTACAGAACATTTTAAACATTAACCTCTGAATTAAATTTGACTAAATAATGATATAATCTAATAACATAACATAGTAATAAGAAATTAAAAGTTTAAAAACAGGGTTAATTAAAAAAGTAGCGAATATAAATGCAACATTAAATATATAACTTATCATTCACGGAGTTTGCAGTAATAAATTTACTTTTTAACAATAACGATAAGGAAAAAAAAACGAAAAGAATTTGTTGCTTATTTTCAGTTCTTCAATAACGTTGAACAAGAAAATAGTTTTTACTATTTGTTTTCTTCTTTTAAGTTGCACGAAATTAAAACAAAATTTGTTTGTCTAAGTGCTATAAATATCGAGTTAAAGTCATTTATGCCGTCAGATATCACAGTTTTCACGCGATCGAGACAGAAACAACGCGCGGGACTCTCAATGGTCTCGCCAACTGCGCTGGAGCCTTCTGACTGCCCGCTGCGAAAATGGAACAACTCTGTAAACGCTTTTTTGTTCTTTATGGACATCAAAATCAATACCAGAAAAAGTTCACAGATGCCTGTCGCATCTCTCAATGTTTGATAGTTTACCGTTGAGGATTTTTTGGAGAACAGGACTTATCTTGAAGGCAATTAGTTTTAGAGAAACGTCTTTTTTTTTAAATTACGAACACAGATCCCGGAAATCGATAGAAACAAGTTTCATTACGGTAGCACGATAAATGCGGAAGTTATTGCATTTTACAACTAAGCAAAATTGATTATCGCTGTACTTTGGCCGAGCGTTTGAATGAAACAATTTTTTTCACTTGAATTTCAAAATATAGGTTTTTCAGAAAGCGTATAGGCTCGGAGGATAAACTGAGATAAGCTCATACATTTTTATGGGAAATTTCAAATTTTCCATTTCGCTAGTGTTCAAATTGATTGTGCAAAAACTAAGAAACTGATCGATTCGAGATTTGACATACTATTTTAATATGATTAGTACTTTGTTACCACAGAGTCTCGATATTCTACGACAACTTTAATTAATGTTACAAACGATTTAAGAAAACACACACTTTTTTGCACTATTTACTAATTTGCGATCTAATCAATTCTGTTTATCGCAACTTAATAGGGCTCACTTCAAAGATAATTTTTATTCTGCTGTAATTTCTTCACATACGATAAATAGTTTTTAATATTTAAAGCAAAATGTAAAAAAAGTTATATGTTTTCATTTAATCGATGGTTTGTTTATGAAACAGGGGAGAAAAATTGTTTCAAAGTTGCTTATTTTATTCTAAATATCGTTCCGAATCAAATTTTGCAAAACCGTTTCCAGCACCTAGTTGTCCCTGAAATCACATTTTTGGGCTTAATTCGATTAGGTTATTACCCTCGTGTGTTTGTGTGTGTGTGTTTATTGTAATTTTTTTGATTGAAATTTCATAGCAGCGGCAATTTAATTCATCAAATAAGGCCTGGTTTTTCGTCGAGTCATTCATCACGGCTGACATTAAGTAACATGATACTTTTCGCTTCGTCGGCGAAATTCATTACATTTTGTCTAAAAACATTGAAATAGCTGTACATGAATTATTTAGTAACTATGAATGACAATTATCATGACATTGTAATGGATACGTAATAAAATGTGTTAATAAGATTTTTCGTTAAAATAAAAAATGTCTCATTTTTCCAGGACTTTCAAAATGTGAGTTAAAAGCAACTATTCTTTTCACTTTCTTTCTTCTCAAGTAAAATAAAAAATATTCTAGTACCTTGAACTTTAATCCGCAGATTTCAATTTTTATTTAAAAGATATTCGTGTTACACGATGGCCGTAAATTTCATCGGCAATTAATATAATCTTTCCAAATTAAATTGATGTAGTAAATAATTTACCCTTATTCCTTATACTTCTATTATATAAATATTGTCGATTTCTCAGTTACTGATTAACAAAGCAATAAATAATTAATGAAGTAAATCAATGAGTAACGCGATAGATATTCTAGAATAATTATATTATGTGTACTACCTAACAGGAAAAACTATGCTCATTTGACAAAGGTTAATTTGACGAGGAACAACTTTAACAAAGATTGTTTTCATGGAATTATGACATATTGTGAATCTCGTCTCTGCTCACTAGAATACGTTATTATTAAAACATTGAAAAATTTGACCAGGGGATCGTTTCTGTCGTATCCTCTCAAACGTTGTATATATTCGATAGATATTTATTAATTTAACGATGGATATATACAATATTTTATACAATCTTTTCTCCATTTATCATCTTATCTAACTGAAAATTTCTGTACCACACTGCTCAGTGAACCGTAGCAGAGGATAATCTCTTTAAAATTATAAGTTGCAGAAAATTGAAAATTTGTTGACGTCAGCATGCCACGAAATCTAAAAATTATACGTGCTTATCGTGAATCATTGTATATGTATATATTAACCTTTCAGAAGTGTTCGATCAGTCGTGGTTGATTTGTAACAGAATTTTTTAATTTCACCATTTGTATACAAATTACTGTTAAATTAATATAATTAAGAACAGCTGTTACCAATGAAACAAGTAGACTGTAAATTTCAGTTACTTGTCCAAAGACGTAACAGTAACGTATTTTATTATTTAGTTGTACTTGCATTATCGATGTAGGGTTTTTTATTCAATTTAGAAAAATCTCCTTAATCTTACTTATAATCTAGGTATTGACGAATTTGAGGACAAAAATCTCGTCAAGTAACGAAATAGTCTCACAAAGTTTAACAATTACGGGTCCTGTTGGACACTGTGTACTTTCTTCCTGGACAGAATGGTATGAAATGGGCATAATTAAGTAATGAAAAGTAACACAATGCAATGTGATATCACGACAATATAATATAAATAAATAAATAAATATTATACAGCCACATAATGTAATACAATGTTGTATTATTAATACAACAAAGTAATATGTACAGTATATGGAGTGCTTTTTTAAAACTTTATGATGATTTCGCACTAAGATCTCAACTACTATCATTGCCATTTACATTAATAATTAATTTTCGTGACAATGAGCTTAACACAATTTTTCCACTTTTCAGCGGTAATTGTGCTGAGCGCTTCGTAAAGCAACACTTTTACTCTTGCGAGTTTAGACGTAGTATTTTACTTACATAGCGTAAGAAACTCCATAAACTAATTTCTAGACCATTAATTTCTAGATTAGACCACTAATTTCTAGACCACTATCTCCGATTTCGCAAATAGAAAGAGTAACAAGAAGTGATAACAACGTACGAAACATTTCTCAAAAACAGTAATTCGTCGTTCGTGTCGTAAACATGTCGTCATCATTTCACCTTACCCGCACTTGGTTTGTTTTTCTTTTTTTATTTCGTCTCCCTGAACGGACAGATACTTATGAACATTGGTAATTGAACACTATTTAAAATAGAATAACTTTTTTAAAACAGAACCAAGCGATTTGAGCCTTTTTCACCTGAGAAGTTCGACGAGTTAGCTTATTAAACGACGTATAAAAAATTTTTTGAAAAAATTGCAATAGTCTGGAATCGCGAAAAACGAAATAAACGTCATATTTTACAACCTCTTTTATCTGGGCCTGAAATTTTAAACAACCCAATGAAAATGTAAGCAACGCAGTTTGAACATTTATACCAGACATTCACATGCTGTAAGTTTCATCGAAATCGGTTAACGTAACTGTGAACCGCAAACAGTTAAAAATGGTGAAAATCGCACTTTTCCTACGACCTTCGTTCCAAAATCTAGAGATTCTTAATCTAAAGTCTAGATAAAATAGTTATAAAAGTGACCTTTGCGTTTTTCTTCGCGATTCCGACCAATTGCGATGTAAACAAAAAAATTGTTGTACGTCATGTAATAAACTAATCCTTCTAATTTCTCAAAAAGACTGAGGTCGCTTGGGATTAGTGGGAGCCACTGCATGTATGTAGAAAGCAGAGACTCGCATGATCTTTGCACGTGGATATTACTTCCGTTGATGAATAATACATTTGGTGACATATGCAGAAACGTGTGAAAAGGTTAACGAGTTCTTACTTCATCGTCACACTTTAAAAAATCAATTAATTGTAGCCGTTTCGATCGTCATAGCGACCATTCTATTATCACAAAAAAGGTGTCTTTTTTTATCCTCATCCTGCGAATGATCATATTAAGCTCTATGGACGTCAGTGGCGGATCCAAAAGTCTTTCACGGGAAGCTAATGTGTAAAAGTACACAAGTCCGTTCTTGAGCCTGTTTTTACATAATGTAAGATTTGCTTGTAATTTATATTTTAGTAATGTCTCTATCATACTAATATATAGTTAATGTGTATTGCATATATACCGAAGAATTTTTTCAGAACTTGACGTAATACCTTTATACATTACGATCGTCTCTATCGCCGCTCTCTCAATTCTTCACTGATGGAGGTAAATGCGAAAATAGTGTAATTGTAATTGAATTTCTGAAACAAGATTTATGTAGCATATTGAAAAACGCGTATTGTAAATATTCAAAGCACGAGCTTTATTTACCTGAAACATTTTTTTAATCTTATAGAAAACAAGATTAAATTCAATTCATAGAAAAACAATTTAGTTGATAGACATTGACGTATGCTTAACGTCATCATAATCGAGTACGTTAATTGATGACGATTTGCTATGTTTTGCTCTTGATTTATAAAGAAAATTAAACTATTGTAGCTCGCAATACTTATCTCTAAGCTTATTTGGTATGATTGACTTTAACTTTCTGCTATAATCTTTAATTATAGTGAAAAATGACATAGTGAAAAACAAATGATTCAAGTAAATGTTTTGTTAGTTTTATAGAAGAAACTTGAGCAACAAAAAATTAACACTGCTTCCTATTTAAAAGAATCAGGTGTTTTTTTCTCCTAGCAGCTGTCCAAAAAAATTGGCTATATATTAATAAATAAGTCTTTCCGAATTAGCTAATTTAAAAAAGATGTAGGTCGATATGTTTAGTGGTTTCTAAGAAAGCAGCTTGTAACATTTTATTTAGATAATCTGAAATACTTTCAGTTTATTTTTTATCTAAAATTACTCTCTTTGCGGTTGTATCAGCAACACAAGACATATCTTACATGAAAGTTCATTTTATTTTGTTTCTGTTCTTCTTTATGTTAAAGTAAACAATTTGTATTATTATCATGATAATATAATATACAAGGTCATATCTTCAACTTGAGTTTTTAAAATATTCATTGGAAAGACGTATAGCAAAATAAATTTCAAAATAGAAACGTTAATATATACAGGGTGGTTGGTAACTGGCGGTACAAGCGAAAAGGGGGTGATTCTACGTGAAAAAAGAAGTCGAAAATATAGAATAAAAATTTTTTTTATTTTTGTTTTTTTTAATTTTTCCATCGAGACAACCATCTATAGTGAGATCCGTTATAACGTACCGCACGCGCACCGAGCGAAAATTCAGAGTCGATTTTCTTGAAAACAAAGCCTCAAACGAAAAATTTTTATTCTATATTTTTGACTTCTTTTTTCGCGTAGAATCACTCCCTTTCCGCTTGTACCACCAGTTACCAACCACCCTGTATTTGTCTTTGTGTACCTTTGCTTTAAGTATTTACAACAGAATTAAAGATTCGATATAATGCATTGTACTATTCAAGAAAGACAATCGTAAAAATTTCAAGTGTGTATAATAATAAAAGAATAGTAATGATAATAATAAACAAAATAATACTACCGTATAGATTAAATTCCTTTTTCGAGTCTGAAGTACATATCTACTGGATGATCGTAGTGGTAAGTACCTCTCGTCTAGCATATGAAATTGTTTTCGCAAAATATGAATATTGAATATTGCATGAATATTAACAACGCTCCGAAAATTTCCATTTGGTACTAAAAAAATAGGAGAGCATTTGCTTTTATCCAATAATTTCATTTTATTAAATTTTATGGATTTGAATGGTTTAAGAATTTAAAAAAAGGGCCGATTTGCTTGCTTGTTACGCGTTACTTTTGTATTTTTTCAAAAGGTCGTTCATCTGGGAAGAAGTTGCTGCGTAATACCGAAACCTGTAGACATTGTTGAAGAAGAAAATTTCCTTTAATAGTAAACATACGATGCTTCAACCATCGTTTGCTCTATTGGTCTGATAGTATATGTATAGAATGAGGTACCTGACATTATCATTTTGATTTAGATACGTCAATATTATCTCTAGCGAAAGATGTTACGTATCAAAGTTGAATGACTTTAAAAAAGGCACATTGTGGTTAGGTTATTTTTTTTATAAACGAATGTGTAAAAAAACATGTGAATTAAGATATTTCAAATTAGTAATTTTTTTATATAAATGGGTCGATAACTTTTTATAAAAACTATCAAGTTGCATCGAGACACTCTACTAACAGGCTAACAAATTTAGCCTTTAACCGTCGTTTACAGATCGGCCTACGAAAAGATGAAAAATAAATCAGAGATCCAAAATAATATCATTTTAAACATTTAATGAAAAAAGGCACTGAGTAAAAACTAACTTTTATTTAAATGGAAGGTAGTTATCAATAAATCTCAAAGAAATTTCTGAAAAAATGAAATGATTAAAAAATCTTAATTTTTTATGATTTTGATTATGAATAACCATTATGAATGATTAGAATTTTTTTGGTTACCAGTAATCATTATCGACGGCGAAAAGTTTGTTTGATTACCGTTAATTAATATCGACGACGAAGCATTTTTCTGGTTACATTTAACTATTGCTAATAACATTACTGATAATTAATATATTAATACAAATGTTAATGAAAATATTATACTACAATATGTTTTATTTTATTCTTTGTTTCATATATTTTCGTATCGCTGTTTTGCTTAACAAGATATATACAAGTTTCATAATTTATTTTTTTCATGATGTCAATGAATATGTACCGATTATTTGTAATGTTAATAACAATCGACAATAGTCGAATGTAACCAGAAAATATTTTTGTCATCAATACTGGTTATTTGTGACCAAACTAAAATTTCCGTCATCGAGAATGATTACTGATAATAAAAAAAAATATAATCGTTCATAATTGTTATTCGTAACCAAAATTTTTTGATTAAAGATATTATTTCTTATACCATAACTTTATAAAAAAATACGTGTTATAACAGTTATAACGTCCGCGATAAATTGTCTTGCAATTATATTAAACCCTTCCATAAATATCTTACAACAGCTATAACCACGTAGCTAATACGTAGTTAATGTAGCATGTAATCCCTGATTAACCAGTTGAAGCTCTACTTTTAAATCACTACCACAACGCATTATGCATCTATGGTTACGTATTTAGAATTTGTAAATACAATGTTGCAACAGCATCTATCCTTAATAATCGGTTATAACTCATGAATATAGCGTGATAAGTATGTATTACACGTACATACATACCATGTAACAGATATTTGCATATGAATATGTATTTTGAAGGAGAATAGAATACATGTAGAGTAAATATAAATACATAACTATTACGATATACAGAACAGTTGTTCCTATTAACCTTTGTTTTATTTTGTAATTATTCAGAAATAATAAATCTGCAATTTTTCTGCCTGAAAACAAATATTTGTTCACTTTCACTGTCTTTCCCTATTTATTTCACGATGAAATCCAAATTATTATTCTTTAAATGTTTACTTTTATTGCTATTGCTGAGCGATAAATTGATAACAGTGTTTAACCAGACGAAAATATTGAATTGTCCTGTTTTAATATCATATACGAAACAAATAAACATAAAAGCAAAACAAATCTGTATTTAAGTTTTATTTTTCAGTTGCGTTTATAAAAATATAAATCTGTATAAAAATCCGCAATGTAATATAAATTATTTCCTGTCCTACGATATATTTAAGTGTGAAATTTGAACCACATTAATAATAATGACAATACTATTATTAAAGCATATTACTTTAGTTTAGATATATTCTACACGATTTTGTACAATAGAAAGTTTGATTTTGTACTTTGAACAAAGCATAAGTATTTAGAACTCTGTATCATTTAATGACCAGTACGATTAAACTAGAAATATTTTTCATTTCTTAAGCAATAGAAAATTGTGAAAATTTGGGAGGTGTACCGATATTAACGGGATAATTTAGAAAGTACAGTTTGCATTATATATTCTTGTTTAATTATTAGGTTTTTTACTCACAATTAATATCATTCGTATACAAATGTTTAGAGAAGTATTGAATGTCAAAATTCTAAATTTGTACTAATAAACTAGAACAAGCAATAAAAATTGCTAATGAGTAACTGGTATATGCATAAATAATAGTCTATTGTAAATAACATTGTTAGCAAGGCAAAATCAAAATATATAAGGAACGAATAATTTATTTCCAATAGAAATTATTTGTTCAATCGAATGGCAGAATTAACTAACTTAAGAAGAATGTTAGCCAAAGATTCAGATAACATTAAATTTCAAAGTTTACATTATCCAATCAGAATAAGATCGAAATCTCAATTAAGGTTATTATTCGCAAGTTAAATTTTTAACGCGTGCCACGTGTAACGCGTGCATCAGTTGAAAGGTTAGAAAGCGTGTTTCATGCGTGAAATACTACTTCCTGCTAACATTTCACTAAGTAACCTGAACGTTTGCGATAAGGTGACGCTCGTGCATGCATGACGTGACATTAAAATCTCCATATCGACTAAAATATTCAATCTACTGTTGCACACGTAATCTATCATGCTCGTGAAATAATGAATTAATCATACGTATCGAGTAAAAATTCACGCTGAAAAATTGTTTAATGATTTATTAAATTAGTCATTTTTGCATATTTTCTGAATGAAATTGTACGCTTCTTTAATTACAAACACTAATTGAAAGACGGTTATGTGAGACGTGTAAGCAACATAAATACTTGTAAAAGCAAGCAACGTAAATACTACCAAGTACTCGAAGAGCACTTTAAACTTTTTAACAATAAATACACATATCCACTTCCGGAGCCGGATATCATATAAATATAAATAATTAATATTACAATAACGAAAACATTTTCTACCATAAAATGCTACATGTATGTTTTGTTGTTAATATTTTCAATCCTTCTAAAAATATTTTTATTCAGCGATAGTTTTTCTATATGAATATACAAGTTAATAATTTTTTACCAGGAATGTCATGATAGATTGATTAATGCATTAAAAAATGTATAGTTCCATTAAGAAAAATGAGGTTGACCTTATATGAATCCCGAACAATCCTTGCGACAGATTCACGAAAAGATGGTACGCGACTTTGCGGTGATTTAGACAAACGGCGTGTATTTTCAAATTTTCTACTTCCGCCTTTCGTTGCCTCAGTAGGAAATATCGTGTTATCGAAAAGCGCTATTCCAATTTCCATTAAAGCGGGTAACAAAATACTTGGCCGTGGACGCGGCCTTAGCCCGGCTTACAAGGCTTTAGCCCGGACGACGCGTATCTACCGACAATTATCGGTCATCCGAACTGTCTCTGGACTTAAATATTGTCTCACGCTGTCTGCGGAAAAACCTGTTGAAAGACAAATGCAGATTGGCCGTGTCGCGTGTCTGCGGACAATTGTTAGTCTGTGTGAACTTAGCTTTAGACGCGAGCTTCTCGGAAAACGTAATATTATTTGATAGAAGAGCTGCAACAGGTTGCTTCTGAGTCAAGTCAGTCAGACCTGAATTCCAGTTACACAAAACACCCTGCTTTGTTAATGGAATGGTAATATGACTTGTTACTGTGGAGCGGTAATAAGACAGTATGACAGTGCCTCACGGTATATCCACCTGTTGAATCCGAATACATAGTTTGTCTACAGAAACGCTTCTTTCATCTAATCGATTCACACCAGCAACATAAATCATGCAGAAACGTCGAGTTTGCACGACATTGTTTACTACGTGTACAGGGAACCCAGTTTTAAATGACCTAGCTTCACCAACATTTCTGTGACATACAAGAAAAAATGTTACATAAACATAGGTCCGGAGACGCTTTATAGAAAAGTTGTAACAAAAATGTGAAACCCAAATGCAACAGACGAACGTTACCGTAAAAGGTGAATGAAGGAGGACACATTGTTAGACTTTTATCTGTGGTAACAGTGAACACGATTGTGTATCGTACAATGTCCGACAAGAACTAATACGAAGGATTAATGGTGCATTCACTGAACTAAAGTAAGATAAGCATGGAATTCGCAGAGTGATAAACTCAATTTCCCTACGATGTCAAACTCGCATTCCAAACGGGGGTGGCGTTTTGGAAGAGAAACATAAATCAACGTTGTTTCTACGTAGTAAAGTATAACAATAAAGCATTCGTAGACTTATATTTACGCACCATCTTTTTCTTATTTCTACTCAGAACATATTGGTGAAGTCTGATCGTTTAAATTTGGGGCATTTTGTATAATCTTACGGATTATTTTTACGCTTTTGTACATTACGAGTCATAAATATACACGTCTATAGTACATTATGAGCTTTAATTTTCATTTTGATTATTTTTAATTTACATTTTTTATATCGGCGGAATGAAGTAAACCTTAATGCCTTAAAACGAAACAAATAATCGATTTTTTAGTTCGCACGTGACTGTCTTACTATCAAATGAAGCGAACAGAAACGTTTCTACATAAAATAAATCTTGTATCAATAAAAAAATAAATTTTGCTATTTTGAATGTTCTAAAATTGAAATATTGATTTGCTTATTGTCATGTGTTTTAAGATTACATTTCTTGCACAATTATCTCTGTTTTTCTCTGTTTTAAATTAACGGTAACGTCGTGCTAATTTATGCATTTATAACTATTAATGGTAGAAATGGATATTGTAACAGGTATAATATTATTTTGTCAATTTGTTTTTTTTTTTTTCTCATGAATGCAAACAGCAGATCCTATTAGCTACACTGTTATTTCAGATAATAAACAACTGCAGTGTTCAATGATTTCGCATAGAGACTGTGTTTGAAAGGAATTTCTTTCCGACTTGCAGCTAGTTTCTTCAGGGTCTAAAACGTCTAAAAAGGTTTCAGTGCGTTTTTAGACCCTGAAGAAGCTAGCTGCTAAGCTGGCGAAATGTCGGAAAGAAATTCCATTTGGTCATGGCTTTTACTCGAAATTCTCGAACAGTGTTAACTTACAAACGGTGTGAATTGTAGGAAAGTACCTTTTAACATCAAGGATAGAACTTTTATTTAAAAGGAAAAGTAATGAGCTCGTTGTAGAAAATAATTCTAATTTTAGAATCCGTATTTCTCTTTAATCTTGTCTGGAAATTTCTAAATCGATTTAATCTTGTCCAAGAATTCGATAATAAATAAATCCAGTACCGCTAATAATATCCGAGTTTTCATATGTCATTCTTGAAAATCTCACCACTATTTGTCATGATGAAATTTGTCTTCATAATTCTGAATTTCAGAAGCTGTTAGGTCCTGTGTCCGCAGTCAAATAGTTCGACGATATTGAAAAATAAACATCAGCCAAACCTTTTTGCAAATCTTTTGCCTTTAAATTCATGTAAATATAAACACAGTTTTATTTTGCCTTGAAATCATAATTCTTAATTGCAATGCACGGAAGCATAAAAATAAGTGATATCTATCAAATAACAACATTCAATGTATTATTTACGATTCTGATCTGAAATCGATCTGAAACCTTATTTATATTTGCCTCACAGTTTTTATTAGATTGTTATGTATGAAGTAACCGATTTCTTACGTTTACAGTTTTCTTGAAAATATATTGGTCAAATTACGATTCATCAGAATCAAAGTGTTTTAATACATGAACATAACACACATAAAAGTTATAATTGTTACATGTGATTAAAATCTTTAATTAATTACCGTTGTCAATCTTTTGGCCTACTTTTGACGTTTGACTAAATTTTTCACCGTACATAATCTACTTCCTATAATGAAACGATAATACAACGATCCTTTTGTGTTTGGCTTTTGTGTTTAGCTTCAAGGTTTAAATTGGCGTTTAATAAATATTATTTAATGATAATGTTAGTCGTCAATTTACAAAATTAGGAGATTTACCATTTCATATGCAACTGTCTAATATCGAGTTTATTTTACGGTAAGTACGACGTTTCATTTCCTATAATTTGAACTTCCACTGTACAAATAGTATGAATACCTCAAAAATGTGTAGCTCTGTCTATCAAACAATTAAAGTCTAAATTAGTCGAAACGAATTTCTGAATTACTTTCTTGGTCGACTTAAAATTGTCAAGTTAAAATAACTGTCTGTTTCCATAAAAACTTGTTTTATCGATTCTTCTGTTACTTTGTCTAACCGATAATGTTATCGTTATGGCTGGTGAATTAATACGCAATTATAAGTAGGATAATCGTAATTAATTAACTGACCAAACCCTAGAACAATCTTATCTTTGTTTCCGGCCGAGTTTAGTGCACAAACAATTTGTTATGTACGATACAAAAAGAAGCTAAATAATTTCGCACCGGACAACAAAATGTTCAATTAAATTCTAGAATTATACGTTTTGCGAAAAACTAAAAGAGTAAACGATAAGACAAGATTAGAAATGGCATTAGTATTCGCACTGTTCTCGTGACCGATGCTCTAAAACGTGTCCATCGATTATTCAAAGCACATTGACGTTCAGAATAGACCAGGCTGTACAGCTATAATGACTGGCAGTTGAATGTTATATCATTAATCACATCGTACTACAATGATAGATCGAGGCAAACCACTTGCAGTACCATGAAAAATCCCATCGTTTATCTTTAGAAACCTAATTCAACAGTAACACACCACTAAGCACATACCTTCTCAATCGCATTATTTATTGGCACGCATGAGACTCATTATAATTCCTATTTATTTAACGATAAACTACCGAAAACCGATGCATTGAAGGCTGACTAATTGTAAATGCCCATTTTACTAATACGATATTTGTACCTTTTATTTCACTGATAGATGTGTACTTTGTAGATAAATTTTAAACAGCGAACTAATTGTCTGTTCGATGTTTTATAATTCAATAGGAATTGAAATTAGGAAACATAAAAATAAATCCTATTCTATACAAGGGTATCGAGTATATTAGAGATCTTCTAATAAATTGGTTTCTACGATAAAAAGAATATTTCAAGTAGTATATGGTGCGCAACAGCCCAATTCTGTGCAATGTAAGTACACGATGAATATAATTTTCCCGTGGAAACGAACAAATTTCACTATTCAAATTAAAATATTTTGTCATATGCACATCTAAAAATTTTCTGCTTTCTTTAAATATCATTTGTAATTGTTTAATTATAAGACATATTTTCGTTCTTATATCAGAAAGTATAAAAAATTTTATCTTAATACTAATATGGAAACTTATATCATAGACGAAATGCCTATATGTATACAGGGTGTTAAAAAAGAAGCCTGGGACTGGAAAGGCTTATAGTACTTACCGAAGGGAGTAAAAAATGTCTTGTCAACACAGATCCTACAAGCAATCCTTTCGACGTAAAGTCAACCTCTTTATTTATTAGCATATAATAGCACAAGTCCATTGCCGGTTAACAGAATTCCTACCATTAGAAAAATTATTTGGAATAAAAGTAGATAGCCAAGACGTTAAATCTCCAACGATGTCTATTATCGAAATTAATATTCTTTGGAACACGCAAATATTCCTCTTCTACAAGAGGCTCACTACTTCAAGAGAAATATAAGGGAAGATTACTTTTAATGTTTATTGTCAATTTTGTCAAACAGTTTCTCAAACGGGCTTGGATACCGAAGAAGATAAGAAATTAATTACATTTTGTAAACAAAAATAACACTAATATGCACGAAACTAAATGGTATATACTACCACTCAAAATCACTTAAATATTTTGGTAAATTTGTGATAAAACACGTATACTTACAACCCTTAAATATGTCGAATCAGCACATACACTACTTTAAATCATTTATTTATTAAAACCTTTAGCAATATGTAGTGTCCCAGACAACTGGAACAAGCTATAGCTCTGAAACGATAGAAGAGAAGAAAATGTATTAGACAAAATTAGATGCATTTACAGAAACAACGTTTTTAAGATTTTAGAAAGAATCTAAATCTTTTATATATTAATCGATGCCCTTTTTAGTTCTTTACATAAAATCATTAGGGTACTTGTATCTGAAAATGCTTAGTGTCAATTAATTTCATCAACAATATATGAAAGACAAGGGAAGAATATGTAAATGCAAGAATACGATAGGAGAGTTGTGTTAAATTGGAGTCAAAATATCTTTTAAACTAGTTAATCTACGATCTAAGTGCCTCGATACCGTTTTATACAGAACCGATTGGTGTCTAACAAAATGTATAGTTTTATTTCGAGAAATAAAAAAGATCTTAAAATATTCGAAACCTATCATTTCATATTAGATTAGACACTTACGCTGCATCATTCGAAAGCTTTTAATTTCGCATAGTAAAATTCTTTTGTACTTTCTATCGTTTCAAGGCTATAGTTTGTCCCTGTATACAGAGAAAAACACAACGTAGACACAAGAACACCGCTTCACGTCTTGCCTTGTCCTTCCTATGTTAAATTTGATAAATTAAAGTTAAAATATCTTTAGTTTAGTTTGAAAGATAGTTTTTCGATATAAATAAATTAATAGAATCTTTTATAGGAAACGCCGAGGAGGATCGATTAGCGTATTAAAAAATATATGGCTCGTATGGGTCGTTGACCTAAAAATCTTCCCCACTGTTTGACCTGCAAAAAACGTCCATCTTCAAACCAAACAACTTTTGTTAAAACATTTTTTTGATAACTTTCTGTTGAGGTTATCTGATAGAGGAACGCGTGGATGAATTCGTAATGGAAATATATATATAGAAGCAAATATAAGTATAAGTGTATGCTGATCCACATCCTCGCTCTAACAGTGTTACATTACAATAAAATATGACATGGAGCACATTGATACATTTGTATGTAACAAAGGGCATTACCAAAAAATTAAACCTTGGTGTGTAACTCTAGCTGAAGGTTACAAGAAATAGCAATAAAAGTCTACTTATAGCTCATTTGTTTCTAGACAAAGAATTGCAATCCAAAAACAACATTCATATTCAAGGACACAATAATATGAGCCTCTCCCTTTGTAATTTTTTGCTTCATTAAATTCTATTTTCTTCGTAACACTTTACTTCAACACTTTCATCCCTTGTGAAATATTCCACCGTTTGCTGTCAAATGAATGAATACCATTGATAACCTCAGCATTGAGAAATCTTTTTTATCCGTTAATATTCATAGTTTGGAAAATTTGTCAACCAAAAGATAAACAGGTTAGCAGTGAGAAAATAATTTTATAAACTTCAACAATTACGAATGCCAATTTTGTTATCACACATTAATTTCTAAAAATAAATTTTATCGCGTTACAATATTCCACTATAACAATGTGTAACAAGTGTAACAATGTGTAACAATGCCCAAAAAACAGAATCATTGCAAATATTTTATGCTTAAATTATGTCCCTCGGAAGAGAATAAGTGCCTGAATATTTCTGAGCAACAACATAAATCAGTTCGCTGTGGAGTGCCGAAGCGTGCAGACGTATCTCTAGCGCCCAGCGTAGTCCGAAAACAACACGTGTCGCCCAACCGTCGAAAGAGAACACAGCTAAGTGCCCCTTTCCCCCTAGGGAGAAGAAAATCCCACGCACCTAGCCCCAACACGAATACCAGCCTCACAGCCTCACGACTAGTTGTTCATTCCGAATTAACTAGCTCGATGATGGCCCAGCAACCGCGACCAGGCTCTCCGGAGCAGACTCGCAGCTACCCCGAGCTACCCCCCCCCTGTGGCAGAAGTGTAGCAGAACTCTCCGCACTAACGACGCTAACACTACAAAGAAGAGGAAAATAGAACCAGCAACGCAAATAAACACACACAACAGGTTCGCCGTATTGGAATCCTCAAACGACGCCATGGAAATCGTAGAACCGCCATCAAACCAACACTCACAGAGAATCCCCCCTCCCCCACCAATTTTTGTGGACGACGTCATTGACATACAGACAATGACCAAGTCCCTAGAGAGAGATACCAGCAAGGAGGAATATAACCTTAAGATAAGCAACAACAAGGTGAAAATACTACCGACGAACCCAGAAGCTTACAGAAAACTCACCAAGACACTCAGGACCCTGAACGCCAACTTCCACACCTACCAACTTAAACAGGAAAGGCCTTTCCGGGTGGTCCTACGAAACATACACCACTCAGCAGACATAGACGAACTAAAATACGAACTCTCAAAACTCGGCCACGAAGTCGTCAACGTAAGTAATATAAGGCATAGAGTCTCGAAAGACCCGTTATCCTTATTCTTCCTAGACATTAAACAAAAACCGAACAATAAGGAAATATATAACATCAGTCGCCTAATGAACGCGATAGTAAAGATCGAACCACCGCTCGTGAAAAAAGAAATAGTGCAGTGCAAAAGGTGCCAAAGGTACGGTCATACGCAGAAATACTGCAACCATACTTTCCGCTGCGTTAAATGCGCAGGCTCTCACTCCACTGACCAGTGCGCCAAATCACCGGAAACCCCAGCGAAATGCATCCACTGCCAAGGGGACCACCCTGCCAACTACAAAGACTGCCCAGCATATAAAACACTATACACGAACAGGTACCCTAAGATCAGAGCAAAAGAGGTATCCAACCAAACACCCAGCCCGCCGAAATTCACGACTACCCCAACCCCCTCAACCAACCAAACGCACAGTCCTACCAAATTCATCTCCACCTCAACCTCCTATGCCCAAGCAGTACAAGGCATCCAAAATAACCCGAACAGCCAAAGGAACCTTCCCCAAAACAGTGACCCCAATCCACCAAACACAGACAACTCCTCAAGGCTTGAAAAGCTAATAGAGAAACAATCGGAGCAAATAAATCACTTGCTATCGCTACTAACACTCATCGTGGAAAAATTAGCACGCCCCGACTCAAAATAAAACCAAGGCGCATAGCACTCTGGAACGCCAACGGTCTAGCGCAACACAAACTTGAACTAGAACTCTTCTTAAAACACCAGCAAATCGACGTAATGCTCGTGTCGGAAACCCACTTCACCGACAAGAGCTACCTGAAAATAAATGGTTACAAATTCTACCATACCCAACACCCCAGCGGAAAGGCCCACGGTGGCACCGGAATAATAATCAAAGCAAGTATTAAGCACTACGAACTCCCATCATTCCAGAAAGACTACCTCCAAGCAACAAACGTAGCAATAGAAGACTGTCATGGCTCAATCACCACCTCAGCAGTATACTGCCCTCCCAGACACTCCATCGCCAAAGAAGACTTTGATAACTTCCTGGACACCCTGGGCAACAGATTCATAGTTGGAGGAGACTATAACGCCAAGCACATCCAATGGGGCAGCAGACTGGTTACAGCAAGAGGCAAAAACCTCTTAAACAGCATAACAAACAACAACCTCAACTACCTCACCACATACGAACCCACATACTGGCCCACTGACACCAACAAAATACCCGACCTTCTCGACTTCTTCATAACTAAAAATATCCCATCAAGACACGTCCAGATCGTCTCCTCGGCTGATCTCTCCTCTGATCATTCTCCCGTGATAGCAACAGTCAGTTCAACAATCATCGAGAATACACCTAATGGCTCCATTCACAACCAATACACCAACTGGCAGCTCTTCAGAGAAGTCTTTACACACTCAACCTCAGCCTTCACCCCAGTAAAAACAAAGGAAGATATCGAAGCAGCCACGGAATACTTAAACACGAGCATAATAAACGCAATCCGCCTCTCCACACCGACAAAGCCATCTAACAGCAAACAAGAATATCCCCATTACATACTAAAAAAAATAGCAGAAAAACGAAGACTAAGAAGAGTATGGCAGACCCATAGAACACCGGAGGACAAACGCAAACTTAACAACGCAACTAGAAAGCTATCCAGAACCCTAAGAAACTATAAAAACGACTGTTTCCATAAATACCTCGCCAGCTTATCCCCCACAGCCGACGCCAACTACTCACTATGGAAGGCCTCCAGGAAACTCACACGCCCCCCACAAATAATCCCACCTATCCGCCGTCCGCAAGGTGGATGGGCGCGAAGCCCCATAGAAAAAGCCGACCTGTTTGCAAAACACTTGTCAAAAGTATTCAAAACCCATTCCCCCCAAACCGCCGCGGACGTTACTGAATACCTGCACACCCCCTTCCAAATGTCCCCTCCTATCGAACCCTTCTCCTCTGCTGAGACTATAGAAACAATCAGTCGCCTAAACCCCAAGAAAGCAGCAGGACACGAGGTCGTATTAGGTATAGGCAATTGCCTATTAGGTATAGGCAATAGAGCAATCAAGGAACTTCCCACAAAAGGGATAGCACTCATCACATCCATTTTTAATGCTATCCTTCGCCTGGAACACTATCCTAAGGCTTGGAAAATCTCATTGATTACCCTCATCCCTAAACCCGGTAAACCGATATACGAAACCTGCTCCTATCGCCCAATCAGTCTTTTACCTACCCTGTCCAAACTATTCGAGAAGATGCTCACGAACCGACTCCTTCCAATCCTAGAGAACTTGAAAACACTCCCAGATCACCAATTCGGCTTCCGAAAACATCATTCTACAGTAGAGCAAATCCACCGCCTAACTCATACGATCAGCCAAACACTCGAAAAGAAAAAATATTGCTCAGCGGTCTTCCTAGACATCCAACAGACATTCGATAAAGTATGGCATGAAGGGCTACTATACAAACTTAAAAAGATCCTACCCCACCCCTACTACTCCATCCTAAAATCTTACCTAACCAATAGGCAATTCATGGTTAAATACCTAGACGCCACTTCCGCAACATTCCCAATAGAAGCCGGCATACCCCAAGGTAGTGTCCTCGGACCCCTACTGTACTCCATCTACACTGCCGACCTACCTATATCAAATGATATAACAATAGCGACATTTGCAGACGACACAGCGCTATTAGCTTCCCACGCTGACCCGGTAATAGCCTCATCCACTCTCCAGCGAAGTCTCGACTCCATGGAAAAGTGGTTTCACAAATGGGGCTTCAAAGTCAACGAAAAGAAATCCTCACACGTAACCTTCACGCTCCGAAAACAAACCTGCCCCCAGGTCACCATCAACAATGCAACAGTTCCTAGCAGGGACACAGTCCGATACCTGGGCATGACCCTGGACAGGAGACTAACGTGGAAGACACACATCTCAGATAAAAGGAAGCAACTAAAGGACAAACTAAAAAAACTCTATTGGCTCACGGGCCGACGCTCCAAACTAAATATACAGAATAAAATTACCCTCTACAAGACCGTAATAAAACCTGTCTGGACCTACGGAATCCAACTATGGGGAACAGCAAGTAACTCCAACATTGAAATACTCCAACGCTTTCAATCGAAAACGCTAAGATCCCTAATTGACGCACCTTGATATGTAACCAATGAAACAATACACCGCGACCTCAAGATACCCGCCGTCAAAGAGGAAATAGCAATATATAGCGACAGATATAGCAAAAGAATCAACAAACACCGAAACCCCCTAATCACTGGACTACTCGATACGACGGACCAGATTCGGAGGCTGAAGAGGCACTACCCGCTAGACCTAAACGTTAGATTCATTTAATTATCCAAATTAAGCATATGCTCTTACTTATAATACTTATAAATTATACCTATCTATAATAAGTATTAACTTATTGTAAATAAACAGCCATGTCACTGCGCCACGCCAGAAAAATTACTGAAAATTCTCAACGCGAGAATTGATTGTAATTTCAACAAATAAATAAAAAAAAAACAACATAAATTAGGGATAAGACATTCGAAACTTCCAAACCTTGGAACCCTTTGAAATTTAAGAAGTATCAGGTTCTTGGAATCCGAAACTTTGTGCTACTTTTGTATTTCGAAATTCCCAAACCCAGGTAAATTATAATTTGTATAAGTAACTTACAGAAAATATTATAACGATATGAATTTATTTTTGAAAAAAATTTACTAAGAATTTAGTTCCGGAAAAAATAGCTGGATACTTATCGGAAAAGAAAGAAGAAACATAAGCAATCAGACTGTCACCAATTGTCGTGTTTCGAGATAATCGAAACTCCCCAGACTTTACAAAGTTTCGGATTCGAGTTTTCAAAATCTAAAATTCAAGTTTCAATGTTATGATATAAATGCAACGATTTCCCATGTGTTCCTTTCTTCCTATCGTGAATAGGAAAGAAAAAAGAAGATAATAGACAATTATGAGATTATAAGTTTAGTATTAGTTTAGTTTTTATTCGCCAAGTAAAGTTACATTTAAGAACAGACATACATAGAAAGTTAGCAGTGCGTGAACTGATAAGTTGTTCACGTTATTAAAAATAACAGGCTCCAATCTCTATGTTCGTATATAGCAATGTCATTTTCGATTGCAAAACTCTAACGTCAAAGCTCCGCAACGTACAGTCACGAACAAAAGTATTGACACACCTTCATTTTGATTATATATATCTATCCATACTTTATACTTACTTTATACTTTAGTAATTTTCATCTTTTCTCGCGTGAAAATCGATTAATTACTCTTCTAATGGCGAAACGCCGTCCAATTATATTCCCAACAGCGGAATACGAATATTTTTGTTTAAATAAATTTATTATTTTTCGTTCGGCAACAGTCGTTTCTTGAATTCTGCAACTCATTTTATACTTTGTAATGTTTTCTTTTGAAAATAGATGACTGAATAAAGGCAAATGTATATCATTGACAATCACAGACATATGAAAATCCCTAAGGAATTTCTAGAATAAAGCAAGATTTTTAAGCGTGCCAATACTTTTGTTTCGATGAAAACAGTTGTTGTTGTACATTTTATTTATACTCTGTTATGTAAACAATTAAAACGCAATATTTATAATCCTTTAAAAATATAAACTCCGTAATTAATATTTATATAAAAATTATCCGAATACTGTATTTTTCATTTGTTCGTAATACTCTTGTTCGTAACTGCATATATATCTAAAACGCCTCCTATGTAATCCCATTAGTTGTCTCCATAGAAAATCATTTGCGTGGGCTAAGCCATAGATACGTTTCCACGCCATTAACACACTACACCTCACGTATCAAAAGAGATACTGTTCTTTATTACACCTTTCTGATGTCTTAATTGCCGAGCTGCAGGAAAGTGGTTACAGTATCCAATTAGCACTCGACATCGGACTAGATTCGTTTGATTTTGAGTACGCGTCTTGAAAATAATACAATTGGATCTATCTTGTATAGCTACACTTACTCATATTAATATTGAGATGTAGGATATTTCTGCACCTCTTGTCTCGTATGAAAGGCGATTTAAATATAATTATGAATTATTTATAATTTAAGAGCGAGTAAACAATTTCTTTTTAATAGTAACGTTTAATTGTATAGTGGATTTTTAACGAAAAAGAAGCCGTCCTTTTCTTCATATCGTTAATAATACCTGTGTTACATCCGGTAACTCTGTGCGTAATCCGGAATCCATCCCTCGATCGAGGCGGCCACTAGCTGTGCAAATATAATAAGTCGGACCTCAATAGTCCTAAGAAACTGTTATAAACCTAAGCATTTTGATTTTACCGTTAAGGCCGCTAAGTGGTATAAATAAAAGTGGGGTTTTTCCCATGTTCAACGGTCATTTCCACCCGTAAGCGACCGGTGGTGAGGCGACCAACACCCATAACGAGCTTTCCTCTGTAATAACACGACAGCCGAAAGTTAGTTGTCAAGTCGCTAAGTCGCTGAAAACATCTCTCTATTCATATCTTCCTTGCGATTTACACCTTTCGCAACACCGTAACTCACTACTTGCAAGTCACTCCTACTACGATTAACATCGTGGTCTTGCTAGTAACATTTCGAGTCAAATACTTCTAATCTTATTGCAAACGACATTACACTTCGACATCGTTACTTACCACTTATATTCTCCGCGAGACAAGTTGTTGGAAATACATAATATCTTTGACCTGTTAATCCACTGTTATACTTATTCAACCACCTCTATTATTCTAAACGAAATAGGAGATCGACCATTTCGTGACGTCGATTGTATAATCGTAACGGGAATTTACGACTCCCGTTGACGCGTTTCCTAGCGATCGCGTCTCTCTACGAACGGTCGAACAATTTGCTATAATTAACATTAACGATTATACAGTTTCACGTTAATTTTCATCTTTTTCTTTATAACAAATTACAAGCTATAATAAATTACATATTTTATGAAGTCAGTACTCTTTCCTTTCAGTAACATGTTTTTCTTGGAGTATCATAAAAATATAGGTGCTAATTTCTTCTAGCGTTAATTATACAAACTGAATCTGTTTCGCAGTTCGAATTATTTCTAAGATTTGTTAAATTGAAGAACGTAAACAAATAATGCAATAAGTAAATATTAGGGTGGCGTGAAAATGAAATTTTTATTCGAAACATTTTCGAAACATTTTTCAAGCTACAATAAATGATTCGTATTTTCGTAGCATAAGTAACATGCCCTCTTATACAGAGCAATAAATACAGAGATAATGCTGTGTCTGAATATTAATGTGAGTAGCTGAAAAACCAGGTATAGGAAATAGAGGCGAAGCAGAAAATTCGCCTCTTTATAACAACTATTTAGAATAAATTTGTATTTAGGATATTTGTATAAAATAAATTTGTATACATGACCACTTTAAGAACTGAAATCAAAATCATATCTGTTTACGATTGTCAAACGTTATATTTCACAAACAGATTAAATAAATCCCTTCTTCTTTTACGTCCGATTTTATAGGACAAGGTAATCTAGATAACGATACCTTTGTTTATGATTGTATGCGTAATTGTGTATGTGCTTATGAAAAGTGCAGATAAATATTTCGATCGAAAATTATATCGAGCGAATCATGCTTACATTTATTATATTTTATTTGCATGATTTGCACGATTGATTGGTTTTAAAAAGCCCTTTGAAGACCAACTTTAACTATTTAAGTGGAATCTCATATGTTTTGTTACATATATACAGTGAAATATTCGCGCAATAACAGATTCGGCTTGGTACGTCTCAAACTGTACCCTCCATAATGATCTCAAAATTCGTTGCATCGCAAAAGAGATACGTAGATTATCAACGTTCTATCGTCAAAGCACCAAGAACAACAAACACAAAATGATCACATAATGATAATAAATAAGTCGTTAAATGTAAGAAGAAGGCTAAACAGACAATGGCCAATCGACTTGCCACGAACAATAGAAGGAGGAAGAAAAAATTAGCAAAAATCAACCACGAGAAACTACAAGAGTATGATTGCCGGATGATATCTCTGGTTACGTCAAATCTCCACGACAGATTTTCTTATTGTCCTCCATGTTAAGGAGCAAATTGTAAATAATGCAGAATAAAAGAAAAAATTATGTTTTTGTAGCTGGCATCGAAAGATTTTCGAAACTATTCTAAACTAACTAACTATTCTAAAAACACGGAAACTTTGATTACTTTAGCATTATTAACAATGTTGAACTATATTATTCTGTAAATTTACCTGAAAATTCTGCTTTACTGGTGGTAGCTAAGAGGTGCA
Organism: Bombus vosnesenskii; assembly: GCF_011952255.1. Lineage (NCBI taxonomy): Eukaryota > Metazoa > Arthropoda > Insecta > Hymenoptera > Apidae > Bombus > Bombus vosnesenskii. The sequence continues at coordinate 54,913 of NW_022882941.1, forward strand.
GCAACACCTAACGTTTCTAACGTCTCTTGCTGTTCGTCTCGATCTGTCGTTTAAGCAACACCGATTATTTGAAGAAATCTTGTTTCTTTCGTTATTTAATATCAGTATATAATAATAATAATAATAATAATAATAATAATAATAATAATAATAATAATAATAATAATAATAATAATAATAATAATAATAATAATAATAATAATAACAATAATAATAATAACAATAATAATAATAACAATAATAATAATAACAATAATAATAATAACAATAACAATAATAATAATAACAATAATAATAACAATAATAATAATAATAACAATAATAATAACAATAATTAACAATAAATGAATAATAATAACAACAATAATAATCATCAATAATACCAATACCAACAACAAACAATGTAATGCAATTAACAACAATAACAACAATAATAACAAATAATAATAATTAATTAAATTAATAATAATAACAATAATAATAATAATAACAATAATAATAATAATAACAATAATAATAATAATAATAATAATATATGGACCATTTATTTTGAAAAAATTTTGGATTTTAAATTTACATATACTTTATTGTGAACTTCTTATTTATAAATAATTTGTAATTTAAATCATAAAATATTCGTTTGTTTCGATTAGTCGAAAATTTGGTTAAGAAATGAAATTGCATAATCCTTTATTTTCAAGGTAGGATGTAAGCCCATCTCCTGTAATCTGTAGCCTATCCAAACAATCGAGGAACCAATAATAATCAAAACAAATGATAGCGAATGTAATCCGAATCTCTGTATCTGACATATAGGGATGTGAACAAATTTTGCGTTTCAGAAATATACTTATGAATTATTGTTGCATTTATTAAATTATTATTATTATGCTTAATTTAAGTTGTTATATTAAATTCAGTGTTATTAAATTAATAATAGTTTTACATTTATATCGAGTGATATCGAAGTGCAAACCTAACTTTGAGGAAAGAATTACATATTATTGTCATCTTGCTTTCTTTTTTCAATGGATAACGTCGCATAGACATTAATATTTTTCATGGTAATGGAAATATGTTTACTGCGGTCAAACAGAATAATATTAGAATGATTCAAATTCATTTAATTGTATTCTATTTATTTTCAAATATCGCGTATAGATAGTTATAGACAACAGTGTATTAAAGCGCAAAATATAAATTTTGAATAACTAAAATTTAATGAATCGTAGAGTGTTGCTGAAAAATATTGTAAGTGCCAAGAAACAAGTTTTGCAGAAGGAAGAGGAAATTTATGCATTAATGTAGTCCAAATTCACGAAGAAGACAAGTGTATGTGTAGAAAATCTGGGATATGCCAGCTCTTAGTTGGAAATAAAACTAAATGTTCCATTCATTTAGATGAATGGCATAGACAAAAGCCAAAATTCAATTAACTAATGTTTATTGGCACTTACATTTTCATTTATTATTTTTTTTCTATAGAAGCGACATTGTAACATCTTCTAGCATTATTAGTAACTACTCAAAAAAAGAATTTGCATTTATATTCTATACCATAGTATTCTCATTGATATGCAGAGCATTTTCCAATAAAAAATCAAAACACTTGCTGTGTTTTCTACAAGCATTCTTCGATTGCACAATTTATTAATTTTGGAGGTGCTACAAGTTTATACATGACCCTGAGAAAAGAAATTGGTCTAGATAATTCCCAAAAAAGATATTTTTATAATGAATTTACATCTATTTAAACACACAGAGACGCGAAAAAATTGTATATAAACTGTATAAATGTTTCAAAACGAAGCAAAATAGACCAACGCCATTTTTAAAATAAACGATCCATATCTAATAAAATATTATGTAATGAGAATAACTATTTTCTATGTGATAACAATATACTATAATATTTTCTTTTATCTAAATCAGAACCGTGCTTCACTTTTGTAATTACTAACAATATATGTTATTTCTAATTATCTCTACGTTTTAAAACACTACTACTTTTATATAATTTATACATATGTGGCGGCACATGAGCCAGAGAACAATTCGAATCATGTTGTTGTTTTGCCTCGGAGTATCAATATCGTTAGGATACACATAATGTAATAATTAATAAACTCCGGACAAAACAATGTCACAGCTACGTACCACCGTCAAATAAACTCGAATTTAAATTTTCGGGCTCCCCGACCAGTTTAAATAAACGGACGCGATCGTAAGAATTCAGTTATCAGTCATTCTCGAACGATCTTATTACCGACTTATACACTGTCTTTAGCGAATCTGTTAGTACGAGCATCTTAGCGAAAATTGTCTGTATTTGTTACGTCGCATAACATTCTACCTAGCCGAGGCCACACACCGCGGGCAATATGGCAACCAGATGTCTTCGGATACTCGCAGCGTATCTTCCATGATTTCAAGGACCTTCCATAAATCACATAGATTTCCTAGAAAAGGTCCTCCAAACGAAACAAACATCTGGTCCGGAGGAATTTCTAGAGACTATTGTCTACCACGGCTTAACAAGGGAAAGTCAGTTTTTGTCACGTACGCTGCAACTTTCCTCCCACTAACCACTTTCTCTCGAGGGCGGTCAAGACCATTCGTTTAACCAATTAAAACGAAGCCTATTCCCTCACTCTCCTAAATAACATCGGCACCAACAAATCCGATGGTCCCGTGCGCTAGACACACTCATCCTTAGCTCTCCTCCGAGACAGCATCGTTTTCCAAGAGTACTGTTTTTGCATCCTTCGAACGGTCAACATCCTTCGAGCGGGTATACACACCCGCAGATCACTCAGTCACTCACTCATCTCGTACATACGCACCAATGTAACTATCCTCGTTATAAGTTGTGGAATAAACGGTGAAATATAACTTACTACTGTGTCATATTCATATCAACTACCTCTGTTATCCTAAACGAAACAGGGGAACGACTACTTCGCGGCGTCGATTCACCGAATCGTAGCGAGAAGTTACGCCTCTCGCTGACGCGTTTTCCTCGCGACCGCGTCTCTCCGCGAACGGTCGTAACAGTATTTATTTATTTATTATTTTAAATACAATTGACGGTTTCAACAGCGAGTTATCTCATCATTCGAACCACACGGAGGCCAACCATCCTCCTCACATACGTATATCACTTCAACATTTTTTCTAGTTTTATATTAACTTTGCGAATGAATTTTACAGTAATTGAAATCTTGCGTTTCGTTATTAGAAACAGTCTATTATATGACCTTATTACTTATTTTCATTGTACAGCTGCTTAATGATAATAAATCGTAATAGGAAAATTAGGAGGGAGATGTACGCTTTAGAAATTTGATACTATATGTCTAAACTTTGCAAGGGGAAAAATTTTTTACGCTAGATATTTTTAATAGACTATCTTGTTCTACCATCCTTATTTAGATAAAATAGAGTTTTAATGTACATCAACCTTAAACAATTGAAAATAAAAGTCTCTTTTCTCAGGAAATCCCGGACGTTTCGCTTGCAGGAGTGATGTTGCACCGAAAAAATTTCAACTTTCGATGACTATATATAATTACTTACTAAAGAAATTTTCTGGACATTCCAATATGTCTATGTCACATGAAATATTTTAAGGCTTGACTAGCAGCTTAATGAGATACGATTGTCATGATTGCATTGGTAAAATTTAAAATCAATCTGGAAATGTATATAGAAATACCAACATATTTATCGCGAAGATATATTTAGTAAAAAATTTGTATTCAGCTATCTGAGATATACAGGGTGGTTGGTAACTGGTGGTACAAGCGGAAAGGGGGTGATTCTACGCGAAAAAAGAAGTCGAAAATATAGAATAAAAATTTTTCGTTTGAGGCTTTGTTTCCGAGAAAATCGACTTTGAATTTTCGCTCGGTACACGTGCACTTTATCACGTCTCGTTATAACGGATCTCACTGTAGATCGTTGTCTCGATGGAAAAATTAAAAAAAAAATTTTTTTTTTATTTTTATTCTATATTTTCGACTTCTTTTTTCGCGTAGAATCACCCCCTTCCCGCTTGTACCACCAGTTACCAACCACCCTGTATAAGTACGTTATAATAAATGTTAAATATGATCCCACTGAAAATTGTGGTTTATTAATATAATGGCTAATCCACTATCAAAATATTTTTCTGATGTCTGTAAAATATATACTTGCACCAGATATCTCGTAATTTTTATATTGAATATTTTCAAATTTGTCTCAAACTTTACCAATAGAACCGCGATAGCCGAGTCTCATATCGGTGGTAATTTCTTAATTGTATAGTGTTAATTACATTTTAAGCCTCCCTATCAAGATTATTTTAGTTCCTTCCTGTTCCCTAGATGCCACAATGTAAAATAAAAGAAAAGTTAGCCAGATTCAGTTATGTTGCCCTTCGTATGCTTTCGTTGTGTTTTAGATATTACACGTGTTTGAGAGTGTATTTAGTATTTCTCTCCTCCTGTTTTTCTAAGTAACGATTTGTGACCCAATAATGCCAAAGAGACGCAGATAAGACTAGTAGACAAGAAATTATGCAGGAAATTGTCCAAAGTGCAGAAGAAATTGAACGATTTACAGAACGAAACAGATAGGCCATCTACATCACGCGACGAACGAGAAAACGTTGTATCGATAGCTTATCCGCCTGTTTTAGATGCTTAACATCGCTAAATCGAATTTCCTGTTACGGTTGAACACTAACCTTACCAGGCTCGGTCAAATGACCGGTTTCAAAATTTAATTTAAAATTGTACATTCATCCTTATTTCTTTTGTTCATCTGATTTTACGTAAATTCTCATATTAACACGAATTGAGAAATTGATTAATCAGACAATATAAGAATTTACATAAAGCTACACGAATAAAAAAAATAACAATGAATGTACAATTTTAAATTAAATTTTGAAACCGGTCATTTGACCGGGCCTGGTAAGGTTAGTGTTAATGCAGGCTACCTGTGAGCTAATGAACTGATGAGCTTGCACGGCAGGTTAGTCTTATGCAATGAATTTGCACGAATAGCAAAACAAGTAAGAACACAGCTTGTGGGCAAACTAATAATATCAACATTGGGAAAAATAGTGACACGGTTAACAACAATATCTATTTGTAACTTTATAACAGAAGAAGAGAATATTCCACCCGAGAACCAGACGAACCAGGATCAAATCCAAATATTGGGTGAGGAAATTCTGGAAATGAAGATTGATCTTCATCCGTCATTTAAATCAAGATACAATTACTGGACAGCTAATGGAATCTTCAGGAAAATTAAAGATGACTTATTGGCAAAATATTCTAAATCAAAAAACACGTGTATGTTGGATAATCAACAATTAGTCACATCAATCCTCATAGCGATAGACTCAGGCCTTTTAATGTTAATGAATGTTAAAGCCTATATAGAAAAACTAATTCTCGTTCAAAGATTAAATGATGCCGTTAATTTAGTAACACAGATTCACCACAATGAATGTAACTCTAAAAGGTCCTTTATACTCCCAGGAATTAGCAAGAAAATAAAATCTGTTGTGAACCTTAATATTAATTAGAAGGATTTTTATTTGGAGCTAGTCGGACAAAACAAAAGAAGCCTAAGCAATAGAAAAATTATCCCAAAATGTAAAGAATCAACCAGCAACATAGCTACTTAGCCAAACGTTAAACAGAATGTAAACTACAAAAGTTTGCTGGTGAGAAAGCCGCTTACCAGTCAGACAACGTCATCAAACAACCGAGGCCAGAGTAGTTCCCGGATATTATTCAGACCGACAGGCAACAATACTACCCAAAGGGACGGAGTGATCGAGAGTCCAAGTCCAAAAGCGAAACCAAATAAACGTACGTATCTCTGCCAGATTAAAATACTTCTTGTCGGACTGGCAAGAAATAACTCGAGACAAGCTTGTCCTGAATTGTGTTCGAGGTTACAGAATAATATTTCGTTCGAAGGAAGTCCAGGAACATCCTCCAAAAGTGAATCTTAAATCAAACGCGGAAATTAGTAATCGCGAAAAGGCTATTAAATTGTTACTAACAAAAGATACGATATATATAGATTATACGATATATATATATTCTCAACCTCAAGAAATTAAATAAGTTTATATCGCCAGAACATTTAAAATTAGAAGATATACGTGCGACAACGAAATTGGTGTTTCCCGGTTATTGCATAGCATTGATAGATTCAGGAAACGCTTATTATTTAGTCCTCATAATATTAGTGGGTGGAAATGGTCGATTATATACCTGTCAGACTAATTCTGCTATATTTCGTAATGCTATTGTTTAGCCAGGATGATTAAGCTGCCAAACCATAAATCTGCTTGTTCATTGTAACATTTTTTGAATGGACCAAAAACTGAAACATCTAACGACTGAAGGTGGTAGGTAGTGCGTGGTGGTAGTGTAGGTAGCATTATTCCATTATCTTGGGAAAGAAAAATACATTGCAGAGAGATGTGACTTTTATGGTTAAACGAATCAAAAACGAGAGGACATTTTCCACCTTTAGTACATTTTACCATGCTGAATGATTTGAGATAATTAATATAATTTTCCTCTGTCAGCCTGGGGAAGGGTGCTCCTTGTGTAGTATAGTCCAGCTGGCGGAGGGAAAATGAAGAATGGGGCAATGAAATTTCCTAAAACAGAAATTGCTCAACTTACTGTGACTAAAGAAACTACGTTCGGGAGACTTGGTTTTGGACAATTGTTTTCGTCCTTCGCAGCTTATTACTTTCCATGGCTTGTGTACTGTGGTCATTTCAGTTTCGTCCACGTCGTACACCGATTCTGGACCAAAAGTCTTTTTCAATTATTATTTGCAAATTTTCATAAAAATGGGACACATTATGTTTATTAAATGCAGTCGCCCTATTTAAACTAATTGCTTCGGAAATACAAAGAGCTGAGAGTTCCGAAACATACAGCCTCGAAACCAATCATACGATGTGGCTACATTTTTTATCCAATTTTTGAGAATATTTGGCTTATTTTCTTCCGCAAATAAAAATGCAAATTTCTTCGTTGCAACTGGTGAAAGACCATAATCAAAATTTGACGAAGATAATAGATATACTGCGAGTAATTTTTCTTCTTCGTCTCTAAATATTACGAAATTTCGATAAAAAAAACTATATTTTCGTTATTTTTATATTTAACTACGTATCGAGATAATGTCAGTTTATCAGTTTTGAACTTTTTAACCTTATTGGTTTATTTCCGTTAATAGCTTCAAGAATAGCGCTTCTAATCAGTATTTTAACAGCGTTTGATCCGGAACTGAAAGTATCAAAAGTTGGCATTGAGCGCATTTTCAGGTAAACTTAATGACAGTTCATAAAAATCAGTGCGCAATGAGAAAAACCTTATACGAGAGAAGTCGAAACTTACGTTTCTCGGCACAAAAATGCAGTTTCTATAATAAAATAATTTCAGATTGATAAATTCGCTTGAAACAATCGTAATCTAACTTGATCTACAGAGAGCACTCTGTGTTGAAGCGTAAGCTCATCTTTTGTTTTTTACGTAGGAAACTGAAAAACGTATCGATAGTCCCCAATCTCCTCTAGTTATTTACAAAGCGAATGGTCTCACCGATGTCAAAGAGCTTGAAATATGTTACCAGGGTCAACATTCTGAATAACTTTCCCCCATACATGTTACCGTCGCTCGTCTTTAGTTTCCGAGGTATTCATAAAAGTTTCTGTTTCGGCAATATGATTTTAATAAACGAATAGTCGCTTTACTCACTATCATAGCTGAAGTTGTTACTCAATACTTTAACTTGTTTTACAGTAGCGTTAGCGACACGGCGGCCGAATGATTATTTGACTTAAACCTAATCCATTAATTTTCCTTCCTTATGTGACTTGAAAATAATCATCTGTCACGTCCCGCGCTGCGCACGAGCCGTAACGTAGACTAAAACTGCCAATAGCGCGAGTGAGCTTTCCAATTTGAAATTTAAATAAACTTTAACAATTTGTATAGAAACCAAATTCGAGCCTCACAACCCCCACGGAATAACCCGTCACATGACGACCCCTCCACGGTAGACCTAATTATAAATAAGCGTAGCGACATAGAAGAGAGAGAAATAATTCCTTAGTTCAGAGTAGTTAATTCCTCAGTTCTGCGTGATTAGTTCCTCAGTTCTTGGTGATTAATTCCTTGGTTCTTGGCGATCAGTTCCCCAATTCTTGGCAAGTAATTTCTTTGTTCACAGCAATTAGTTCTCAATCCCTTTAGCTCTTAATTTCTCAGTTCCTTTGCCTTTCAATTCTTTCAATTCTTAGTTCCTTTAGCTCTTAGTATTTGCTCTCAGTTCTTAAGTTCCTTAGTTCTTTAGTTCTTCAGCTTTAGTTTTTTGTCTCATTAGTTCCCAGTTCTTATCAGTTTTGTTCATCGACGTGTTTGTATTTGTCAATTTGTAAATTATTAAAAATCAAATAAATTAAAATCTTGTAATTAATAAGAGTGAAAACGTATCGCGAACAATTGTAACTTTGAGTATTAGAAATCTCAACGACAATTCTGTCAATATCCAATTAGAATTAGAATAAACATTTGTTGTGAAGAATATTTGTCTAATAATATAATAGGATTAAGCGAACATTTATTTTCACCAACTTTGATCCTCTCCCGTGCCAGTACTCCTGCACGTAGCAGGTTAGCCGAAACGTGAAGTTTAATTGCCAATCGCATTAAACGTCAGACATTTAATCTAAATTCAAAAATTAACGGCAACACAACCAAAACGAACCAAACAAAAACGTAACACATCGACAACGAGTTATCATCGACAAGCGGTATATAAAATGTACGTGCGCCGTGACGCAACAATAAAGTGCGATCGTAACGTAAATCAAACTAAAGATTTTTGTGAATATCTCGGAAACAAACCAAGCGACGTATAGTGAAAACTTGTTCAGAATGTTGACCTTGTCAACAGATTTCAAGGCTATTGAAATCGGCGAGGTTGTCTGCTTTAAATAATTATTATTGATTCTATTACATAATGACGTCAGCCTATTTTTGGTGTGTCGAAAGTACAAAAAAGATTTCGATATGAACCTTCCAATTGATAAGTGGCATAAATCTGGCTTATAATTGATAAGTGGCTTTTATGTTGAAAAATGTAAGCGTCGATTTTACATCGTAAATAAAGTGATTGTAAAAGTATTTGGAATAATGATTTAGCTCTAGGCTTTGTACTTGCACTATTGTTTTATGCAATGTCCGAACTTACACCACTGTTACATTCGACTAAAGCAACCTTGTATCCGATAACCTTTTCATATGCAGCACACTGATGGAGATCATTCATATTGATATTAACTTCCGCGTTCTAAAACTATTCAGTGTCGTACTAGCTTTAGTATCAGCATTATTAAGATATATTTGTTGGCAATGAATAACGTAAACTCAAATGCTATATAAAGCCGAAAAAGAGTAAGAAATAGTGATAGTTGAGGTAGGGATGTCGCTAAAAAACTTCGAAATTCGGAAACAGAATATATAAATCGGAGTAATGATATAGCTCTTGAGAAGAAATTCGAAAATAAAAATTGTGGGTGGAAAAGAAAAATGTAAAAACGTTATTCATGGAGCAATACGGAAAAATAATTTCCAATTTTTCCAATAATTTTTGGGAAATGGGACTCTTTGCAGCGCAAAATGCATACCTTTGTGGATTTATACGGAGTGTACCTATAAAAAGAAGACGACCATAAAATGGAAGTAGATGCCTGAAAAGTAGCAATAATGTATACTATTCGCCAAATATCGATGATTCTATTATCACTTTGTGTAATAAGTATTTCTTACAAACTTTTGCTATATCGGAAGGTAAAGCTACTTCCGGTAGCTTTAAGCTACAACAAAGGTAAAACAGCAGATCCGCGAAACCTCAGTGATGATCTTATTGACAAAGTTCTCCTACCACATGAATACGATCCGAATCGAAAATATCCGAATGAAAATTTGAATGTCCGGAAAATGTATATGTTGTATACAAAAAACTGAATTAAATATACTATCAGTAAAAGAGCACATGTGTCGTTATATATGTCGGGTTAACATTAGAATTTAAGGCGCGTAACGATTCTTCATTTGAGTTAGCCATCGTTTCACGAGACAGAGATTATATTTACGCGAATATACAAGATTTTACAAAATATTATGAATATTGAGTTTAATGAATGATAAGATTAACAAACGATAAGTTTAACTAATAATTAGATTAAAGAATAATAAGTTTAACGAATAATATATCTTACGAATAATAAATTTAACGAATAATGAGATTAACGATTAATAGGTTTTACGAATAATGAATTTAATTAACACTATTAACAATGTTCCTAGGTTCAAACGAATTCAAGGTCAACGGGATAACTCTTTACTATGCGTAGAATAATTTTAAACACAAAAAAATACGATTGCTGAAACACTCGGTAAACTGCTGGATGTATCACTTTCCAAGGCGATCACACGAATGAATATCTGATGAAAATCTTTTTTGCTGTACGACTGCATTTGTTTGTTATATGCTCGCTGGAGGCATCGAGAAGGTTCCAATCGCCGTTGCTAGGCAGTTTCTGCCAAAAGTTTGTTGTATACTCTTTGGAAGCATCGAGAAAGATCCAAACACCGTTGCTAGGCAGTTTCTATCTGGAGTTTGATTCCTAATACAACGTGTGTCCCATTATATCGACATCTCCAAAGTACAATTCTATGCGATTTCTAGGGAGAACAATACAACCGATCCACACCTTCGTCAGGCAAAACGTTTATCCCGTGACCGTGGCTACGTTCGGTGATCAGTTGTCACCTCGAACCCACTTTCGCAAATATCAAACAATTACAAATGGCAATTGCTTAATTACAGCTATGATAAAATCTAGGCTAAAGCATTAGAAGACTTTCTCAAAATTGCAAAGGAAAGACTCCGGTTTTCCTTTCATCTCCGACATATATTTAATATCAGTTTTAAAATGCCATGGAAAGATACATGCAAAAAATGTGATGAATATAAAATTAAACTAGATACAGAAAATAAATCAAGAAGCTATAAAAAATCATTGCTATGTAAGGAGATGCAGAAAAAGCAAAACGTTGCTGAAAGTTCCAGATAATGTCCATATTTATAGCATCGGTTGAAAATATAGGATTCTTTTATATTTGGAAGGAAACAATAAGATCAACAGGCTGGTAAGATATAATATCATACTTATTTAAATATATCGAAACTATAGCTGGTAAGAAAGATAAGATAATTATTTATAGAGACACATATACTCAACAAGATCGTAACATGAAATTAGCTTAATCTCTGTTAAAATTAGTTTAAAGTAATTGTTACGTCGCGTAACACTCTACCTAGCCGAGGCCACACACCGCAGGCAATATGGCAACCAGATGTCTTCGGATACTCCCAGCGTATCCTCCATAGATTCAAGGACCTTCCATAAATTTCATAGATTTCCTAGAAAAGGTCCTTCAAACGAAACAAACATCTGGTTCGGAGGAATTTCTAGAGACTATTGTCTACCACGGCGAAAAAGGGAAAGTTAGTTTTTGTCACGTACGCTGCAACTTTCCTCCCACTAACCACTTTCTCTCGAGGGCGGTTAAGACCCTTCGTTTAACCAATTAAAAACGAAGCCTATTCCCTCACTCTCCTAAATAACATCGGCACCAACAAATCCGATGGTCCCGTGCGCTAGACACACTCATCCTTAGCTCTCCTCCGAGACAGCATCGTCTTCCAAGAGTACTGTTTTTGCATCCTTCGAACGGTCAACATCCTTCGAGCGGGTATACACACCCGCAGATCACTCAGTCACTCACTCATCTCGTACATATGCACCAGTGTAACTATCCTCGTTATAAGTTGTGGAATAAACGGTGAAATATAACTTACTACTGTGTCATATTCAAATCAACTACCTCTGTTATCCTAAACGAAACAGGGGAACGACTACTTCGCGGCGTCGATTCACCGAATCGTAGCGAGAAGTTACGCCTCTCGCTGACGCGTTTTCCTCGCGACCGCGTCTCTCCGCGAACGGTCGTAACAGTAATGATATAATAACAAAAGTTATAATATCGGGTCATTCATTTTTACCGAATGATTCGGATTTTGGATGTGTAGAATTTGCACCGTTCGACTATTTACGTCCTTGAAGATTGGTGCTATTGTATGAAAAGCACTCGACATTCCAACAAGTTCATCGTTTGTGAAATTTTTTCAACTAAACAGTTAGAACGAGTAATAACGAACCGTAGCAAGAATACAGCGGTATAAACTATAAATTGGCTCAACATTCAATGATTGCGCTATGAACGGGAGAAACAATTTGATATTTTTTTAAAACTACAATTTCCCCCAATGTTGAGTTTGAAACATTAAATATTTAGTGTCCTTGGTGTGATAATCAATTGCAGTTGAAAAATATACAACAGAAGAATTTATATCCATCTGTGCGTTCTGTTCCTACGATTAAAATGAAGGACTTGCTAGATTTGTTATAATTTATTCCACTGATTCATCATACATTTTTCTAAGCATTAAAGGCTAATGAGATCGTAGATAGTGATGACGAATCCAGCAACAAATGAGTTTCTTTAGTATATTATAATACATTAAATACTCAATGTACCAACTCGTATACTATGATTACTGGAAAGTGTCGACTTTTTTGTTGTAGTGCTTTGAAAATAACATTCGTACAAATTACGATCATCAACACTTCAATTGCCATATGGCATAAGTCACATTTTTACAGAGAAGTGATATCACAAGTCAGTGGAATAATGGCACTTGATTATTCGTTACGTTGCCGTTAGTTTATTACTGAAAGGAATGTAGTTTTTTTCAATTATGTTATTATAATTACTAGTCTTTTTGTCCTTATAGTAAAGCTACATTCTGTTGATAATTTTGAATAAAGTATTACACGAAAGTGGAATTTTCACAAAACTAAGAATAGAAAGTTGATACATTTGTCAACTAAGGAGCTCAAATTTCCTTTCTATTGTGGTTTTGCATTCTCAGATTTTCAGTATTTCTAACATTGAAACAATTTTTTAACAAACAATTCCTCAAGCTATAACCTTTTAGAACTGATAGTTTTTAGGAAAAGTAAAATATCAAATTTTCGTAGTATTTTGATTAATTCTGAGAAAGTAATAAAAACATATCATACGTATACTTTTGGCAAATAATAGGTAGGTGCGATAGCTCTATCGACAGTTAAATAGAAAGTAGTAGATCACAAAATGATGGGACTTTGTTTATTTTATGACAACAATCGGAGCGAGAAGATGTTCACGATTAAAGTTCATAAACGTCATTGTATGTTGAAATGAGTTTAATTAAGAGAAGCTCCATACCATTGTGATATAGCCCTGAAAAAATATTTATCAAGTGTACAGTGGTAAAGCTATAAATGTAAGATTATGCTAACGATGATTTATTCATCTCTGATCCGGAGATATTTTACTTCGAGACCAACTACGATTAAATAGTCGAATATTTACGGATTGAGAGGAAGTCAAACTCGCTATTAATGATTCCACAGACTCTAAGAATCAATAATTTGTTGCAAGAGGTATTAAGCAGTTAAGAAATAGATGGAGAAGAGTCGTAGAACTAAATGCACAATACCTAGGTACACAGGAAATAAATGAAAATATTAGAAGAAATTTTATTACGTTTATATTAGAATTAAGTTTTATCTCCTGTATTGTTTTCAATTGGCTTTTTAAAAAAAATTTAACATTTTCATGCTAAATTTCCTGTTATCACTTTGACGCTATTTTCGCTATTTTGTTTAATTTCCAATTATATCATTTTAAATAACTTATCTCATGTTTCCAATGTGTACAATTGACAAGCATCATAAAATAAGTACATACGTAAAACAAAGTTCCGTCCCATTCATTAGTATTGATCAATACTGTGTAATATTTTTAAGCCTTCCATTTGTTAATTGTAATTAAATCTTATGAATTCAAAATACAAAGAAATAAACGAGATTTCTTATGGAGTGATAGAAATTTGTTATAATTATTGAATTGATATTATTACAAGATGCAGTTTCCACGAGTTCTATTTTAAATTAATCGCTATAGTTGCACTTATCTTTAAGGATATAAAGGTATTCGAAAATGAACGAGTCTTAAAAGCGACAAATCGATATACTAAGAACAAGGATTTCATAACAATGTAAAGCGTTAAATTTATTGCGAGGGGATCAGTCTCGAATAATTTTCCTGCTTGTGAGGGAGAAAGAAAGGGATTTTAAAGCGGTTTTCGAGGCATTCTCGTCGACCATCATTGTATGAGCGTAAACAGACGAAGACCCCGGAGAGCCGACGGACTGACGCCAAGAACCTCACAGTACGAGACGCCCATGTCGCTTATAGGTTGGTTCGGACACGGCCAGTACAATAGGCAAGGAATTTAATACCTTGTGGTGTGTAGAACACCAAAATTTACTCCGGTAGTTGAGTAAAACGTTCCAGTGGCTAAGACAAGTAACAAGTAATATTGTAATTTACCGTGTGTGAACATTAAAATCTAGTCAAGTAGTTTAGTTAAACTTTTAGGTTTTCTGGTAAAGTAGACCGCAGCTGGTTACACTTTTTCAAAACAAGAATGTTTGAGGTGACTGTATAAGCACAAACTATTCTTTAGACAATTTCGGATATTTCTTGTAATTAATAAGGAAGACAAAACATTTTGGAGGAATTGAAGGAGATAAACAAAATCGTTAAATTTTAGGTTTTTGTCAAATATTAAAAGCAAACACATGTATATAATATTATGGTAGACAATGTTTTCATCAATGTAATATTAATTGCTTGATATTGGTCATATATATATGTCGGAGATGAGAGGACAGCGGGACTTTCCGTCTGGAATGTTGGTAAAAACCTCAATACCCTAGTCCAGACTTTTACTATAGTTACACTTAAGCAATAAAAACAAGAAATAGTTTCAATGTTCCAATTTGGCTTTATGACGATGGGTTCGGGCTCGAGGTGACATAGCGGGTCACTAGACGTAGCCACCGTCACGGGAGGGACGTGTACCTGACAGAAGGATAGAATGATTATATGGCTCTCCTTAAAAACAAAGATTGACCCGAGAGGTGGGGAGAGGAATATATAAGGACAGTTGCACTTTGAATTTTTTTTCGCTCTTCTTCTTTCTTTGGCTTGGAGATCTTGCAGATAAGTTTACTTGTACGTGGAGTCATACGTGTATCACATCGCATTCGTCATCCCGTTGACCGTGGATTCGTTAACGAACCTGAGGCCATTGTCGCTAGCTTCGCAAATGCCTAATCGCCGTGATTTGCTGTCAAGATTTGTAATAACCCCATTATTGCAATAAACTATACCTGTGTTGTACCGCATCAATGGCTAATCCCCGTGAAGATTCATTTGCCGCCCACAACCGTACTCCTAGTGCTAACCCGACATCAGAAGTGAAATCAGAGCAGTTTGTAACAGTAGTGGAACGGCTTGCAGCCATCGTGAGTCAGTTAACTCAGCCGAGAGAGAAAAGACCGAGTGCGGAACCTGTAAATCTAGTGCTACCACGTTTTAACCCCGAAACCGCGGGTGCCGACCCAGCTGCGTGGTGTGCGACTGTTAGTGTGATTATGGAAAAAAGGCATCTACCAGACGACGAGTTATATCTTGCTATAAGTCGTGCTCTGGAGGGTACTGCAGCACGGTGGTTTACGCAAGTTCCGGTCCGTGGTCTTACTTGGACAACATTTACGGAACATTTTCTTGCGCATTATGGTGGGTCGGAGACGGCAGCCTCAACGCTAATGAGGATGTTCGATGAACCACCGCTGAAGGACGAAATCACGGGGGCTTTCGGTGCCCGTCTTCAGATCGTCTTATATGATCGGCGAAATATATACAATCTAGCGACAGGCGCATAGTTCTCATCAAGCAGCGAGTTCTAGAAACGTCGATTCGTCTTCGGTCCGTTATTTTATCCACACAGAGAAGGTAGTATTCGTGATGATCATAGGAGCGGTGGCGTGACCCGAGCGTAGTGGGAGACAAAGAAAAAAGATCAAAGGGCAATCAATATCATTTGAGGATTCAAACGGAATGCATCGAGAGGTTTTGGCGAGTAAAATTAAATCGCTTAGTCCGCCGAATACCTCGAGAAATATCACAAAGTCGGGTCGAATTCCTGTATCAAACTAATTGCATTTGTCATTAAATAATTTGTGACGTGCTCATTATAATATTAAATATTGTTAAATATACCAGTTTATATTAACCCTGTTAGTTCAGTGTTAAACTCATTCTAACCACCTCTGTTATCTTAATCGAATCAGGGGACCGACTAATTCGCGGCGTCGATTATTAGAATCGTAGCGAGAATTTGCGCCTCTCGCTGACACGTATTCCTCGCGACTGCGTCTCTCCGCGAACAGTCGTACCAATATACGATTCAATCCACTGAGCGTGACACAAGAAATTCCGTCTGTAGAAGCAGGTAACAGTGGAGCTGGCGTGCAAAGTCACGATAACGGTCGTAATCTAATTTCATTCACGACCAAGATCGTGATCTTTTATCCCAAGTGAATTTGCTCATTGTGATCGTAATTCTTGATCTTAATTGAATTATTTCTGATAAAATACTCTAACATAGCTTGCATTAAAACATCTGCATATAACGTAAATTTAAGATGTTCTCTGCACATGACTTAACTATATATATGTCGTATCATCGTCGTAATGCGGGTCCGGGTCGCTATCGTAGTAAGGATTTGGGGTATGTAATGAACCTTCACTGGAACTATCCATCTTCTTACACAGTTGAAGTGACCTTTATTGACACAAATAAAGATATTACAGAGTTGACAAAGAATCGCGATGATTAGGCACTAGTGACACTGGTTTAAGACTCTATAACGAACCCGCGGTCAATGGGATAGTAGGTTTACTTCTTCGTCAAAGTCTAAGTTGGAATTTATATCAAACGTGGAGTAATCACAGATAGTAAGTCGTTAGTTAACTCGTTAATGAACTCGTACACGAGAGAGAGTGTTTTTTCGTCACGGTGACGCTGTCGAGGGGTGTGTCTAAGGGCACTAAATCATCGGATTCATGGACAGATGCCTTAATTCGGGAAGTGAGGGAAATTGACATTGCTGTTAATTGGTCAATTTCCATGTTGGTGGTTAGAGAAGGACGCTAGCCGCCCTTGAGGGAAAGTTGCTAGCGGGAAGCTAGCGTTCGTGAGACAAATAGATTTCTCCTATCTTCCCATAGTTGGGATAAAGACTGCTTGTCCGACATATATATGTTGGAGATGAAAGAACATCAGGGCCTTCCCTTTGGAATTCTTCGGAAAACCCCCAATGTTTTAGTCTCTATAATTTAACTCAATTATAATTGCCCGAGATTTATGATAATGAGCTTGGGCTCGAGACGACAAGTCGCCGAACATAGCCGCGGTCACGGGATGAACGTTTTTACCTAACAGAGGTATGGAGTAATTCTATAACTCTCCTTAAAAGAAATAGTTGTAGCGGCACGCGACAGTAAACATTCCAACGTTTTCTTTCTATTCTTCGGGCAAGATGATTATCAAATGTCGATGCATCTCCACAGTACATGTTCAGCTACCCGCTATAAATCATAGGATATCTCCAGCTAAGATTCTTCAAACGAACAAATAGCCTTTGTCTTAACATTCCCTAAATTTATTACCTATTACGGAAAGATACGGGAAATCTGCTTTTCTCACGAACGACGCTTCCCGCTAGCAACTTTCTCTAAAGGGCGGTTAGCATCCTTCTTCAACCACTGACATAGAAATTAACCAATTAACAGAAACATCCATTTCCCTCACTTCCCGAACGAAGACTTTCCTCGACGAATCAGATGATCTCGTGTCCTTAGACACACCCCATCATAGTTTTCCTCTGCAGCATCATCGTAACGGAAAGTCATTCTCTCGTGAGGCCTCATTAGCGAATTACATAGCGTCTTCACGATCAGTGAATATTCTATGTTCTAACAAAGAGTTAGTTTAGTTATACTTCCACCGTAGCCAAGCAAGTCGAGTACGACTTAGACTTTGGAAGAAAGTACATTTGTTATCCCGTTGACCGCGAATTCGTTATCGAACCTAAGACCATTGTCATTAGTGTCTAATCACCGCAGTTCTTGTCAATTCTATAATATCCACACTTGTACTAATAATCATATTTGTACTAGTAAATATCTTCTCTATTGCATAATAACAATGTCTAATCTAAATGAAGATTCGTTACAAGCCCGTAACCCTAATCTTAATGTGAACCCGACATATATATACATGACTTAAGTATATTTCATTTAATATTAAAAATAGGAAATAATTCAATTTTCCTTTCTTTATGTTATATCAGTATCTTAAAGAGTAAAATATTAGTTCCTCCTTTGGATTTTAAAATCGTAATATTTCTTTGATATCGTTGATATAAAATATATGGGTTTTGTGACACGTACAAAGAACAGTTATGCTCTGCGCTAATCAGAAGCGATCACGAAAAATCACAAATCATTGAGAAAAATCACAATGATCAAGAACGAACGTGATCGAATCACTCGTGACTCACAAGTAGCATTTCACGCCATCTCTACATAGTATGTTTGGGAAGTGCGCCGATTCTAGCGCAAATGTGACAAACTATTAATGCCGAGTTGATTAACGCCGAGTGGCGAGGAAAAGACTGTCCTGTTCTCCTACTTGGCCAAAAAATGTAAAAATTTGAAACTATTCGATTAAGCCTTATTAATACTACACTACTGGACGTGTCTGAACGTTGAATAGTAAGTTACCTATTTGTCACTTGTGCCTTGAAGGCTGGTTCAGACACGACGAGCTCAGTAGCAAGTGGCAAGTGGTCCGTCCAAACACATCGAGTAATTTGAAGCAAGTAATTATCGAGTAACCAGTTGCTACTAAACGGCTTGGCTAATACATAGCCAATACATAGGCTAGTACATAGGAAGTGTCCGGTCGGTAGAGTTGAGTTTTAGAAATCACGAGAAATGGACAGACGATGAGCGATAATACACAGTGTTATCAAAAACACTACTCAAATGTTACTAATAGGTATTGCAGAAGAAATTGATGAAGAAAGGAACGAAACAAAGCGTGTGTGGACTACAAGATGAATGAGTAGAGGAGATTCATTAGAAGCTTCGACTAGTCTTTTGAAAGAATTAAAAATTGAAGATCTTAAAGAATATTTTGTCACATTGAGAGTGTCAGAAACTATTTTTCATTTATTGTTGAACAGAACGAAAGTCCACATTCAACAAAGAGATACATGTATGCGATAAAGCAGTTCGTGCAAAAACGACATTATAAACAGTGTTGTATTTTCTTGCAACAGGACGCGGTTTAAGAACTTGGCGATATTTGTTTAGGCTTGGAAAGTCCACAAACCGTAAGAATCTGCAAATCACTAGAATGTACTTTGTTTTTATTAATTATTACTAATTATTCTATCGGGCAGTATAAACATGTTTATTAGGTAATTAGATAGCTAGGTTTTCATTTGAACTGTTTTTCAAGCATATTTTATTTTTGTTGAATATTACATAAATTAATATAAATTGTTTTATCAAATAAAGTATACTGTAACGACTGACTAGTAGTATCGGTACTCCTGGATGTTGATGAATCATTTTGTGCATGCTAACGCTCCATTGATGAAGGTGACGGCGAAAAAAATCTATTCGTTGTCATATGTGATATGTTTTTTGGTTCTGATTCCATTTAAGTGTATCTGTATATGTTGCCGTACCTACAAAGTAATTTCAAATGGTATTGCCTTTAAGGTATTTGTAGCGTAGATTGATTTCCTTATAATTTCTTTGAAATTTTCGTGATGCGTCATTCAATATATTATCTATACACAATTCAATTTTTAGAGAGCATAGCCTTACTGAAATAGAAATATTCATCTTCAAAAGTCAAAGATTAAACACGTAATCGCTATAGTAAGACAGCGCAAAAATGGCACTTTTATTAATTACAGAAAAATCGTTCTTATTGTACAAAATTGTTAAAAAAATAATATGTTGTGTAAGATAACTAGAAGCGTGTTTTTGTAAGAAAAATTAGCTCTTGCTTCATTTTTGAATGAAATAATGCGAATATCGGTAATTTCGACGTCCCACATGCCGTAGGTATATTACAATGTGGAGTTGCCGTTATGTTGATTTCTGAATTGTTTGTTAGTATGCGTGCGTAGAAAGTACGGACAGCCAGGAGATTTCTTCCTGAATGGCGAATTTTAGACGTTCATGAAGAATATGATTTTGTTTTACTTTTGATGGATATTGTCACAGTATAAATACCTTAACTGAAAGCCAATATTTTTTCCAAATATTTACTTCGAATTCATTTTCTTTGATATCGACCCTATTCGCCTCACTCTTTCATTAGGTCACTGTAGTATAATATTGGATGAAGAAGAAAGATCCAAATCTATGAATGAATTTCCATCATTCTCTTCTTCCACCGAGTCGATTCGTCTGCAGTGTCTGAAAATGAACAGATTGATTGTCTATAACAAGTTAGTTTATTTTTCAGGTGCCAGAGGAAAATAAGTGCACAATAATGGAAAATGGTTTTCGAGAGGAGCGGAACTTCCCCAGTGTTGTGGAACCACAGGTGGATAACATGTGGTTATCAAAGCACCTGTCAAATATAAGAGTTCACACTTTATTTATAAACAGAGCAACACTATTGTACCAATGTCTGTTGTAAATAAATACGAGATAATAGAATATAACTAAATAAATAGATAAATAAATATATAATAGATAGATAGTGGATAATAGGACAATACGAGAGCATATCTATTGTATTTCGTCACTATAATTTATATCAAGCATTGGAAAACAGTATGTTGCTCGGCGACAATGCATTCCCATTGAAAAAAAATATTTACTTAGATCTTCTGTCGAAACTCAATTAAGTGTCAAACAAAAAATATTCTATTACTGACTCTCTCATCTGAGAAAAATAATCGAAAACACGTTTAGAATAATGACAAACAAAGGAAGATGTTAAAAGGTAGCCATTTTTAGCATTTCCTGGAGTTGAAGAATTCATGCAAGAGCTTTAAGCGAGTCTCCCAGAGAATAAAAAAATGTTTTTATTATTTTTCCCGAAAAGCGATGGAAAAGTTATTGAAAATGGGTCCAAATATGTGAATACAATAGTGATTGAACTCGCCTAAGTATAACCGTTCTATTTCATATTCTTCTCCAGATATTGAAGCATATTGAAAGTAAGTTTAATGGGCAAATCAGCACGTAAATCAATTGAAGGTTGGAATCAAGTGAAACCGCAATATCGTAGCATTGCTATGTGCAAACAGCAGCCAACAACGCAAACACCGATTTCACATCTACGCGTGTGTTCGTCAATACGTATACAAAATATTTTTAAACTACTACAGTGTCGAGAATGTAATTTCGTTTCCAGTCAAATATTGTTTGATTCTACGTCAATTTGATATTTTGATAATCAATACAACAAGAAGAATCTCTACCACGACTCGGTACTAACTGTAACATAAGATGCTTAGTATAAACACTTCTCCGACTGTAAGATGACAAACATCAGAGTTCGCACCTGTGATAGAAAAGAATTCGTAATTGTTTTGATTGCCGTGAAACTACAATAATAATAATTCTTTATTTCGATTTTTTAAGCCAACTAAATGCATTCCTGTAATTATACATATATGTACGTATGTATTTTATATCATTTCTATTTTTAAAACAAATACCACTGCGTTATTAAACTTACAATCGGTACACCTGTTCGTCTCCGGATGAAGAACGGTGATCGCATTGAATGTTATTCTCATGTAGCAATGATTTTATGCTGATTTATTAGCCGATTTTTGCATTAATTATTTCGAAAATGTTACAATATCCCAAGAAAGGGAAATGAAATATAACGCTTAGCTAAGTTCGATTGCTATCATGTTCACAAGTTTAGATTTATTTTTAACCATTTTCCCATTGTTTTTCGAAAAAGTAATACGGATATTTTTGTTTTTCGAGAGAGTCTTAAAGGTCCTGCACGAATTTTCCAAATCCAGGTCATGCCAAAAATGACCATTTTTTAACATTCTTCTGTAGAATATTTGGAAAGCCAGTAGCTTTTTCTTCCGATAAAGCAGATTTAATCGTTAAACTATATTGTGCATTACATAACTGGTTATGATTACAAGAAATACACGTTCGACAATATGAAAATATGAAAATAATTGGGTGTAATTGGAGGAATTCGTAACAACCCCTTGGAATACATACACTGTCTAGAACATTATCGAAGCATTAAAGTCGACGATCTCAAGATTTCTTTTTTTTTTTTTTTTGAGAGGGGAAACTGCAATTACGCATGTAAGGCTTGGCAAGATGATGGCGCCTCTACTCACTAAAAACCCCTGCTCCATATCTCTCCTCTATCGGTACAAGAACCAACCCTGGAACCACCTCTCGACATTACTTCAGGGTTGGTCTCTCTGGCTGTGCCTTTCATCTTTTCATCTTCCTATTCGTAATCTTCTTTGCCTCCCGATGTTCTCCTCCCGGGCTTGTCTAGTTATCACAATTCTCTGACAATTCCCTTGGAATCTCGACCAATATTCTTCGTTACTGACAAACACTTCTATAATATTGTTGGTTGTCAGTATTTCGCCTACGTAGTTTTCCAATAGAGTTCTTTCGTTGATCCACCTGGGGTAATTGAACAACGCATGCTCAGCATCATCACCTTCGACATCACAATCCCAACATCTTGCGCGGGTCTCTTTCCTAATCGTTTTCCGATATTCATTGAATATACCATGTCCACTCAATATCTGCATGGTATAATGATCAATGTTCCTTTTATTATTCTTAAAAATGCAGGAGTCGACAATCAGCCTCCTGGTCCAATTATCCTCTCTGTAATAGAGCCACTCTCCCCTCCATCTTTCCTGCATCCGTTGCTCTATTCTCATAATCCTCTCTCTTAACATACTCATAGTGCCTCCTGTTCTCGAGCAGGTATCATAACTGTCCTGGTGTCACGTCCTTCGTATCTCGTAATTTTCCGCGAGCGGCTCTGCCCGTAAGTACACACAGTGCTGCATGGGAAACTGCTCTGTAGGCGGTAGGTATTGGAATTAGCGTCGTCCTTTGCACCTTCTTCAAAATATTCTTATTTTTCTTTATTGCTAGGGCTTTGGCCCATAAAGCATAAAGCACCACCGACTTCCAAACTCAACAAAATAGAGTTTTCTAACGGAGTCGGTGGACCCATTGACATTTGGCAATAATGTCCTAATCGCTCCCATTAGGGTATCAGCCTTCCCGCAGACCTTTTCTAGATATAGTGAAAATTTTCTGTTATTGTCCAATTCTACGCCAAGGTACTTAATCTCCTGCTTAGTCCTCAAAATAATGTCAATTACCTTGGGAATACGCTTTCCAGTTGCGAACATGTTACAATATTGCAAGAATGGTGTAGGCTTTATCTCAACAAAAAAGAGATATTAGTTGTTACTAGCGCAGTACTCGATCTTTTAATAGAAAGCTATCTCTAGTACCATAAAAGTTAAAGCTACATATCTGTTAAAGCTGACAAATGAAAGTACAATTCGTTACGAAGGTATCTAACTGTCTGAATATTTCGTAGTCAGTTTTTCAAATATAATTGTTTCATTCTCGCTTGTTATACATTTTGTTTCAGTCTCGAGCCACTAATCTATCACTGTCAGAATAGAATGATAAATATTCGTAGAAAATATATTCCGAATTTATTTTCTCCTTTGTGACGTTACAAAAAACATACTAAATACACAATGTACTGTATAGGTATAAGTAACAGTGTTGTATAATTGATAATCGTTATATACACTTTTAGAAAGTATGATTTGATTTAATAATTTCTATATTGCTTATCGCGAAACTAAAGCGTTATGTATATACACGTATACTTCCGTCATATCCCAGAGCCAAAGTGTTACTTTCAACCCTCATCTACCCTACTAAATTACTTTTTCATTCATACATTAAATTTCATACTTTTACCTCTACTTTATATCTTTTTCCTTTTATTTCATCAACTCGTTTTAATACTATGTTAAATATCCTTTGAAATAAATATTTTTACCCACAGTCAAAGAGGAAATAGCAAAATATAGCAACAGATATAGCAAAAGAGTCAACAAACATCGAAACCCCCTAATTACTGGATTACTTGATACGTCGGACCAGATCCGCAGGCGGAAGATACACTACCCGTTAGACCTAAACACTAGATTTAATTAGATATTTATATTAAGTAATATTTACTTATTTATAACACTTACTTATAAATTATACTTATCTATAATAAGTATTAACTTATTATAAATAATCAGCCGTCACTGCGCCATGCCAGAAAAAATTATTGAAAATTCTCCATATTACAACAAACATAACATTCTCATGTGCAAATAATCGCCATTTTCACAGACGCAATAACCGTCACCCATTTTCGCTGGACTCGACCACATGATAATAAAACCCGAAAACATGATCGATCGAGGACACGGAGGAGGTGGGACTGGTTGGAGCGAGGCAAGCAAGGACGTTTCGGCTTCGAATTTCACCGCGACAGTTCGAGAAGAAAAAAGAAAGCTGCTGAAGAGGAGAACCAGCGTCATTCGGTGTTCACCTCGTCGCACCCTCGACCGAATTCTAGTTGGGACAACTTTACCATTTTAGTTCACGATACGACTACCTGTCATTTCCACAATCAACTTGATTTAACGTGCATCGCTTTCACGTAATCAATTCTTTATCTACATAGGTTTTAACTCTCCACCACGCTCCTATATACAGGGTGGAGCACGTAACTCGAACAACTTCGATTTCTGTGTAGGTAATGACTTTAGCGAAAAAAGTTTCAGATAAAGGTTGAATGCTTTCAAGGAGGACATAATTTTACGTGATTAGTTTTTTTTTTTATATAGGAAAATGCGCAAATGACATTTGATTTTTTAAATAGAGCTATAGATATTTCTTACATGAATTCTTCGGAATATTCCACGTCAGAAAGTATCAGTTCGCTGTGGAGTGCCGAAGCGTGCAGACGTATCTCTAGCGCCCAGCGTAGTCCGAAAACAACACGTGTCGCCCAACCGTCGAAAGAGAACACAGCCAAGTGCCCCTTTCCCCCTAGGGAGAAGAAAATCCCACGCACCTAGCCCCAACACGAATACCAGCCTCACAGCCTCACGACTAGTTGTTCATTCCGAATTAACTAGCTCGATGATGGCCCAGCAACCGCGACCAGGCTCTCCGGAGCAGACTCGCAGCTACCCCGAGCTACCCCCCCCCCCCCTGTGGCAGAAGTGTAGCAGAACTCTCCGCACTAACGACGCTAACACTACAAAGAAGAGGAAAATAGAACCAGCAACGCAAATAAACACACACAACAGGTTCGCCGTATTGGAATCCTCAAACGACGCCATGGAAATCGTAGAACCGCCATCAAACCAACACTCACAGAGAATCCCCCCTCCCCCACCAATTTTTGTGGACGACGTCATTGACATACAGACAATGACCAAGTCCCTAGAGAGAGATACCAGCAAGGAGGAATATAACCTTAAGATAAGCAACAACAAGGTGAAAGTACTACCGACGAACCCAGAAGCTTACAGAAAACTCACCAAGACACTCAGGACCCTGAACGCCAACTTCCACACCTACCAACTTAAACAGGAAAGGCCTTTCCGGGTGGTCCTACGAAACATACACCACTCAGCAGACATAGACGAACTAAAATACGAACTCTCAAAACTCGGCCACGAAGTCCTCAACGTAAGTAATATAAGGCATAGAGTCTCGAAAGACCCGTTATCCTTATTCTTCTAGACATTAAACAAAAACCGAACAATAAGGAAATATATAACATCAGTCGCCTAATGAACGCGATAGTAAAGATGGAACCATCGCTCGTGAAAAAAGAAATAGTGCAGTGCAAAAGGTGCCAAAGGTACGGTCATACGCAGAAATACTGCAACCATACTTTCCGCTGCGTTAAATGCGCAGGCTCTCACTCCACTGACCAGTGCGCCAAATCACCGGAAACCCCGGCGAAATGCATCCACTGCCAAGGGGACCACCCTGCCAACTACAAAGGCTGCCCAGCATATAAAACACTATACACGAACAGGTACCCTAAGCTCAGAGCAAAAGAGGTATCCAACCAAACACCCAGCCCGCCGAAATTCACGACTACCCCAACCCCCTCAACCAACCAAACGCACATTCCTACCAAATTCATCTCCACCTCAACCTCCTATGCCCAAGCAGTACAAGGCATCCAAAATAACCCGAACAGCCAAAGGAACCTTCCCCAAAACAGTGACCCCAACCCACCAAACACAGACAACTCCTCAAGGCTTGAAAAACTAATAGAGAAACAATCGGAGCAAATAAATCACTTGCTATCGCTACTAACACTCATCGTGGGAAAATTAGCACGCCCCGACTCAAAATAAAACCAAGGCGCATAGCACTCTGGAACGCCAACGGTCTAGCGCAACACAAACTTGAACTAGAACTCTTCTTAAAACACCAGCAAATCGACGTAATGCTCGTGTCGGAAACCCACTTCACCGACAAGAGCTACCTGAAAATAAATGGTTACAAATTCTACCATACCCAACACCCCAGCGGAAAGGCCCACGGTGGCACCGGAATAATAATCAAAGCAAGTATTAAGCACTACGAACTCCCATCATTCCAGAAAGACTACCTCCAAGCAACAAACGTAGCAATAGAAGACTGTCATGGCTCAATCACCACCTCAGCAGTATACTGCCCTCCCAGACACTCCATCGCCAAAGAAGACTTGGTAACTTCCTGGACACCCTGGGCAACAGATTCATAGTTGGAGGAGACTATAACGCCAAGCACATCCAATGGGGCAGCAGACTGGTTACAGCAAGAGGCAAAAACCTCTTAAACAGCGTAACAAACAACAACCTCAACTACCCCACCACATACGAACCCACATACTGGCCCACTGACACCAACAAAATACCCGACCTTCTCGACTTCTTCATAACTAAAAATATCCCATCAAGACACGTCCAGATCGTCTCCTCGGCTGATCTCTCCTCTGATCATTCTCCCGTGATAGCAACAGTCAGTTCAACAATCATCGAGAATACACCTAATGGCTCCATTCACAACCAACACACCAACTGGCAGCTCTTCAGAGAAGTCTTTACACACTCAACCTCAGCCTTCACCCCACTAAAAACAAAGGAAGATATCGAAGCAGCCACGGAATACTTAAACACGAGCATAATAAACGCAATCCGCCTCTCCACACCGACAAAGCCATCTAACAGCAAACAAGAATATCCCCATTACATACTAAAAAAAATAGCAGAAAAACGAAGACTAAGAAGAGTATGGCAGACCCATAGATCACCGGAGGACAAACGCAAACTTAACAACGTAGCTATCCAGAACCCTAAGAAACTATAAAAACGACTGTTTCCATAAATACCTCGCCAGCTTATCCCCCACAGCCGACGCCAACTACTCACTATGGAAGGCCTCCAGGAAACTCACACGCCCCCCACAAATAATCCCACCTATCCGCCGTCCGCAAGGTGGATGGGCGCGAAGCCCCATAGAAAAAGCCGACCTGTTTGCAAAACACTTGTCAAAAGTATTCAAACCCCATTCCCCCCAAACCGCCGCGGACGTTACTGAATACCTGCACACCCCCTTCCAAATGTCCCCTCCTATCGAACCCTTCTCCTCTGCTGAGACTATAGAAACAATCAGTCGCCTAAACCCCAAGAAAGCAGCAGGACACGACCTAATAGGCAATAGAGCAATCAAGGAACTTCCCACAAAAGGGATAGCACTCATCACATCCATTTTTAATGCTATCCTTCGCCTGGAACACTATCCTAAGGCTTGGAAAATCTCATTGATTACCCTCATCCCTAAACCCGGTAAACCGATATACGAAACCTGCTCCTATCGCCCAATCAGTCTTTTACCTATCCTGTCCAAACTATTCGAGAAGATGCTCACGAACCGACTCCTTCCAATCCTAGAGAACTTGAAAACACTCCCAGATCACCAATTCGGCTTCCGAAAACATCATTCTACAGTAGAGCAAATCCACCGCCTAACTCATACGATCAGCCAAACACTCGAAAAGAAAAAATATTGCTCAGCGGTCTTCCTAGACATCCAACAGGCATTCGATAAAGTATGGCATGAAGGGCTACTATACAAACTTAAAAAGATCCTACCCCACCCCTACTACTCCATCCTAAAATCTTACCTAACCAATGGGCAATTCATGGTTAAATACCTAGACGCCACTTCCGCAACATTCCCAATGGAAGCCGGCATACCCCAAGGTAGTGTCCTCGGACCCCTACTGTACTCCATCTACACTGCCGACCTACCTATATCAAATGATATAACAATAGCGACATTTGCAGACGACACAGCGCTATTAGCTTCCCACGCTGACCCGGTAATAGCCTCATCCACTCTCCAGCGAAGTCTCGACTCCATGGAAAAGTGGTTTCACAAATGGGGCTTCAAAGTCAACGAAAAGAAATCCTCACACGTAACCTTCACGCTCCGAAAACAAACCTGCCCCCAGGTCACCATCAACAATGCAACAGTTCCTAGCAGGGACACAGTCCGATACCTGGGCATGACCCTGGACAGGAGACTAACGTGGAAGACACACATCTCAGATAAAAGGAAGCAACTAAAGGACAAACTAAAAAAACTCTATTGGCTCACGGGCCGACGCTCCAAACTAAATATACAGAATAAAATTACCCTCTACAAGACCGTAATAAAACCTGTCTGGACCTACGGAATCCAACTATGGGGAACAGCAAGCAACTCCAACATTGAAATACTCCAACGCTTTCAATCCAAAACGCTAAGATCCCTAATTGACGCACCTTGGTATGTAACCAATGAAACAATACACTGCGACCTCAAGATACCTACCGTCAAAGAGGAAATAGCAAAATATAGCAACAGATACAGCAAAAGAATCAACAAACACCGAAACCCCCTAATCACTGGACTACTCGATACGACGGACCAGACTCGCAGGCTGAAGAGGCACTACCCGCTAGACCTAAACGTCAGATTCATTTAATTATCCAAATCAAGCATATGCACTTACTTATAATACTTATAAATTATACCTATCTATAATAAGTATTAACTTATTGTAAATAAACAGCCATGTCACTGCGCCACGCCAGAAAAATTACTGAAAATTCTCAACGCGAGAATTGATTGTAATTTCAACAAATAAATAAAAAAAAAAAAAAAAAAAGAAAGTATCAAGTAGCGAATACGATATTAAAACAATTAACAATTCAAGAGACATTTGTAATTAAAAAGTGAGATACTCCATATAAAAATCTGAAATATCTCACAATTTGTTGATTTTATTGTCATTGCAGTTTTACCTACCTATGCTTTGTTAAACAAAATGTTTTAATTAATATCATAATTCTTAGAGTTGTTTTTATTTTCTTTGCTATCAATTAGCTATCGATTTGCTATCGATTATCCAGTAATCGGGATCAATTAGTTTTTCCTTAACATAATATAATAATAATATAATAATAATAATAATACTTTTCTATATTCTTTTTAACATTATTGCGTTATTTATTGTTTTCTTTTTACTTCTTGAGTACTTGTACAGCTATTTATTTCCTCCCTGAAAGTTTCAATTGGATCTAAGCGATCCAACCATATAACTAAGTAAAAATATAGTAAGTACTATCATTTAAGCAAAATGTTTGCATTAATTTATTCATTTCACATTTACTTTCCTTACAAATGCACTATCGGGAACAAATTTCGATTAAGTCTCTATATGTCCTCTATATGATTTAAGAAAAAAAGTTTTCTTCTTCAATTTTACAATTTATGTGTTGTTTTGAACGACATTAGACAGGTCGCTTAACGAGTCAACAAATTCTTTTTCTCTTCTTTTTTGTAGTTCACTTCGGTGTTTCTCAAATCGTTGTAATTGTCACTAACTTTGATAAAATGCTAATAATTTTGCGACATTAGTATACGTTTTCAAAGGGGAACATGTGCTTTGCCTGAAAGATCCTTTCACTTCTCTTATTCTCTTATTGTCGCGACATTTGCTCGAACATCCAGCTTTATTTTTCGTAGATCCCAAAACAGTACGCGCAAATCTTGTCTTGCGAAATGCTTCTGCGAATATATTTTATCATAACTTTCTCTTTCTCTCCTTCCAAATTCTCTCCTTCAATATAATTCTGCGATATACAGGATGTTCCATGGTAGAAAATAACTTATAGACCAATTTGTGTTACCTAAGGTGAGGTCAGTTTCGCTATGAAAACAACTTATTTTCGGAATTTTTGTATCGTCACTCGTAGTACGTTTGATACCATTAAAGTACGGTTCAAAACATTTTTATTACATGGCCGCAAATGGGAGAAAAGATACGAGAAGTGTTACGCGGTACACCTCGTATGTTTACACCTCGAAATCTCAACGAACGAAATGTAAACGAACGATAGGAATAAAAAACAGACGCTTCTATTTATATAACAGCTTTCTTTGTTATAACAGAAGCGCCTTCACACGTAAAATTCTGTAAGGGTGGCGATCACCATCTATACACTAAAGCTAGCAATTGGTTATTTTGTAATTACATTTCTAATTGATAATAATCGATTGAAATTGTCAAAGTCAATTATTAAAAGTAATCATGGTAATCATAACTATTAATCAATCAATTGTCCTTGAATAAGTCAGTGATCATGATTAATCTTGTAATCGTTAATCCGTAATTTGTAATCGCTAAATGAATGATTAATTTGCTTTTCACTAGCATTAACGCTATACTTATTTATTATCGCTTCTTAGTGTGGCCTATTGTTAAGCGAGGAAACGGATGTAAATATTATCGTTGATATCTTCAATTAAAACAAAACAGACATACAGTCGTGACTTTTCTTCTATTACATACCAGTTTACCACTTGAAGTAGGACCTCACACTGAAATAGTACACAGAATAGAGTGTGATTTATTTAGTTCCTGATATATTCCTGACATAACAATGGCAGAGTGCTATGGAGAATAATGTCACGAATTTGTCAATTTGACACATTCATAATCAAATAACATATCTTCATCAAACTTCCAAGAATATGAGAAATGAGACTTCCGACAATCATGGAAGGTAAATGTTTTTAATATTTGTCAGAGAAAAGTGAAACGAATTGTGGTAAAATCGTTGATTTATGTGTAATTTGTAAACCGAAGAATGTTTCAATAAATGATTTTGGGAATTCATCGTCTAATTTTCTTGCGCATTTTAAACGGAAACATGGGAAAGAAATATAGTAATAACACAAAAGGCATAAAACTTCTGTAGTATCGTGGACGAAAGGCCTAAGAAATATCGGGCGAACTATGAACAATGTCGCGAGAGCCGAGGCGTCGTCGGGCCCATCAATGTGTCATCGGTCTTTTCAAGTGCATAGTTTCGTGGAAAAGACCTACGTGACCCTGGCCACGAGCGCCTGCAGAACACGTGTGCGGTGGGCCTAGGAAAAAGACAACAGAATGCGGCAACGGCCAGAGCGTTAGTCGAAAAGCAGAGTGCGAGTCGAGAAGCAGAGTGCGAGTCGAGAAGCAGAGTGCGAGTTGAGCGGAGACGGAGGTTGCGAGTGGCGTTGCCGAGAGAGTGTGGATTGCGCTGTTTTCTGTACGTTTGACGTGAATAGTTCAGGTTGAACAACAATCGTCTTTTTCTGTCTGATTAACATCTCTATTGTCCACTCTTTGTAAACACATTATATCACGATATTACACTTCCATAGAACGAGAACGCTCAGAAACAAGGGCTTCAGTATCGAAGTAATCTCAAAGGAAGCTTTCTAATAATGTGACGCAAGAACAATTTGAAAGTAACATTGTAAAATATTAGACCTTGTCCATTCAATGATTCTTTTAGGATGTTTAGAAGATCCCTTCTTTTTCATCATACCCAATAATTTAAACATATCACGTACATTGCATATTTTAAGTCTCTTAGTTGACCACTTGAAATTGGACACATAAGTAATGAAAAAAAAAGATAGAAAATGATATACGAAACGTGCAATTTTCATGCGCAGACGTTGATATATGGTCAAGTAAAAAGAGAAATTTCTTTGGCATGATCGCACATTGGATAGGTCATAATCTAAAAAGAGGAAAAGAAAATATATATATATATATGTCGGAAATGAAAGAATACCGGAGCCTTTGGAATTTTGTTTCACGCCCCTAACCCTAATTCTAATGTAAACCCGACATATATTTATAAGGTTCAATTCTAGGATAATTCAGAGATCGATTCTGAAAATCGAGTTTATTGTGAAAATACTTAAATCAAATACAGGAGTAAACAACAATTAATAACAGTAATAATTAAATAAACAACAATAAATTAATAACAGTAAACAATAAATAGCAAGTTCTGTGCAATGTCTTTTTCCGTCAATCTTCAATGTTTTAAATAATTACTCTTTCTTCTGTGATCTTGTCTATCCCCGATGTTGATCTCTGTCCGTCCGTACAAGAGACGGTCGTACAAACGTATTCTTTTTTTTTTTTTTTTATTTATTTGTTGAAATTACAATCAATTCTCGCGTTGAGAATTTTCAGTAATTTTTCTGGCGTGGCGCAGTGACATGGCTGTTTATTTACAATAAGTTAATACTTATTATAGATAGGTATAATTTATAAGTATTATAAGTAAGTGCATATGCTTGATTTGGATAATTAAATGAATCTGACGTTTAGGTCTAGCGGGTAGTGCCTCTTCAGCCTGCGAGTCTGGTCCGTCGTATCGAGTAGTCCAGTGATTAGGGGGTTTCGGTGTTTGTTGATTCTTTTGCTGTATCTGTTGCTATATTTTGCTATTTCCTCTTTGACGGTAGGTATCTTGAGGTCGCAGTGTATTGTTTCATTGGTTACATACCAAGGTGCGTCAATTAGGGATCTTAGCGTTTTGGATTGAAAGCGTTGGAGTATTTCAATGTTGGAGTTGCTTGCTGTTCCCCATAGTTGGATTCCGTAGGTCCAGACAGGTTTTATTACGGTCTTGTAGAGGGTAATTTTATTCTGTATATTTAGTTTGGAGCGTCGGCCCGTGAGCCAATAGAGTTTTTTTAGTTTGTCCTTTAGTTGCTTCCTTTTATCTGAGATGTGTGTCTTCCACGTTAGTCTCCTGTCCAGGGTCATGCCCAGGTATCGGACTGTGTCCCTGCTAGGAACTGTTGCATTGTTGATGGTGACCTGGGGGCAGGTTTGTTTTCGGAGCGTGAAGGTTACGTGTGAGGATTTCTTTTCGTTGACTTTGAAGCCCCATTTGTGAAACCACTTTTCCATGGAGTCGAGACTTCGCTGGAGAGTGGATGAGGCTATTACCGGGTCAGCGTGGGAAGCTAATAGCGCTGTGTCGTCTGCAAATGTCGCTATTGTTATATCATTTGATATAGGTAGGTCGGCAGTGTAGATGGAGTACAGTAGGGGTCCGAGGACACTACCTTGGGGTATGCCGGCTTCTATTGGGAATGTTGCGGAAGTGGCGTCTAGGTATTTAACCATGAATTGCCCATTGGTTAGGTAAGATTTTAGGATGGAGTAGTAGGGGTGGGGTAGGATCTTTTTAAGTTTGTATAGTAGCCCTTCATGCCATACTTTATCGAATGCCTGTTGGATGTCTAGGAAGACCGCTGAGCAATATTTTTTCTTTTCGAGTGTTTGGCTGATCGTATGAGTTAGGCGGTGGATTTGCTCTACTGTAGAATGATGTTTTCGGAAGCCGAATTGGTGATCTGGGAGTGTTTTCAAGTTCTCTAGGATTGGAAGGAGTCGGTTCGTGAGCATCTTCTCGAATAGTTTGGACAGGGTAGGTAAAAGACTGATTGGGCGATAGGAGCAGGTTTCGTATATCGGTTTACCGGGTTTAGGGATGAGGGTAATCAATGAGATTTTCCAAGCCTTAGGATAGTGTTCCAGGCGAAGGATAGCATTAAAAATGGATGTGATGAGTGCTATCCCTTTTGTGGGAAGTTCCTTGATTGCTCTATTGCCTATTAGGTCGTGTCCTGCTGCTTTCTTGGGGTTTAGGCGACTGATTGTTTCTATAGTCTCAGCAGAGGAGAAGGGTTCGATAGGAGGGGACATTTGGAAGGGGGTGTGCAGGTATTCAGTAACGTCCGCGGCGGTTTGGGGGGAATGGGGTTTGAATACTTTTGACAAATGTTTTGCAAACAGGTCGGCTTTTTCTATAGGGCTTCGCGCCCATCCACCTTGCGGACGGCGGATAGGTGGGATTATTTGTGGGGGGCGTGTGAGTTTCCTGGAGGCCTTCCATAGTGAGTAGTTGGCGTCGGCTGTGGGGGATAAGCTGGCGAGGTATTTATGGAAACAGTCGTTTTTATAGTTTCTTAGGGTTCTGGATAGCTACGTTGTTAAGTTTGCGTTTGTCCTCCGGTGATCTATGGGTCTGCCATACTCTTCTTAGTCTTCGTTTTTCTGCTATTTTTTTTAGTATGTAATGGGGATATTCTTGTTTGCTGTTAGATGGCTTTGTCGGTGTGGAGAGGCGGATTGCGTTTATTATGCTCGTGTTTAAGTATTCCGTGGCTGCTTCGATATCTTCCTTTGTTTTTAGTGGGTGAAGGCTGAGGTTGAGTGTGTAAAGACTTCTCTGAAGAGCTGCCAGTTGGTGTGTTGGTTGTGAATGGAGCCATTAGGTGTATTCTCGATGATTGTTGAACTGACTGTTGCTATCACGGGAGAATGATCAGAGGAGAGATCAGCCGAGGAGACGATCTGGACGTGTCTTGATGGGATATTTTTAGTTATGAAGAAGTCGAGAAGGTCGGGTATTTTGTTGGTGTCAGTGGGCCAGTATGTGGGTTCGTATGTGGTGGGGTAGTTGAGGTTGTTGTTTGTTACGCTGTTTAAGAGGTTTTTGCCTCTTGCTGTAACCAGTCTGCTGCCCCATTGGATGTGCTTGGCGTTATAGTCTCCTCCAACTATGAATCTGTTGCCCAGGGTGTCCAGGAAGTTATCAAAGTCTTCTTTGGCGATGGAGTGTCTGGGAGGGCAGTATACTGCTGAGGTGGTGATTGAGCCATGACAGTCTTCTATTGCTACGTTTGTTGCTTGGAGGTAGTCTTTCTGGAATGATGGGAGTTCGTAGTGCTTAATACTTGCTTTGATTATTATTCCGGTGCCACCGTGGGCCTTTCCGCTGGGGTGTTGGGTATGGTAGAATTTGTAACCATTTATTTTCAGGTAGCTCTTGTCGGTGAAGTGGGTTTCCGACACGAGCATTACGTCGATTTGCTGGTGTTTTAAGAAGAGTTCTAGTTCAAGTTTGTGTTGCGCTAGACCGTTGGCGTTCCAGAGTGCTATGCGCCTTGGTTTTATTTTGAGTCGGGGCGTGCTAATTTTTCCACGATGAGTGTTAGTAGCGATAGCAAGTGATTTATTTGCTCCGATTGTTTCTCTATTAGCTTTTCAAGCCTTGAGGAGTTGTCTGTGTTTGGTGGGTTGGGGTCACTGTTTTGGGGAAGGTTCCTTTGGCTGTTCGGGTTATTTTGGATGCCTTGTACTGCTTGGGCAAAGGAGGTTGAGGTGGAGATGAATTTGGTAGGACTGTGCGTTTGGTTGGTTGAGGGGGTTGGGGTAGTCGTGAATTTCGGCGGGCTGGGTGTTTGGTTGGATACCTCTTTTGCTCTGAGCTTAGGGTACCTGTTCGTGTATAGTGTTTTATATGCTGGGCAGCCTTTGTAGTTGGCAGGGTGGTCCCCTTGGCAGTGGATGCATTTCGCTGGGGTTTCCGGTGATTTGGCGCACTGGTCAGTGGAGTGAGAGCCTGCGCATTTAACGCAGCGGAAAGTATGGTTGCAGTATTTCTGCGTATGACCGTACCTTTGGCACCTTTTGCACTGCACTATTTCTTTTTTCACGAGCGGTGGTTCGATCTTTACTATCGCGTTCATTAGGCGACTGATGTTATATATTTCCTTATTGTTCGGTTTTTGTTTAATGTCTAGGAAGAATAAGGATAACGGGTCTTTCGAGACTCTACGCCTTATATTACTTACGTTGATGACTTCGCGGCCGAGTTTTGAGAGTTCGTATTTGAGTTCGTCTATGTCTGCTGAGTGGTGTATGTTTCGTAGGACCACCCGGAAAGGCCTTTCCTGTTTGAGTTGGTAGGTGTGGAAGTTGGAGTTCAGGGTCCTGAGTGACTTGGTGAGTTTTCTGTAAGCTTCTGGGTTCGTCGGTAGTATTTTCACCTTGTTGTTGCTTATCTTAAGGTCATATTCCTCCTTGCTGGTATCTCTCTCTAGGGACTTGATCATTGTCTGTATGTCAATGACGTCGTCCACAAATATTGGTGGGGGAGGGGAGATTCTCTGTGAGTGTTGGTTTGGTGGCGGTTCTACGATTTCCATGGCGTCGTTTGAGGATTCCAATACGGCGAATCTGTTGTGTGTGTTTATTTGCGTTGTTGTTTCTATTTTCCTTTTCTTTGTAGTATTAGCGTCGTTAGTGCGGAGAGTTCTGCTACACTTCTGCCACAGGGGGGGGGGGGTAGCTCGGGGTAGCTGCGAGTCTGCTCCGGAGAGCCTGGTCGCGGTTGCTGGGCCATCATCCAGCTAGTTAATTCGGAATGAACAACTAGTCGTGAGGCTGTGAGGCTAGTATTCGGGTTGGGGTTAGGTGCGTGGGATTTTCTTCTCCCTAAAGGGTAAGGGACACTTAGCTGTGTTCTCTTTCGACGGTTGGGCGACACGTGTTGTTTTCGGACTACGCTGGGCGCTAGAGACACGTCTGCACGCTTCGGCACTCCACAGCGAACTGATACAGTTCTTCTTAAGAGAAATATTTGTGGCGGCACGCGACAGTAAACATTCCAACGGTTTCTGTTCCGCTGCTCGCCACACGCAGACTCTATTCTTTGAGCAAGATGATTGCCAAATGTCGATGTGTCTCCAGAGTACATGTTCAGCTAGCCTGAGGGCCCGTCATAAATCTTAGAATTTAGTTGACTAAAGTCCTACAAACAAACAGTCTTTGTCCCAGCTAAGGGAAGATAGGGGAGACATATTTTTCAACGAGCGGCGTCTCCCACTAGCAATTTTCCCTCGAAGGCGGCTAGCATCTTTTTCTAACCACCGATATGGAGATTGACCAATTAGCAGCAACGTCAATTTCCCTTACTTTCTGAACGAAGGCTTTTCTCGACGAATCCGATGATCTCATATCCTTAGACACACCCCATTATAGTTTCCCTCTGTGGCATCATCGGGACGGGAAATGCATTCTCGCTCACGATCTCATTGATGAAAGGAGTAACTCTTTACGACCAGTGAATATTACGCGTCCGACTTAGATTTTGTGAGTACGTTCATCTATCATCCCGTCGACAGCGGATTCGTTATTGAACCTAGGATCATTGTCATTAGTTTCTCGAGTACCTAACTACCACGGTTACTTGTCCGGTTCTATAATAATCGTATTTACACTAGTCAATGTCTTCTCTATTGCATAACGACAACGTGTAACCCAAACGAAGATTTGTTTCACGCCCCTAACCCTAATTCTAATGTAAACCCGACATATATATATATATAGAGAGAGAGAGAATATAATATTGCTGAAGAAAAAATTGTTGCTGCCACCACGGATAGTGGAAGCAATTTTGCTAAAATCTTTCAAATCTTTGGAATAAAAGAGAAGCGTATGAATGATTGCAGACGGACATTTAATGGGGCGGATCTTGCTAGCGACAGTTCTGTATCACACAGCAATGTCGAGTCATCGGATGATATCGTCTTATTGCACTTACGTTGCTGTTCACATACATCGAATTTATGTGTTATAATCGATGGCAACGGAAGTTTACGACAATCGACACAATTAGCAGCTCTACATGGTAGAATTATAGAGAAACGTAATTATTTGTGGAAAATGACTGTGCGGCCAAATACTGCAGAAATCATTCGGAATATCGAGTCACGTTTGTACGACACGTTACAATAAATTGCTACAGCAAAAGGAAAAAGTAGTGAATTTTACAGAGCTTTAAACATGAAAAATCAAACAGAATTAAACAATCAACATCTCGGATATGTAGAGAAACATTCAAAGTGTACGAGACCTTGTGCTATGACTATGACTATGACAGATATATTACAGATAATACGTACTTTTTCGTGTCTTTTTTCCTCAACGTGCAAAACTTAACGCGATAATACATCTTGAATGGATTTATTGCTAGGCATTTGCAGAAGCGAATAAATAGAAACGTTTAAAGTTTTCTGTACAAAAAGTTGATAAAGCTGCAACAGTTGGTTTCTCATATTCGTGACTTAAACTCATTAAACTTAATCTCCAAAACAGCAAAGACGCTTTGCCCGATAAGTTCTTCGATTTTTTTTGCTATATTTGCATCTAAGGCAAAGTTGGAAGTTTCTTGCAAACATTCCTTATGTGAAGAACGACAAGATTTAAACCTTCTGGATCGGTATTCATCGATAAGAAATTTTTTTTTATATAAGACGCCGTTGCCATCGGCAGCATCCGTGGGAAGATTATTCTTATACAACAATGGTATTGAAACGAGAGGGCATATTTAAAAGCGAACTGTGCTCCTATTCCCGCACCAGGGTCGTAATTCAATACTTGTTTACTATGTAAATTATGTATTCTTTCGCTGAATTATTCACTAGATGCAGACTTTCTAAAAACTGCACAGTATCGTTGTAATTACCATAATGTAAAATTTCTGAGTTAGTCCTGATCATAGACGTAATCATTTCGTAATTAATGACTATTGTGTTAATTAATATATGTTTCCATTAATTAATTATGCTCATTGATCACATTTAATGATGATCAAGATTACCTGATTACTTGGTAATCGTAATCATTGATCACGAACGTGATTTCACGATAGCTGTAATCATCAATTAGATTACTTTTTGCTCAACTCTGGACTGGATATTGCATCTGTGGAGTCTAACTTGTGTGATAGTACTAAGCCTTTAATATTAAATAAAAGTCAAAGATTTGTACATACTTTTGGAAGTAATACGTAGATATTACTATTATAGTATTAATCTGGAACATTGTGCTCTTGTTTCTTCATATTTCGAAAATAGCAGAACACGATTATGTTCGAAACCAATTGACCAATCACTTTAAATCCTTTTCTCACCAGCTACCACAATTTATGGAAATAAGACCAGGAAATATTGGTGATTGGGGAATAAAGACCACCCTAATGTGGAATAATCTGTTAACAAACAATTATTCAGCAAAATCAGTTTTTACAGAAAGATACAGGTACACATGTAACATTTTTATACAACATTTTATATAACATTTTATAATATTTATAATTTATAAAATCGACTTCTTTTTAGCAGTAATATTGGGTTGATAAATAAGTGAGCACTTAGTTGCCAATCCAATAGTATAGGAGAATTGTTTACAGACAGATGAGATATATACGAAGATGATAGTGAATTTTGTGAAAACTGTTGCAACATCTGACTCGGAACTTTCCCTGTCATAAAGTTGCGAGTATTTCACTCTTATAACTTATTTATAACGATATACATCTAAATATGAGATTTAATTAATATTCAACATTAAATTACAGGTATATATGTATAATACTTAAATAGTATAGAAAATCCACGTAAATTGTGGCATAATTTACAGCTAAAAATAAGACAAAGACTTCCTTTTAATGTTAAAACTACCAAGTCTGTCAAACTGACAGACTTCGGATTTGTTTCTTTTAGAATAACTAAAAGCGTATATTTGCTTTTGTCAAAATTTTTAATTTATATTATAAATATATATTATAATATATAAAAATTTAGACAGAGCGAATAAATTATTGGTAACTTTGATTTTATTTATCTGAAAAGTGTGTGAAAAGTTTCTTTCATTTTATAAGGAAATAATAGACGCACAACATTGTTTTATATTATTTTATTGAATTACGTTTTTTTAAATAAATGTTACCTTTTTTTATTATAACCAAAGCACATGTTTCTTTGCTGGTTTTCCCAAAGTGGTATCGTACACAAACATGTCATTATCATGGAATAATTATAAAATTTTATCAAAAGTATATGTGGTAGTTTTATGGAAATTTCCTTCTTTCTACCTAATCATTAAGTGTTTTAAACCAACAACATTAATCGTTGACCTAAAATTTTATAACATTAATAATTTTGTCTTACTTTTACTTATACGTTATGCGGCTACAATTTATGGAGAAATAATAAACGATAATCCTTGGAATATTGTTAAACACAGCATGTACATCAATTGTAAATAATTTACTAGTTAACACGAACGTAACCAGCAAATGACAAAGGTTTAGCATTAAATGCAGTCTCGAAATGTCAATATGAAGCTGAGACGAACGTTGCATAGTATCGAAAGAACTTGAGAAAGATCTTGCACGGATTGAATTTCCTCTTCTTTTTTGAAGTTGGAGGTAAGGTCAGAAACCGGGGATTCCGTGGAGATTGGGGTCGAGGAGGGGCCAAGTTGATTCTTAAATCATCGAACAAGAGTCGTACTCCTCGCTCTCGAACAACAAGCTACCTCGAGATTCCAGTCTCTCTTTCCCTTTTTAGCTGCTCTTTCATTACTCCATCCCACTCGTTGTCGACCAGCTGTATATATATACTGTTGACAGAAGGCAGAAATAGCCCTGAACGACTTAGTCCAACCAGGAGGTTCTTCTTCAACTACAGACTAATAGGTATGCAATAAAATATTTGAAAGGAGTGCGCAGTAATTTAACACATTGCTAGACTGCAGATTTTTATGCAAATTCATACTTTCCGGAATATAGGTAAAAAGGTAGAAAAACATGCTTTGCCTACCAAATGTTATAAAAAGCGCTTTACTTTGGATAATTCATATATTTTATTTTATCTTATGAGCGTTCTATGCAATTTTCCACGTTCAAATTTCCTATAAATACGTGAAAATCAGCAGTGTGTTTATTACTTATCGAATTATAGCTTATAATCGTACTAAAAAGTGTAAAGAAAAATTTTTCAACTAAAGCATAATATATGTAATACAACGCATGGCGAGTACAAAACGAATTGCACGTGAGAAGTATGCGAGAAGGCTCACAGCTGGGCCTTATGAGGGTGCGACCGCCGGTCACTGGCGGAAAAAGCAAACACAATTTTTCAACAAAAATTAATCTCGCTTAATCATCTTCTTCGCATGCTCATTCATCCACGAAATAATTCCTTAGAAATTCTGCTGGTAAATCAGCTGAAATTTGGAATCGACCACATGCAAAGTATCGAAAGATCGTCGTTGGCTATTATTTTTACGTAACAACGATCCAGAGGTGCTTCAAATTTGCTCGATTTCAAATTTCAATTGATTTTTCAGCAGAATTTCTGAAGAATTATTATGTCTACAATGAATGATTATTCTGTAGCTGGATCGGAATTTGGAAAAGATGAAAATTAAGCGTAACGCATGCGTAAACTTGGCCACTGTCCGATTTTTCATCCTTGCACTCGTTCTTTTCAACTTCCTCATCGCATTTCGGATAAATCCTAGTAACATCTGTGGTCCCTTGAGAGACGCTCCTAACGCCGGATATATTCGGCATCCACATACAATGCGATAAAATTGTTTGTTCTTTGTGACTGCAAGTGCGGATTACATTTAAGACTTTATTATTTATACGGGGGCATTCTACTATAGAGCCCGAACATAAAGACTGTGGTAAATCAGGAAGTATAATGTCTCTCCTAGAACCACATTTAGGTAGAGGCCACACCCTTTACGTCGACAATTGGTACACGAACCCCGCATTATTTGGCATATTACATAAAAATCCGACAAATGCGTGTGGCAAAAATTACAGAAAGGAGCAGCGCGCTTTCGTACGTGTGCAAATATGTTAGCCATAAAATGCACGATAAAAAAGAGGTTTTCATGATTTCAACAATACATACAGAGAAATTTGTGGATGTACCAAAACACTGTAGTACACACGAAATTTTACAGGAACTATCTTGTGTACACGACTATAATAAATTGATGGGTGCTGTAAACAGGACCGACCGAATTTTAAAGAAATATCAGAAAGAAAGAAGTCGTCATTCTATTACACCTAAAAATAATCACTCATCAAGATTCAACGGAAGACATTTTCCTCCACTTTACGAAGCTACAGGAAAAAATAGATTACGA
Source organism: Bombus vosnesenskii (assembly GCF_011952255.1). NCBI lineage: Eukaryota > Metazoa > Arthropoda > Insecta > Hymenoptera > Apidae > Bombus > Bombus vosnesenskii. The sequence goes on from NW_022882941.1 coordinate 97,384, forward strand.
AGGTGTGTGCGAAAAACGATCGAGAATCTCGTTATCAATATCAAGAATGTGATGTTGGGTTGTGCGTGTTTCCATGTTTCAAAATTTAAATATTAAATTATTAATCAATATGCAGGGTGATTGGTAACTGGCGGTACAAGCGGAAAAGAGGTGATTCTACGCGAAAAAAGAAGTCGAAAATATAGAATAAAATTTTTTTTTTTTATTTTCAGCGAAAATTCAAAGTCGATTTTCTCGAAAACAAGGCCTCAAACGAAAAATTTTTATTTTATATTTTCGACTTCTTTTTCGCGTAGAATCACCCCCTTTCCGCTTGTACCACCAGTTACCAACCACCCTGTATATTATCCTTTCACTATTTTCAATCGTTACTCAGATCCTTTATACCCATTAAATAAGTTTATATCTTTTATGTAGAAATGATGAGTACATTGTTTTAAAGAAAAGTCCCTATTCTTTCGAGATAGACTGTCCACGTGTAATGTGTACACTTCCGGCGTGGGGTGCAGTTCAATTGCGGACCGAACCGCCGTAGCGGAAGGGTTAATCGTGCAGGAATTTTTCGTTCGCAAGGAGGTCGAAAAATGGTCATTCTTCCTCCTTTATAATAAAACATTCGGGAAAATTTTTTGATCTGCGGACTATCTAGTTTGTACGATACAGATCAGATAAGAAAGTTTCTTCTAAACACGTAAAAAGGTTATCGTCTCTAGCTTAAACAGCGATATTTAAGTAATTTTTATGAAAACTAGTTCATCGTTGCTTAAAATAACTGCGTATCAACCGTCTCATTGATTATCAAACGCAGTATCAACACGGTTATTATAGCCGCCACGCAATTGATACCAATTACTGAGCGTCGACTTTGGACAGCGCTAATAGGCTTATTATGTGGATGCTAACTATAGTCGATATTTGTATCCGCAGATCCTCGTATGGATATCGATTATAGTCGGCATTAGGAATGAAAAGGTTAAATACCTAAAAGAGAAGATTTCGTGTCCTCACTTTCGTTGCGCTTTCAGCGTATTGTGTTCTTGGAAGTAGAATAGGATGTACGCCGAAGTGATCGTGTGGACAACCCCTGTGAAATATTTCAGAGAATGCGTGATCTCACGCGGGAGCCGTTAGGTTGGTCGTCGTATGGAAGCTCCGCGTTTTATGACAGTATCTGAGTGCTGGCACATAGATGAGCGAAGCTCTAAAATTCTATTTCTTGAATGTAACGATTGTTCTTGATCGTGGCATAAAATAGCATAATAGCATTCTCCGAGGTTCGTGTTATAACCAGAAATTCAAAATAACAGTTGTTTTAAACATTTTTTTGAAGAAAGTCAATGACTAAAACTTCATTTTTACTTAAATGGAAGCCGATTATTAATAAGTATCAGAGAAATTTCTGAAAAAATGAAATAATTAAAAAATGTTAATTTTTTATTATTCTCAACACGAATAACCGTTATCAAGGATTCAAATTTTTTTGACTACTGCTAACCGTTACTAATTTTTTTTTGGGTACCAATAACCACTACCGATGGGCCGAATCTTATTCTGGTTACCGTTAACTGATATCGACGCGAAAAAATTTTTCTGGCCACTTTCGATCAGTGTTTATTGTTATTAACATTACTGATAATTAGTATATTAATAGAAATGTTAATAAAAATATCGTATTATAATATCTTTTATCCTACACTTTGTTTCATGTATTTTCATGCTGCTTCTTCTTGTTGATTAATAAGATATTTATAAGTTTTGTAATTTATTCTTTATATTGTCAGTGAATATGTATTAACCGCCAGTAACGTTAATAAGAAGGGACAACAGTCGAATGTAGGCAGAAAATATTTTTGTCGTCGATAACGGTTATCGGCAATCAAAATAAAATTCGGGTCGTCGATAAAGGTTACTGATAATCAGAATTAGAATTCCGTCATTGATAATGGTTATTCGTAATCAAAAGTTTCTTAATTAAAAGTATTAACTCTTATAAAGTAACAGTAATGTTTTCTGATTATAACACTTAACACAAATATTTCAAATTTATTATAAATATCCAATAACCAATTATTTAAATATTCTCAAATAATTCTAAATAAAACTATATTTAGTAAGTTGTATTTTTTTGTGAGTCGTTGTTTTAATCATCAGCACGTTAACAGTAATTTGTATTTTATCAAAAATTAATATTAATTTTGTCATTTCTCTTTCACGCGTAGGATGTTATTCTACTTAAATGTTATTTACATTGTAAATGTACCGATTAAATGGATCATTTATTTTGAAAGTGGTGAAAGTCCATTTCCTGTAATCTGTCCAAACAGTCAAGGCACCAATAATGAAAAACAAATTGTACAATTTATAATCTTGAAAATGGTGCAAGTACATTCCTGACCCTGAAGAAAGATATTGCTCTAGTTAATAACTATATAATGAATTAATAACTATACAATAGTAACTATTTAATACTCTAGTTAATAACTATATAACTGTATAATGAATTTATATCTATTTAAACATATAGAGACGCGAACAAACCAAATAAATCTTATCAGGATTTTTCAATCAATGGCAACGCAAACGCTTCAATATCTCGAAACAAATGGTCATGGACTTACACCACTTTCAAGGAAAACGTCTCATTAATTGCTAAATAGATTTATTACTTAGCATATCGCAGAATAAGATCGTTTTATCGTTATGAGACAATATTTATAAAATAAATGACAATTAGAATATAGTAAATCGCATTATGTAATGTAGTCTTGAGGTATGTTAATAAAGCGTTTCAATAAAAACAACTGTAAAGATATTTTTGTCATTTGATCTACTCTGCTAGTATCGCACTGTTCTTTTAATCGAACAGAAGTTTGCAGCGACTAACGATGTTTGTTCTAAAAACGTTTCAAAATTACTCGATTACGTAACAAAATAAAATCTTTCATCCTCATGTACGTAAATAATTTACATTCATGTTAAACTATTGTTCAAGAAATAAAAATAGCGTGACTTTAATTATAATTTAACTATAATGGTGCTTTTATTTTAACAATAGAAACAATCTTTCGGGTTTTTCTCTTCGTGTTCCACGTTAATTGTGTCACAAGTTCTTTAAAAAATTATTAACATATCTCCTCTTTTTTGTAAGAATTGCTTTTATCAAATACTGTACTTGAGAGCTGTGCGTCGAAGTAGGGAGAAAACAAGAAAATGAAATAGAAAGGAGGGAAAAGAGAAAGAGTGTGAAATATGCACTCAAGTTAGTCAGAGCAAGTAAATGTCTATGTAAGATAAACAAAAAAATAGTATTACTTATAATACTAATATATAATTATTACTAATAGATGAGCAAAAAATTTAATGGTATTATTTTGTTTACCATTTTCAGTACGATAAAAGTGCTTAATGTAATTTAAATATTATAACAATGATTACAATGCAATAATAACAGCGTTACATGATTATGATTTATGTATAATAATTATCATTTATGATAATAATAATCTAATGTTTTTACGCTATCCTACATATTTGCGCACTTCATCTTTTGAAGTGTTCCAAGAATCACGTAGTTACTTAATTATTTAATTTAATCAATATAAAATTTGCTAAAGGTCTACTATTAATACAATTTTGTCTCATTAATTATGATTCTAGGTACACTTTTTGAGGAACAAGCACTCCAGATTTTAAAGTGATCACTCACACTTGATGTTCTTTCCACGGAAAGAATTCATAGACGTGACTTTGTTAGCTCTTTTACGTAACTTTAACGAAAGTCTAAGAGGTAAGGCTCATGCATGCAACGAATCGGATGTCAATGGCTGTGTCAAAATGCTGTGGTCACGCGTGAAGAAATTGTCATGGAAGTCGTAACCGCGACTTCACCGTGAATTCTCTTACACAAGACTTTCGCTCGTAGTGAGGCATGCACGCGTGAGCGTTGTCACGAAGGCGGAGAGGCGTGCCCACGCGTTTCGCTTCGAAAACCCAACTGCACTCGACAGTTATTTATTCATCCTTATATTACACGGCAGCGCAAGGATCTCCCGAATCCCACGAGACTCTGAATCCACATAAATGCTCATTAGCAACGTGATGGAAGTGTGCCGTATTACGCGCCTCCAATCCACGAGATAACTTTCTTCGAAACTTTTCTGATATTTTTCACCTGTATTACACTATCGCGTGTCGCTCCGTTTATTTGTAATTGACAAAGTCTGTATTTGATATTTTAATACCATACAGTGTTACCAATCACGTTAAAAAGGTGAAACTTGGATAATTATTTAGAATACTGAACACCTCACCAATATTACTGAGTTTAGAATATATTGTCAACAACAGTATATGTATTGAGTAATTTTTCTCTATGCATGTAACCGTCGCTCGATCTTAATTCTCGAGTTACACACGAACATATTTTTAATACTTTTTTTACTTTAATACCTTGTAACGTTATTTAATAATTTGAGATTTGGGTTCGGTAATAAAGAAAAAAGTAATTTCACTTTAAACTTTCTTATATGAAATGCGGCCGAACAAAATAAACAAACAGGCACAAAGTGATTCCTTATGAGAAAAAAATAAGAAGATGTAAATTACTTATTAGTTTTCGAGAAAATCGAATTTGAAAATTTATCAGGTATTCTTGAACATAAGTCGAAAATGTAAAATAACATTTTTTCATAAGTCGCTTTGTTTTCGAGAAAAATAAATTTGAAGATTTATCATAACCTTATTCCACATTTTTCAGTTATTTTCGCACGTAGAATAATCTGCTTCTGACTATTCACTCCTACCTAGTCGGTAACTAGCCAAATTCACGTATAGAAAACAAATTGCGAAAGTCGATTTTCCGGAAAACTAAGCCGCGGACGAAAAAATTGTATTCTATATTTTCTTTTTATTTTTTCAATCTTCTTTTTAATTTTTAAGCAAGCACCTTCTTCTCGCTTGTACATATGACTCGGCCGTATCCTGTACATTATTGCGTTTGGTTCGAGTCAGAAGTTGGAAATATTTCTGGCATCAAATCGTAAAATGCCATTATATGGCACCGATATATCAACTTTCTTATGTATCCAGCATAACGACAAATGCAAATTTCATAACGAGAAATATTTGCTATTGTATCTTGTTACACACTTTTGCAATATTCTGAGTATGTGACCGAGTGTTTGCGTTGTAAAATTCATCCTATGATTTACCGTTAGCTAGTTTTACACAAATTAGAGGTGATTTGTGTAAGGTTTGATGGTCAGATTGATAACGTAAATCAAACCTATTTTGGATCTGACGCAAACTCAAGATAATTCATACCTGTTCCAAATATTGGAATACGATATATAGTAATAAAAGTACTTTTACATATATCTCGAAAGCTATGGGTATAGAGAAATATTATTCGATACGTTGACCTTGATAGCACACTTTAAGCTCATCAAAATTGGCAAAATGTCCCCTATTCTAAGTAAATAATTACCATTTGCTTTATCATACAACAGACTTGAATAAATTTTATTACAAATACAGATAGAGAACAATAGTTTGAAACAATGATTCATTTCAATTATTTTACTACTTTACTTTAAGGATAACATAGGAAACATATATTTGAAATATAAACAATATTTTGTTAAATTATTTCGTAACGTAACACCATTCTCAAACTTACCTTAATTTGAATTATTTCGAATGATACATGTCGGATCTTGCGCACGTGAAACACTATAAAGACATAAATGACGATTGATACGGCAGCATTAGAAATTGTTTGAGATATTTTTCGAGCAAACATTTATTCGTGTACAGAATATCAAATGAAATAAAAAATTATTTCAGTTTGTGGCTAGATAATGATATAATCCGAAGAATAACCTTAAACTTACTTATTCAAATAAATTAAATATTAGTCCACACTGACAGACATTTGTCTGTAGATAGTTTACATGTATTGCCCGCAGACAGTCGATGCCACCAGGCAACGTGCAATAGATACGCATGTAACAAGATGTATATGGCGCATTTTCCGTGGAGAACATTTACGGATTGACACATGTTTTCGCACATGTTTTCGCATAACATATAGTTATTTGCACGCAACATCACATGATAAAAGATGATATAACATGTAAAAAATCATTTTTCTAATATTTTATTAAATAATGCTTAATTTCAGTGTTATATAATTTCGATATTATTAGTATTTAATTACATAGTATAAAAGATTATAATTGAAGCAATACTATTAACATAATTATAAATATACTAGCAATATATTAGTATTATAATACTAACACTAGTAATAATAGATTAATGTTAACATCAGGTTGCAGAATAATGCTGAACAAATGTTTACACGCATGAATACAAAATTATAAGAAAAATACGAAATAACAATGCAGCAGTTTTTTGTTCGATAAAACGTAGGAAATAGAAAATAATAAACATAGGATTGACATATGTATACGAATAACTGAATTTATTACATTCTGAATGTACTATTAACTCTTTAGGTACATTAATTACTGACAGACTAGATACTGATTGGAATCTGATACATATACAGGGTGGTTGGTAACTGGTGGTACAAGCGGAAAGGGCATGATTCTACGCGAAAAAAAAAGTCGAAAATATCGAATAAAAATTTTTCGTTTGAGGCTTTGTTTTCGAGAAAATCGACTTTGAATTTTGACTCGGTACGCGTGCGGTACGCTACAACGGATCTTACTGTAGATCGTTGTCTCGATGGAAAAAATTAAAAAAAAAAGAAAAAATTAAAAAAAGAATTTTTATTCTATTTTCGGCTTCTTTTTTCGCGTAGAATCACCCCTTTTCCGCTTGTTCCACCAGTTACCAATCACCATGTATATTATGTAATAATCGAAGATATTTGAAATAATACCGCTTAATTCAAAACGATAATAGTAACTGTTTGATGACCAGCTGCAGGATTATCTTTATAACTTGTACATTATGTACACAACAGTGTAAACGGAACATATTGCGAATGTGTAGTTATAACTCATACATGATTAACAAGCAAGCAGATTATGAAAAGAGGAAGGATAACCTACTCGTAGACCTATGAAATACTTAAACGTATCCTAACGATGGAGTCGCTAAATTTAGCAAATAGCGTAACATATATAATACATAGAGTTGTTACAGAAGATAATTCCATTATTTGTATTATAGCGTTTATATACTAATTAAATAGATTTAAGTGTATTAAATTTCATATCATTTAGTAGTACTTTCATATGACTACAAAAAATTCAGATTATGAAAATGAAATATATGATCGGCTAAAAAATGCTTCGCTGAAAAATAAGGGTATGCAGGAATACTTTTAGTAGTTACTGTACACATACGTACTTAATCTTGAATTATATCTCTCGCAGGTTTTCCTTTCTCTTTCATACTATTGTCTAAAAAATTCTGATGAATTCATGAATTATTTATTTCTCTATTTATCGTAGGCTTACTTATTTACTGCGTTCACTTTTTAATACAATGCAATTTAAACAACTTAAAACTTTAAATGATGACATCTAATTAATAACCGAATAAATCTATTTCGCAATTTAAAGTGAAACTGAGGTCATTGATTCTTTAACTGGATACTTTTATTATATTTTATCGATCCAAATAGATCGTTAACAATTTTCAATTTTGCATGAACTCATCATCAAGGTCCATTTAAAATGCGCCAAGAAAATGCTATCAAATTGCCTGACAGAGACATTTGTTATGTGCCTAGTTATGCAAGAGGTCAAGTAGTATTTATGTATACGTAAGAATTCGCCTTGGCGCCATTCAACTGGCATGCGCTCAAAATGCCAAAATCCTGAAAATTAGTGTAAAAAGTTGTAATACTGATATCGAGAAAATATATTTCAAAATTTAAATTAGAAACACTTAAGTTTATCATTCTGACTGCTTTTTCATGGTTATTCTTATTCTGTGCACAAGCTGCATAATTTATCTTACAAAAAGAATTTCATTTAAGTAACGCATACTAAGTAGAAAATACCCAAGTAAAATACATACAATAAATGTGTACGATGAAATGCCACATGCAAGCATATTTTCAATAATTCCTAGCAATAATTAAATTATGATCAACAGTAGACAAGGCGCAATTAAAGCGTAAGAAAACAAGTAGTGACTTAGACTCTATAATTAACAAAGAGCATTAAACACATTTAATTGTAAGTTAAGTTGCAAGTTAATTACGTTAATTTACGGACTAAAACTGTAAGGAAAAATGATAGTTTGAATTTATATTTTCTTAAGATCAGTCGTTTTTTATTAATTTGTCGAATATTAATTCACTACTGATTAGTAACACAAACATGTCAATAAAAATTTTCATTTTAAATCTTTCGAGTCTCTGTACCATTTACAATCCCTGTTAAAACTTACTGTGATATATATTTTATTGATCTTGAAGTTTGAAGCGAGAACTGAAAATTTGATCCAAATAATCACTACTTTTTGTATCATTTCCAATTATATAATTACTTATTCTAGCTTATTCACATAATTTGCTTTTTATTCAATCAAATGAAATTCAATACAAATGCATCATTTTCGATATTGTATCTGTCAAAAAAGTTTAAACAATATATTGCATGTAAATTTCATCAAATTCAATCCTTGTACACAATCTATCAAAAACTTTCCTCTTAGTTACATTGAGTGAGTTCTAAATGGGGTGTAGACGATTGTAAAATTGCTTTATTTACGTCAGTAAATAGCCAAAATGATGTACATTAACTTTAAAAATTGATTTGTGACACGAACTAAATTGTATTATATCACGTATACAATGACGCATTACAATATGTCATCAAATTTTAATTGTGTAACATAAAACTAGTATATTGATATTGCATCATATAATATACAATCAAGTTATGTGAATATCTATACACAAAACAGACTACATTAATTTACTTGTGTTAGTCATATCATCTACGATACAGGGATTTTCAATGTTTTGCAATTGACAGTGAAATATAGTAAATGGGCCAGACATAATTTTAGACATCTTAAACCGAGCCAGAAATTTAATTAACTGCATGCGAGAGATGTATTGCAAAGACTAGGCTTGTCAAATTTCTCTGTTTTACTTAATAGTTGAATCATGGAGATTACAAAGAATTCCTTATATTAATTCTTAAGCGGACTTGTCATAAAAATACAACAAAAATTAAATTTATCTAGATTTCATATGCGGCGTAAAACAATTCTTGTTAGAAAAGGAAATAATTCGGTTAAAAATGATCTTATAATTTTACAACCATCTGTGTTATTTATTATGACAAAATTTTTAAATTAATAGCAATTATATTTTCGAAGTAATTATTAAATGGCAGAAATTAAATTAATATTTCATAAAAAAACTTTATTGCAATAAATAAAATAAATAAATAAAAGTTACAACTTTTAACAGATAATGTTCGGATTATCTTTTGTTCATTTCGCTAAATATTTTAGTATTTTAATTCATTTCATATCTAGATAACTAAAAAATATAAATTTCTTATTACAAAGCACGAATATATTTCGACATAAATTTATCTATCATTGACTGTCACCTATACTAGAAATTAAAACATGGATTCTTACGATCTCCAGAAAGATTATAATGTTTTTATGGGTGAGAAGTGGTGAAATCGCTATGGCTATTTTTACTAGTATTAATTTTTTTTATAGAAAATTTTATCACAGATATTTTCAGAATTTATTCGCATCCGTACGACTACATTTAATATTTGATTAGAGGTAGTAATGCTAATTTTTGATTAATAAACGCAACAGATTTAAGGTCAATCAGAGATCATTATACAGACTGTCACGTATACAGCTTATTATATTTATATATCATTAAATGAGCTGTTTCAATTTTAAATTGTTTGAATAGTTTCCTTATACACCTAATAAAACAACGATTCCATCTTCTCTCTAGGACCGACCGTATAGCCGGAAGAAAGTAAGAAAGGAATATGGCGACGCTTCCGCTGAGTCACGTGTCATTCATCGATCGTCGATCGCAGTGATCGATGGCGCAAAAATTCAAAACGCTCGATGAGTGTGGTACAATCATTCTCAACAGGAGTGATAACTTATACTGTAAAAACAACAGGAGAAAAGTGAGAGAATGAAAGGCAAGTAAGTTCGTGGAAGCAAACGTGACCACGACTGTAATTGTTGGTACAATGCGTAGGAGGGCGTACGATACCTTAATCGGAAGCTTATGCCTGAAAGATTACAACGGTGGTGTTCTGTATTGCCGCAAAATCATAGATTCAAGATGCATTCAAGATATTAACAAAAATATACTAATACTATATACGACTACGTACAGAGACGCAATCGACGCGATAGCTCGCTCGCCGCTCCACGATCTATTTGTAGCATATAGTATTGGATTAGGTTTGGATTATTCTTCGTGAAGCGATCGGTTACGCAGAGATGAGTTGATTGCCAGTGTAAAGTGACTGGCGAGCATCGAACGGAGCGGCTATCGCGTCGGTTGCATCTGTGTACGCGGTACATATACACATGTGTGTATAAATATATACAGAAAGCAACGTAGTAAGACCAACATATTTTTGTTAATATCTCGAAAACTATGACTCTTCGGCAATTCGGAACAACATCGTTGCAACCCCTCCAGGCATAAGATTTCGAACTAGGCATCATACGCCCTCGGTGAAATCGTAACTGGCGCGAGAAACTGATGAAGCAGACGAAAGGGACCATAGCAAGAGTGCGGCGTGTTTCGTCACCGATGTTCTGTTTGAGTCGTGCGGTTAGTTGGAGGTTGGAGGCCGAGTGGAGTCGAGTGGAGTGGAACGTAAGCGGAACGCCACAGAAATAGTACAGACTGCGTTGACCGTCGTTCGACGTGCTATTACGCAAGCGGTCGCTCGGTCTGGGCTTGGTTCAGGTGTATGCGGGGATTCCTCGTGGCGCCGCTCGTCTGGCGCACTATTCGCCACACACACGCGTCAATCGGGCATGTTCGTGAACTAGCCGATGACAGACGCGAGTTCTGGCACACTCGAGAAACCTCCTACGGCATCCGGAGAATTCGTCGAGTACGACTCGACCAAGGTAATTGATCGATTTATAATGGGCCGTGCCGGAATTGTATTGGAGAAACGTGGACAGCCAACGATTATCTGGTTTGAAGGAAATTAATACCTTTTCACCTGTTCGTGTGCCATTCGAATCACGTCGCTCCGTTTATAACATTGAATCATCGTATTCAATGAATGAAATCTTGCTATTTCTTTTTCCTTACGGTTGCACTTCACTCGAAATACATTTCTTTACTTCTCATGACGCATGATGCATTTGAAATTCAATTAATGACTATTTAGAGGGAACAGAGGAACTTTTAAGTGTTTATTTTTCCTTTCCTTCCTTCTTATGGATAGAAATATTATTAGTGGCCACCGGTAAGTTATCAAAGTATCAATGAGATAAAATTTACGGAATTTACACGATAAATTTACGGAAAAGCACGGTAATAAATAAATACTTTGCTCTAAAAATTTATTCCAAAGAATTGTTCCTATTGTACAAAAATAACTTTTCTCTCGGAACAAATGTTAAACAAATTTTAGTAACAGACATAATCCTAAGTTAGGAAAACTCGTAATACCTTCTATATCCACCACGTTATTAAATCATAAACGAGTTTTCAAACATAAAACAAGTCTCATCAATATGGATACACTATGGATTTTGTATTTTTAATTAAATTTAGCTTAAAAGTATTACCGATACATTGAAATGTCAATAAAATTTTAATGTTGTTAATACTTATGAAAAAGTTATCGATTCGAAGAGTCGATTCAAAATATACGATTTATTCAGAACTGTCCAATCGACATTCGTCCAAATGCTCGATAAATCGGTCTCAAAATAATATTGTTTAAAAATTTGTCGATTATTGGTAAATTAAAGAATTATAATAAATATATATACCTACACAATATCTCAGTTTTTTCTCACCAAACGATGCTAGCATGTTCTACGGATAAAAGTACGAGACTAACGTTATACAATATAAATATAAGCACACAAACGTTCCGTTAAAAAAAGTACGACAAAAATACGAAAAAGCAACTGACGGATGTTTCGTTCGAAGTTTTAAAGCGGTAGTTTAGCGAAGGTTGACCTCAATAATGCAAAAGCCAAGAAGGATCGGTTCTTTGTGCCTGATATCACCAAGTACTATGCTATTGGACGTTTAATGTTTAACTGTATGAAACTTTAAAGAAAAATATTTTATAAATAAATATTAACACGCGAAGAAATAAGTATGAAGAAATGAAGAAAAATCAGCAAGAAACTTTCATTAACGACACCAAGGTATACACTGCTAATTTGTTTTCCATGCTGTATCGAACGGAGAACCAATTCATTATTTCATATTCGCATCATAACATTTTAATAGACTACAAATTTATAAACATATTTAAACATCTTTACTTACTTTCGCTGGTATGCGATGGAATCGTACGATGAGAGCACACGTATATGAAATAAATAGAAGAAACGATAGTGCATACATTGTATAGTAAAAGGAGAAATTCATCAATGATTAACGAAATTATTTACTATAGATACTTCACTTCAAGCACCCATTCCTACCAATGAAAGGTTGATATTGATGAAAAATTGAATTTACTACTACATAAATTTTGAAGTCATTATGTTTTCTTTTATGTTTTATAGTGTTGTTATAATTTGTTAATGCAATTTTGAACAGATCGAGTTCATATAATGTTTCTTTTTTGTCCCTATTCGTAGAAAATAACGATAAAATGTAGTACAGAAACCTGAAATATTTTATATCAGAAAAACTTCGTACACAAATTATGATTATTCTACAAAATTGAGAATTACTTAACAGTGATTTTTCCACATACCTTTTTATTTAATTTATGAATTGTAACAAGCTTCAGGCATGACGGAGGACATGCTACAAAAGCGGCCAGACGAAGAAGTAACTATATATCATTTTATCAGAATTCGTTTAAAAACCATCTGCAGGAGACTGAGAAAGTACTCAGGGGACTGAGATCTCAACAAAAGTCTCATATAACCAGTGTATTTAAAACTTTTTACTTGAACAAACAAGATAATTTAATATTAGTTTTAGATAGCTCAAGGATTATTTACAAAATTTAAACATCCAACATCAACAGTAATTTGTAATTATCTAGTTTATAAACGAATTAACTAACCACTCTTGATAATTGTTACCGAAACTTGAAAATAAAGACAGAAATAATTAAATTTTAACAACAATCAATTCTTATTAATTATAACTGAACTAGCTAGCAATCTTGACAATTGCCAATTAAACTTAGATACAAGAATCATTGAATTTTTAAAACTAATGAATATTTATTCCTTATGTAAACAAGCTCATCAGCTTGTCAATCTTGCTTCCTTTATTATGAACTAAAATAAATAAATTGTAGACTTTATTTTCTAACGTTCGAGACTACATTACAATTTCACCTAAACAATGAAAGACATTCTATAAGTATCTATGTAATATAAATACAATCAACACACAGTTCCTATCACATTGCACGACAGAGGACTGAGATCAGGGAATTAAATGTTAAAATTTCTCAAGCGAATTATTATACAGTTCTGATATTAAACAGAAAGTTGAATGCCAATATTTACGTTACATTAAATAAAACTTAGCAAAGATGATAAATTTAGAATATAATACGAACCAGCGGACTGAAAAGCTGATTGACTGCAACAGGTGATTGTCAGCGATTCTACAATTTTAGCTAATCAAAAGTGATCACTTGTTACAAAACGTAAGAGATGCACCAAATTCACCCGATTATTTTTTACTTACTTCAACGTGACTTCTTTCTTAGTACCCGTTTTTTTTTTTAGAAATAATTTCACAGATAGGGGACCGAGATGTAAAAGTAGTGACAAAGATTGTAAATGTTTTTTTGTCAATAAAGTGAACTCGATTAAGGTAAGATAAATAGGACTACTGTAAAGTATATATAAAAAGGAAAATTAGTAAATAACTTCAAATTCATTTACTGACAATGAGCACGGATTGTAAAGAAAAATGTATAGTTATGACATGGCAGAGGACTGAGAATTTCACATATAAAAGGTAAATTTTTTGATATAAACAAATTAAATTGATAGTTTTCCATAATTTGCCGACTAAATTACAAGTTACAAACTTTCTCCGTCGTGCAAATATGATACAATTTAACTTTTTTAATAGTTTTTAACATACCATATATGTACAGCATCTAATTTAAGTTATTACATGTGTATTGAAAAATCTGCATTTTCAGTTATGTAAAAGAAATATATATTTATGTATTTCATGCTAGCGCATTAATTTCTTCTGTCCCTTGAGCGAAGATTTTTGGAAAATATTTCATTTTGAGTTTGTTCTTAAGTATAGTATACAACACTACTATGGTTTCAACATTCTACTTTATCACGCATTTTTATATAGGCAATATAAAACAAATGCTTTTGACTTATTTTATGAATATATTTAATATATAATATACTATATTTTAAAAAAAATATACTTTGATGTTATTATATTATTAATTGTAACCAAATATGCATTATTACGAAATCTTCAACAACAAAAGTTCTCTTATTACACGATTTCTTCTATTTCTCAACATTTCTGATGAATGAAAAGTATACCCATTTATACAGATGTAACTGTTGTTAAGGTATAATAAATTGCTACCAATATAACCTGAAAAGTACCTATATATTTAATTTTTTTAAACCTGTGTTTAACAGATGACAAAAATTTAGAAGATTAGGACATTTGTTAAAAATGTGAAAAATGTTTTAGTCAATAAACGTATGTTTACTTCATCTTATAATTGTAATTAACTGTTAGTTTAAGTACAAAATGATAGAAAGATTATATTCTAAATCGAGTGTCCAACGCTGAATCGAAAGTCGGGACTCGAATTGTAAATCGAACCGATCATTACATAATCCGACCTGAAGCCCGAGTACCCGCAATTTCAGGTGCTCGCAGGCCACTAACTAGCCCTAATTTGTCATTTTACCATAATTACCTGTCCGGTCACTGTTTGTCATTCCATTCTTCTATCCAAACTAAAAGGGTATGGCAAATCTGATATTTTTCTACTTTGGATCAGCAACTTTATATCTGGCAGCTCACAAAGTGTTCAATTCTGAGGTGGATAAGTCGTGACAGGTGCTGTAGTAAAACTAGTGTATAATTAACAGTATATTTATTAAGAATACTCTCGATGTACACTTTACGGGGAGCTCGCGATTACACTTAGCGGTTCGTACTTAGCGGTTACAAGTTCGACTTCTTGATGATGCGTTATGATAGCGATTCAGCTGAATGCGCGGTGCAAGCTCGGATGATGATTGCTCAAGATGCGCCGAGAAACTCTAGTCAACTATCAATTACCAACTACCGACTACCAACTGACTTCCCGTCACGATGATGCTGCAGAGGAAAACTATGATGGGGTATGTCTAAGGATACGAGATCATCGTATTGATCGAGGAAAGCTTTCGTTAGGAAAGTAAGGGAAATAGACGTTGCCGTTAATTGGTTAATCTCTGGGTTGGTGATTGAGGAAGAATGCTAACCGCCCTTGAGAGAAAGTTGCTAGCGAAAGAAGCATCATACGTGAGGAAAGCCAGATTTCCCGTATCTTTCCGTAGTAGGTAATAAATTTAGGGAATGCTAAGACAAAGGCTATTTGTTCGTTTGAAGAATCTTAGCTGGAGAAATCCTATGATTTATAGCGGATCCTTAGGCTAGTTGCAAATATGCTACGAAAATGTTTCGATATCTGGCAATCATCTTATCCGAAGGATAGGGTCTTTGTGTAGCAAGTGTCACGTAAAATTGAGGGTTATATATAAAAAAAAAAAAAAAAAAAACAAGATAACTGAGCCGTAACACAACTATTAACTTTCTTTTTTATTAAACTTTATTTTTTGCACTTAATATTCACAATTGAGTATACACTGATCAAGTACGCGACTTGTCTAAGGGTAGAAACCGGTAAAGATATGTTGATTATTCTAAGGATACAGAATAAGTGAAGTTTTAGTGACGATACTGTGTCTGAGGAAAGCTAGGGGTGGGTGTGTCTAAGGACACGGGACCATCGGATTTGTTGATGGCAATTTTGGTTAGGAAAGTGAGGGCAGTAGACACCGCGTCCGATTGAATAATAAGAAGGCTGGTGTACCAGGAAGGGCTTTACCCGCCCTCGAGAGAAAGTTGCTAACGGAAGACACCGAACGTGAGAAAAACTAACTTTCCCGTGTCAACACGTAGTAAACAATAAATGTAAATGGGGCACTTAAAATAAAAGATACTTGTTTAGTCTGAAGGACCTTAACTATGAAAAAAGCCAAGATCCATGGTGGATCCTTAAGACTATTGAGGGTACGCGTCAAGGATGTGTAGACATCAGGCTACCATCCTGCCCGCGGTGTGTGGCCTGGTCCGTTGAGCAACGTTAAATTGGTATGATCGCTAGTTCCTACAAGGTAAGTTGGTACGACGTTTAATGACGCTGTTTTGTCCTAGGAGTCGACCACGTATTAATTATCTAAGTGTATCCGGTGTGTTCAGACGTTTTGTACGAGATGGTGAAATATAGAAAGTAAAACTCAATCTGTGTGAATCTATTAAATATCAACCCCAAACCTATATTTAATAACATGGTCTCTGATGCGGATTGATGTTACACAAGCCACGGGACAGAAACCGTTGGAAGGTTTGCTGCCGAGTGCCGCTACAATTCTATGGCTCATATTTCTAATTTCTAATTTCTAATTTTTTATTTCTAATTTTTAATTTCTTCATTAATTAATTACTGCCTTTTTCTTCTACTTGCAGATGATTAAAACTGTTTTATGCAATCGAGGAATACGCTGGCCTACTTCTTATTCAACGCGAGCTTTTCAATCTTGAGTCTTGGTGTGAACAAAATAAGCTATCTCTCAATATTTCGAAATGATCTGTTATCTGTTTTTCGCTCTTAAAAAGTAATCCATTATATAATTACGCTGTCGATAATCCTATCTTATGTCCTTCGATAATAAAATATTCGTAGCTTAGGTATTATATTCTCATTCGATATCCTTCTCCAAACATATTACGAATATCTCCAGCGTTTACAGAACTATACGTTGTACGTGGGTGATTGATTGTACAGATATGTATTTTTCGATATATCTTTGAATCGTTGAACGATTACAGAATATAATTTGCATGAGATTGATATCTACATATTGTTAAGTGTCTGTTGACCAACAATCGATCGAATAAACAAAATTAATTTACGCGGAGCGTGTAAAATGAGGCACGAAATTATTTAGAACGAATACTGTATAACATTTTTATGAATATTTTGTGAATATTCAATATGAATATATGAAACTTCTTGAAGCTTTACGAGCACTGTAATGAGATAAGCTATGATTATACAATTTTACAGAACTTATTTTGCCTTAATTTGTCCACATTTGGAATATTGTTCGGTTGTTTGATTACCTTATTACCGATATCCATGTATTGAAATAGAGATCGTCTAGCATAAATTCCTACGTTTATCTGTTCATAATGTGGGCTGTCCTATATCGATTGATAATTTACGACTAGACAACGATGCTGTCTCGTACTAAACTTATGTCAAAATGTTGAGATAAGAAATGACCTCCTTTATGTTTGAAAAGTTGTGATTTCTACAGAAAGGTTATTATTAAAAAGAAACGAAATCTCGAGGTTGCAAAGAGACTATGAACATTATATAAGTGGGCATATTCCAGGAAGCAATTTGTGAATATTATTATAAAATGTTTAGCAATTTAACAATTATCAGTTTATAGTTTATTTTTTAAAAAAGGAAATAACATTTCTATGAAAAATGAAGAACAAAGATGTAATCTTTGAATGAATCTCCAATGAATCTTTGTTTGGAATTGGAATATTATTTATGGTCACCTGTGGGCAGGATTATTTTCACAGCGTGAAGGTTATATGACTGGATTTATTTTCATTTATTTTGGAGCGCCATTTGTGGAACCACTTCTACATAGAGTCGAGATCTCGCTGGAGAGTTGAGGAGGCAATTATCGGGCCTGAGTGGGCACCTGAAGACACAATACAGCAAAATTTTAAGAGAAGCATCAGACTCTATTTACAAGGAAACGGAGGACATCTCGAACAGCTATCGTACAATAATTTGTTGCATTTTTTGTGGACACTTGCAGACGGGATAATCGCAGTTTACGTCTTTAAATATCACGGCCTTCTTCTCTACGACTTCTATCTTATGTATCGTTCGGATTGAGTATCGCCGTCTAGCCCCGCTGCTTAGGCTGACCTCCTTTCGTTCGTGTAAGGAAGTTTGTTCGCGTGCAGGGGTATTTTAACCGATTTTTAATTGCCAATAACAAAACAAAGCCGAAAACGCAATTTTTTATGCTTAATTTTCATCTTATTTCGGCTTCAAGAATAGCCTTCTAAATTTCCTGGCACCTGTAGCCGAATACCCTATATAATTGCCTATATGCGCATGAATTTCTTGCACAGAATCATCGATGCATTTATTTTTATTGCTAATATAATATTATCAATAAGTATCTTAAACATTTTAGAGTTGGAATTCTCAGGGATCATCTTTTCCATTACTTCCTTATCCTGTCGTTATACATTCTATGGTTTAGATTCCCCGTTAAATAATCTAAATTCCATTCTTGCCACACTTTTCCTTTTCCATTTCTTCCTCTTTCCTCTTCCATTTCTTACAAATGGTGCAAACAACCCCTTATCTTGATATTTAAAGTTGTCGCATAATGTCATTTTTGGTAATTATGTGCAACAGGAGCGACCTCGCCGATTTCCATGACTTTGAAACATGTTGTCAAGATAATCACCCTGAACAACTTTTTCTTGCCATGTTATCGCCGTTCGGCCTTAGTTTCCGAGATACACGCAAAAATATTTTTAATATTATATATTTAATGGTATGTAGTTTTTTGGAGTTTGGGTTAGATTTCAATTAAATTGAAATTCATTTTAAGTTGTAGTTGATTCAATTTAATACTCGTTATTATTAACGCTATAACTGGACGTATGTCTGCTATTATATCGAAAAATGCAATTATTCTGTCGTCGAAGTTATGTTGTCGCAAATCTACATAAACAGCTTCACCGGAAACCTCGTTCATAATTGCGTATGCGTGGCAGTAAGAAGTGTTTTTGAAAATTTTACTTCAACACCGCACTCGTTGCTCTCTCGTAAAGACCTAATTCGTTCCAATACAAACTACACATAAGTTATCGAGGAATTTTTAAGAAAAATATTTCTTCATTCGCATGGTGTTATTCGGTTGAACTAAATTTTTACGTCTAGGCAGCATGTGAAGTATTGAAGTAAAGTTTTCCAAGACACTTCTTACAGCCTCACGTATGCAGTTGTAAACCAGGTTGTTTATTTAGATCCGTAAAATATGATACGAAGATATAGAGTTTGATAGCTGATGGATTACGTCGATGGATTATAGATCGTTACGCGGCCAAGTAAGCGACAAACGTGTTAACTATGGTCGTGACTGAGTCACAAATACACACACATATGATCATAATTCATTGTAGTGATACCGATAGTTTTTTGCAAATATCTTAGAAACTAAACCAGGAGGTGGTTACACGTATAGGAAAAAGTTGACATATTTCAAGGTCATTGAAATTGAGATCGTCCCTGTCCTAAATGATTAATTAAATAATTAAAGAAACTTATTTAATTGGAGTTCAATTATAATTGTAGCGCCTCCTCCGAGAATATAAATTAGTAATGCCCTTTGCCTGCAATATTTGCCAGACGTTTAAAGCAAATTAAAAAGCGAAAATCGCGCTCTGCTTGTGTTTTCAGCGTTGCCATTCGTCCACCGGTTCACGGCTGTCGCTAGTTTAAAATGTTGCCGTTATTATTTGGGCTTGGGTATTCGATTGAAAAACGAGAAACAATTATAATTGAGTTTCACTTAGGTTCGTCTAATTATATAATTGTAATTCTCTTCCTCAAAATGATTTGGGAGATGTTTAAAGCATCTAACGGCAACTAGAGATTCGAGGAAAAGTGTGTAAATTCAACTATTACAAGAGGAGAAGAATGAAGATTTATTATTATACCTAAACATATTAAAACAAAGATAGCAATTACACAAAGAAAAGATTTAAAAATAAATATCTGAGAAAACCATTCTAACTTATCATCCCAAAGTTATCTTATACGAATTAAGATTCCAAAATCGCATTTGCAAACACATTTACGTCATGCATAATCGATAAATCATAAAATTTGGCGAGTTTCATTCCGTCCATCCCGCTGCTCTACGAATAACATCGATATTAACACCTTCTTTCTTGGCAACAGAAGTTGACGCATATGTTGCGTTGTGTGTGTGTTTATATCAATACAACTATTCTCTAAGCCGTGTTTGACCCATCGATTCAGCGTACTGTTTTATGCGTTAATAATCATAATTTGTTATTTTTTAAAAGAGATAAAGAAGTTCTTTGTTGAATGTTAACATAGAGTAAATATTTATCTTCTACTTATATTGAGCTACAATAAATAAAGATCGTTTTCTATTTAATGCAGAATTCTTTATCCTATCAGGTATTCTTATTTCGAACTAATCGAGTTTTATTCGACTATTCTCGAGCCTCATTAATGTTAAAGTCTAAATGCTGTGGCTAGTGATCAAGGCAAGTAATTGTCTCGAAGGTCAACCTTTCGAAGAATAAAAAGTCATTAGAACCTTCATTAGATAAAAAGACAAGGACTACTCTAGGATTCAATGTTTCGTTGTATTTTGGATTATGTAATCTTATCTCTGCTACACCTTTGAAAAATCTCCTTATGTTGTTATCCTGCCCTATACTTTTGGTTCTAGTAAACGAGAGATCGTCGACTAAAGACTAGTGAGTGAACAGTATTTAGTTCCTTTTCGAAACTCCTGAGACAGACACGCAAGAACGTCCCAATCTATAGATTTCTCTGGCAAAAGCTCCACCATTAAGGCTCTATCGTACTGCTTAATCGAAAGAAGATGTAATTTCTGGTTATTCTTCGGGAGTACTCCATACCCCAAACGGTTTGCGAACAACATCGTCAAGACCAGGGATAATTTCCGCCATAGTGGATGAGGGTCTCTATTAGGAGAAATTAATAAATTACTATTTGGCCTAATAACTAACGGCTCTTTTACAAGCATTGATCGGTACAATGGATACGACGCCTGCGACGACCAGTCTAGGTTTACTATTATTCCTGTCACACAATGGCTCTTAATCTTTCAAAGAACTCTTGAAATTATAGAAAATGGAAGAAACGCGTAAAAGAAATAATTGCTCCAATTTAACGTGAGTGCGTCTATTGTACTAATATTGGGGTGTTTAAACCAGGAGACATAGCGCTCACATTCTGTGTTTATACGACTAGTAAATAGGTCGATCTCGGGCGTACCGAGATAATTTACGATAGTTCTAAAGACTTTATTGCGTAAGGATTATTCTGTCTCGGGTTCTAGTCTACGAGATTCTCTATCAGCTTCTGTATGTTCTTTGGATTTTATATATGAGGCATAAAGCCAAATATTTCTCTCTTCGCGTCAAGATTTGATTATGAAATTTAACGCGATTGATTATTGAGATTCTGAAACGTACTTCTCTCATTCCGCTAACATAAGAGATGGCTACTATATTATCAAATCGTAGTAAAGTATCGCAATCTCTCGACTCTTTGGTGAAACAACGTAATCCAAAATAGGTTGCCTTTAACTCGACAACACTTATTGCTAATTCATGTTCCTCTTTAACCCTTTGAGCGTTAAACCCTGCGTTGTCCGACGTTGAGCGTGCGCCGTGGACTGCCCATTCTTTACAAAGAAGCATACCGTGGACTGCGTATTTTTTACGAAAGAGCGCAAATTGAGCAGACTGAATCTTCATTGCAAAATATATTGATTGTAACTAAAATAAATTATGCAGTGACCTCAAAAGCATTAATAACCATTTATTTCATTAAGCAATAATAACATGAACAATATAAAAGTTTTAAATTATATTTTTTAAATTGAAAATTTAATAATTTTGTATTATATGGTAAATCTCAAAGCAGGGTTCAATACATAAGCTAATGTTACATCTTTTGCATTCGTAACGCGAATCAGTCCTGCGATTATGATTAGTGTAAACAGCGTATCTTTGTCGTGGAGAATGTTTATTATTTTCTTCGGTTATGCAGGATGTAGGGAAATGCCTCTCCTTTAGCCTTTACTCCGCGTGGTGGGGATCTTTGCAAAATATCTTTTATGAGAAGCAGATGAAAATTTTCAAATGTTCCAGTTTCATTATTAGCATTTTTGTAAATAATATATGCATTATATATAGCGAGGTCTAGGAGGTGGAAAAAATATTTGTTATACCATTTTGTGCTTTTCCGAACGCAGTGAAGTGAACTCAAAATCATATTGATTTTATCGACGGCGCCCATCAAGGCATTGTAGTCTGCTACACACTTTGGTTTTCGCTTTGGTTTGTCAGTTCGATAATTCATTTTTTTTTTTGTTTCAACGAAATCATCAGAATGTGAGGTGGATATTAATCCATACGTCTTTTTTATCACGTCACTTTAACGCCACTTTTGGCATAAATTGAATGGTTATGTGAGAACGCATATATCCGTTCATAGCCTAAATTGAATGGTTATGTGAGAACGCATATATCCGTTCATAGCCTAAATTGAATGGTTGTGTGAGAACGCATATATGCGTTCATAGCGCTCAAAGGGTTAATCCAAACACATGAAATCTCTCATTCCCAGGAATCGGAAAAAATTTTCAGTAAAAATTTTGCCGATTTCAGGGATCCACATGCATTAGAGATATTTTGGCGCCACCATTGCACATCCGAATTCAATTCATTTGACAATTTCATATTTCAATCATAATTATTATCGACCAATTCTAGAGCTACATCTTTCTTTCTTTTGTACTTTTCGTACTTTACCAATTTTTGTACTTTGAGCTTCTTAGGTAGCGCTCATTTTATATTTAATTTGTTAGAATTGAATATAAAACCTAAACATTTATAAATTGTACTCGGAGTTAATACACTCTTCTCTAAATATACGGTAAAATCTAATCGCTTTAAACTATTACGTGTAACTTAACGAATCTTTTGCATTTCTCGAACGAATTAGCCTAAATTAAAAAATCATTTAAATATATTTTACAACAAATAGCCTCATTTCTTAAGCGTGGGCCTAAGGGTCTCGCGATTTTCGTAAATAAGAAAAATGCCACGCTTAATCTAAACGATAAACGGTTGAATTCACACAAAAGGTTATCGAAATTAAATCTGAAGGGTTTTCTATTCGAATCGAAATTTACTATGGAAATTAAATATTAGGCGTCTTTTAAGTCGGTTATACTAATAAAACACTCGGGACTTATTAATTTTGACGTCGTCCGCTAATACTCTAATTTAAAATGTTCGGTATGAACGAACTCATTTAACTTTCTCTAGCACATTTGCTTACTAATTGACTAATCATACGTATAATTATAGTAAATTCTTCAATTAACCAATTTCTATTTAACGGTCCATAACTTTAAAAAACCTGAGAATGAAAAGGTATTTTGACATTCGACAGGAATTTTAAGTCTTTTTCCTTAATATTTTAACCTCTCCTGGAACCCCTTTCCAAATAGAAATTCATTCAGCAACGCCTCTCTCAAAGTATCTCTGAAATTGCTATTTAAATTGGCCAAAGTCAAATTTCTTTTAATTACACGTTGGTCGCGCCATGAATCGGCGAACAGTTCATTTAGCAAAGCACCGACGGCTGTTACTGCAGCAATTATTTTCTCTTGTTTTCCGACAATTCTCGCGTCCCTCTTGACACCAGTTGACTGAAGAGAATCCCTTATATCCAAATTCAACTTTGACAAGTAAGCGAACAAACAATTTTTAGGAGGAGGATATTTCCTTATAACGACGTTCATGTCTTCTTTAGGAAGATATTGTTTTAAATATCCTCCCATCATAATGCAATATTGACTCTTATGGCATCTGCCAATTGTCTTTTATTTATGCATCGATGACCAGTTGCCTTAACCGCTTGAGTCCCAGGGGTCATTGAAAGAACAGGGTCGAAAAATCTGGAATTGTGCGACAGCGCTTGTCTTAATCGATTGCGAAGAGAGTCAAGCGGCGCTTATTTTACTTTATAAAATACATCTATATTATTATATATGCGTACTATTAGTTTATAAATATTTCAAGTTTTGTTCAATAAAAATGGTTGAAAAGATAACAATGAAATACAAAATATCATTAATCATCCGTAGCGTTCAAATGTACTGAGACTTTTCGACACAAAATCTAAACAGCGCGATCGCGCTGCTTAGGACTCAAACGGTTAAGAACAATCTCATTTAAACTACCAGAGCATTGCATACTCTGCCGAGATTGTTACGCCAAATTGATTATGGTTAGATTGATCAGTAGTATCGTTCTGGTTCTGTTCTAATGTCTTTTGTTGCAGCCTTGTCTCCTCCATTAGTATAGTCTGCTGCCTGCTGTTACTACGGTTCAGCTCCCCGGTATATCCATCGGCAACGTTCTACTCGTCGTTCTCGTATTATGGAAATTCCGGTTTCCTGATTGTGGCCCCGGTTTCGTTGCTGGGAAAAATACTTTTAATTTTAACTTTGCACTATCCGCACTTGATCGCAAATATGTTAAACACGATCTTGAGTTAGGTGGACTGTACCGCCCTAATTAAATCGAAGAGACTCCTTGATAGATAGACAGCTAAACAACTCGTTTGATAAGTACTAACTTCCGATAAGGCGGGCAAGGAAAGTAATAACTTTCACTTCTTTAGAAAACGAAAGTAATGATTTTGATTTCTTATAGTAATAAATATAATCTCAATGAGGCTAGAACCCGAAAGAGCAACTTTGGATTTCTAATAAATTAGACCGATAAAGAATCCGTCGTAACTTGTAAACTCGTTTACATCGCTTTCAATTTATCTTGCTTTTAACGCAATTTCTGATTATTCTTTCTATGCTGCTGCTTAAATGCTCTGATTCAGATAATATTACCTTTTCCTGACATTTCGAAACCTGTGTGGTTCACCCGATATGAAAACAAGAAATGATAGGCGAGCGACGACGCTGGCGGCACAGGCAGAGCGCGATTTTTTATTTTTAATTCGCTTTAAATGTGTGGCAGGGAAGGAGTACTATCAACTGATCTCGAAATACAGTTATATTAAATTTTTCTTCTAAAACAAAAATGATAATTCAGTTTCTACAATGTGGAATAGCCATTCTTAAAGCCTCTTAAAGTTTGTGCAGGCTTTCTTTTTCCTCGCAACTTACCTCTTCTTCCGCCTTTCTTTGTGACATTATGGGGGCGCAAAAAAATAAAAATATTCGATACTAAACAAGCGTATTGCATGATCAAAGCAATTATTAACAACAACAGAAAGATACCCACCGTCGTCATTCAAAAGCTAAGATAAGAAACTCGCCGTCTTCTATTTTCGTTTAAGAGGAACACAAATTCTTGATTCTCTTAATTTAAACAAATGCTAGAGCACCGCGCGATACAGCAATCCGACAAGTGAATCGTTGTTGCACAGCAAAAAATTCTGTGTGTATGGAAGCACTATTGTACGTGCGTGACCGTGCACGCATTCTAGCGAGAATATTTAACTGTGATCGTATTCACGAGCTGTAACTCCGCAGAGAGAAAACTCAAGTAAGCGATTCCATATAATAGGAAAATGCTTTGAACGTGTATTTGATAGCAACTATGGCATGAGATAGCAGATCTGAAACGTATAATCTTAGCTTTGGGAAATCATGCACCAAAAGATATAGGTCCCTATAGATCTTTACTGCTATTAGATGTAATGTGCGGCGATTAGTATAACAATATGAGTGGAAATAATGTATATAGTTGAGAGGTAAATATATGTATGTGTAATAGAAATATACTTAAGTAAATATAAGTACAAGTACAACGTATGCTAATCCAGATCCGCACGCTGGCAGCGTTGCATTACAACAGAGCTTCGAAGCCATGGACCTATGGGTATTTATATAATTACGAAAACTGGAAGCTAACAAAGACTAGCAAAAAACGTAAAATAATTCCAGGCACAAGTGCCGCAGCAAATCTAGATACAGAAAAGCAGCGATGGCTGCAAGAATTACCATTAAAAAACTCCTTCAGCTCACTAACGGAAGAAATAGACGATGACCCAAAAAGCAAAACCACAACTCAATCAACTTACATTAAAAAACCACCACCAATATTTGTTGAGGCCCAAATAATAGACCCGCTTATTGATCGACTAAACAATATAGTCGGGAAGGACAATTACACAAGAAAACAAACAAAATTAGAACAAGTAAAAATTCAAACAAACACCCCAGAAATTTATAGGAAAGTGATAAACGAATTAAAGGAAAAAAAATGGTATATACCACACGTACCAGCTCAAAACGGAAAGGAGCTACAAAGTACTTATAAGAGGACTACATCCAAAAACTAACACAAAAAAACTAAGTAACGAATTAGCAAAACTTGGCCACTAAACAAGAGCAATAAACAATATGACAAGATACGATACGAAGCAACCATTACCATTATTCTTAATAGAACTTGAACCCAGAACCAATAACAAGGAAATTTATGAAATCAAAAAAATTCTAAACACAATAGTAACAGTGGAACCACCACGCTACAAAAAAGATATACCACAATGCATGCGGTGCCAACAATACGGTCATACAAAAAATTATTGTAACAGAAGCTCGGCGTGTGTTAAATGTGCAAAAAATCACTTAACAATACACTGCCTATACACAGGAAAAATAGAAGAAGTTAGATGTTATAATTGTAACGGAAACCACCCATCCATCTATAAAGGATGTGAAATCAGGAAACAATTGCAACGTAAACTGTTTCCACCACTTCGCAATAGATCAATCAATAACTACCAACCACAACAAAGTATAACGGATAATGTAACAACATTGAAAGCACAATATGAACCAAACGCTATAAACAGAAACATAGATCCCCAAGGTAACCGAAGCTATGCGCAAGTAACCAAAAACATTAGCCAAGCAACGCTCACAAACAATCAGAATCGAAGCAACAACATCGAAGACGTTACAGAAATCAAAGGAATGCTCAAACAATCCATTAAAAGTACGGAGATATTACGAAAAGTGGTAAGTGAGCTAAACACAATACTAAGGCAACAAGTACAACAAACAACAGTCATGTTACAACTACTCACAAACTTGCTAAGTAAAAAATAGAGATGGACATGTTGAAAATAGCAACCTGGAACTCCAATGGCTTGCAACAGTGACCCCATGAAACTAAAATTTTTGTATAAAAATAATATTGATATACTACTTGTCTCAGAAACACATTTCACTCTAAAAAGTTACATGAAAATACCGTACTACACCATCTACGACACCAAACACCCCTCAGGTAAAGCACATGGAGGAACTGCAGTAATAATAAAAAATGACATCAAGCATCATCTACATAGTCAAACAAATCAAGAATACTTACGAGCAACCACTGTCACAATACAAACCAATGACAATTACTTCCAGATATCAGCAGTATATGTACCTCCGAGACACAAAATGGCACTTAAAAAATGGGAAGAGTACTTCCAATCCTTAGGCGACAAATATATAGCAGCAGGAGACTTTAATGCAAAGCGCACATTATAGGGTTCGAGAATTAACACGCCGAGAGGTAGAACATTAGAAAAATACATTAGAAGCAGCAACCTCAACGTACTATCTACAGGAAAACCAACGTACTGGCCGACAGTTGGCCTGTTGGATTTTGCAGTAACAAAAGGACTAAACGTAAGCAAATTAAAAATAACAACCAGCCTTGAGCTTAACTCCGACCATACACCAATTATATTAGAATATACAAGCAAACCACTACTTTATAACAAGTCAGAGTCGCTTTGCAATAAAAGCATTGGCAAACTTTTAAAGAGCTAATCGAAAACAAAATCAACTGCAATATCCATTGAAAACACTTGAACATATTGAGCAGGCAGTAGCAACAATGACAGAAATAATACAGGAAGCGGCGTGGACAAGCACCACCCATGAATCATAGCAGGCAATCAAAAATTATTCCAC
Organism: Bombus vosnesenskii; assembly: GCF_011952255.1. Lineage (NCBI taxonomy): Eukaryota > Metazoa > Arthropoda > Insecta > Hymenoptera > Apidae > Bombus > Bombus vosnesenskii. Next base: position 125,725 of record NW_022882941.1, read on the forward strand.
AGGACATCCTAGATAAAATCAGGGAAAAAAGAAAAGTGAAAGCCAAAATAGAGAACACGAGAAAACAAGAAAAACCTAAATAAACTTAAACAAAGGAATAAACTTAACAAAGGAATTAAAGAATAAAATAAGGGAACATCATAATAACGAATTCCCAAAATTCATCGAATCACTATCCGCGCATAAGAATACCAACTACTCCCTATGGAAAGTCACTAACAAAGTTAAGAAAACAATAAAATCAATCCCAGCAATCAGAAAAATGGACAACACATGGACCAAAAGCAACGAAGAGCAGGCAGAAGAATTTTCGAAGCACCTACGAAATATATTTTCACCGTACGAAATTAATAACAGCATCCCCAGATGGCAAACAAATGAAGAAGTGGAAAATGCCAGCAACACAACTGATAAACGCTACACCATACTCAGCACAACAGCGCAAGAAATTACAAACTTAATTAAGGCAAAAAAGACAAGTAAAGCACCAGGATTCGACTTGATCAATGGAAAAATCTTAAAAAACCTTCCCCCAAAGCAATAAGACTAACAACAATAATATTCAACGCAATTCTAAGAATACAGTACTTTCCTGCAGTATGGAAAATAGCGCAGATCGTAATGTTACCCAAACCAAACAAAAACCCACATCTAACTACATCCTACAGGCCAATATCATTACTACCTGCGTTCTCCAAATTACTAGAAAAAATAATATATAACCGCCTAAAACCTACAATAGAAAAAAGCTAATACCGGACCAACAATTTGGATTCAGGAATAAACACTCCACAATAGAACAAATGCACAGACTCGTCAATCTTACAATCAGAATCTTACAGACGCTGGAAACAAAACAATATTGCATGGCACTCTTTATGGACATCGAAAAAGCATTTGATAAAGTTAACCATGAAAAACTTCTTCAAACATTCAAAAAGTAATTTCCAGAACAAATCTACAAACTACCCAAATCTTACTTAAGGAATAGAACCTTTGTAGTAAAAATAAATGATGCATATTCTGAAATTAAGGATATCAAGGTAGGAGTACCGCAAGGAAGCGTCCTAGGGTCAATACTATACACACTATATACGGCAGACATACTAACAACTGTCAACAGCAAAATACTAATGTTCGCGGTTGATACTGCCATACTAGTGAGGCACGCAAATCCAGAAACGGCAGCCGCACTACTACAAGAACACATTACAAAAATAGAAAAGTGGCCGCAAAACAAACAAATAAAAGCGAACACCAGTAAGTGCAATCAAATATCCAACTGAACGGCACCCGCATAGCACAAACAAAGCAAGTCAAATATCTAGGAATACATTTAGACACACACCTTACAAGGAAGCATCACATAAAATCCATAATAAACAGAATACGTGAAAAAAGGAAGCAGATGTACTGGTTAACCAATAGAAAATCTAAATTAAGCATAATAAATAAACTAAATATATACAAAACAATAATCAAACCAATCTGGACATATGGAGTCCCACTATGGAGGAGGGCAGCAATGAGTCACACAAATAAAATAGAAACAGAACAAGCAAAAATTTTATGGACAATAGTTAACGCTCCATGGTACGTCAGAAATGAAGACTTACGAAAAGATTTAAAAATTCCAACAGTCAAAGAGGAAATCGCTAGATATGCAAAAAAGTATTAAAAAAGACTTGTAACACACCCAAACCACCTGGTTGCTGAAACGAATAAAATCATAATAGAAAGAAGACTGAAGAAGAAGCATCCCGCAGACATCAGAAAAGAAATAAAATAAACAACTTGGAAGATGGAACCCCGCTAGGGGTAACCATCCACATGTTATATTATTATACCACTAAACTATAATATTTTACCAAATGTCCTACTGGACAAATTGTAAAATTTAAATAATAATAAAAAAAATGTACTCCCCGTTGCACCATCTGTGCATGGCATGTTCCTAGAAAAGGCTGTGCGGCTGAGAGGCCCTTCAAATTGATTTAGAGCATTTCAGCAATACTCAATGGCTGGTTCTTCCCTAGAAGTGAGAATCACTTTAACATTTCATAAGATATTTTCTTTTCGAGGAAAATAAATTTGAAAATGAGGTGGGCTATTATACGTGTTGGTTTATTAACCCTTTCGCTTCGGCAGCCCAGTCCGCCGAAATACTGTCACTGAACGGAAACGCACGCCAGAGATACGCACAGTGTGCGTGGTTGCTATATATACGTTTTCCTAAGTCTTAAATAATAATAATTCTTGTAAGAAAATATCGTTTCACTGTCAATGGATTTACTAGATTTTTTAGCATGAAACACTATACGATCATTTGGATGTTTAAAATATATTGCGTGAAACGTTTTAATGTTGTTTCAACAATAAGTAACTTTAAGACGTAATTAATCCAATATGTCAGTAAAATCAACAAAAGATGTTCTGTTGATAACGAAAAAATATATTATTGACTACAGATAGCACTTGTATATGCATCATTTGGATGCCGGATATATGGGGTGCCGGACCCAGGAGTCATCGCGTGGTCACCGCCTATATGCGGTGCTCGTACCCACAGGTCATCTCGTGGATGCCGCCTGTAAGCGGCGCTCGAAGCGAAAGGATTAAAGAGACGAGTGAGAAAATTGTAACAGTCAGTGGTAAATTAAAATCACTTTAAATACAAGTACAGAGATGGTGTATGCTACTGTTCAACTCTACGCTCGCTATTCGACTATATGACTCGCTATAATGATTGTTCTAAAGAGCACGTTCGTCTATTTTTATCGACCGGTGGTATTACAAAAAGTTCAAATGTAACAACGTTGGCACTCCAAGGCACAACAATACGAGTCTCTTCGAATTCGAATCTTCCATTGACTCATGTGCCACTACAAAAACGTGCGAGAAGAATAAATTTAAGCATGTCTAAACTTTATTTTCTTGAAAATGAGGCTGTGCCGATTAGAGGTACAAATTAACGCTCTGGCCCTCGATATTCGTCGCCGTCGGCGATCAAGTTCGAGACGTCGCAGATCACGGTCAAGATTTAGACCACCGATTCATTTCTGGTCAAAGGTGTTTATAGACTTTCGCGAGATCTGGTTCATCAAACCATTTACAGAGTTAATCTGTAAATTTTCCAGGAACGGAGCTTGCTGAGCGAGATCCGTGAATACATATAATAAATATTTTTGGTGTTGCCAACGCTAGTTAGCATTCTTATAGCGAGTATATCGAGTGACATTGAGCGAACGACAATTAACTCGGTATTCTATACTTAGAATAATTTTAAATATATTTGACAATATCAAATATCAACTAGTCTCGTTATTATATAAAACAACACGTTTAAATCATCCACCACAAGGCCTTAAACGGACAAATTTTATTTTACGTTTTTGATGCTTTGTGTTATTTTGGCACGTTGAATAATCTCCTAACGATGATTTACGTCGGTACTTAATTAAGTTTAAGCGTCAAATTTGTCAAATTTTAAAGGTTAATTTTCTCGAAAAAGAACGTCATATAGAGACGTATCTTTGAAATGCATTTCCCGAAGCTAATATTTTATATCTCACGTCTGCTGTCTCGAAGAATCATATCCATTTTCGTCCCGATTAGCGGCCATCGGTACCATTTAGTATAATTTTCTTCCTTTTTTTATGATTTTGAACATTAATTTTTCCGTACAAACGCGTTTAAAATACTTTAAGTATTTTCAAAACGTTAATACTCATGTTGCTAATTTAATTATGTAACAATATGAAAATAAAATAAACATTATGTCGTCCGTACAATTACACTGTTTCCCCACTTTTTTCCATATTTTGAGAGGTTTGTTTTTATGATCTTTAGAAATTCGTTATTAAAATTGCTTTTGGTATGCCTCGTTGTTATTTGCCAGTGATTCATCTACCATAATAAAATAACAAACATAATTGAAGCCAGAACAACAACAAATCGTCCCCTCTCTGCCACGCAGTGTTGTCGCATTGTCGCTCAGTTGCTATACAAGCTTGTTGTGATTTTCGAAGAGGAATAAGTAAATAGGCAGTTACGCATATTTAACTGCAGCCACAGGCACATAGGGATGCGTCTCTAACGAAGCGACTCGTGTCCAGTGTTCAGCTGGCGATTATACAGGGTGGTTGGTAACTGGTGGTACAAGCGAAAAGGGGTTAGGTTAGGGTGATTCTATACGAAAAAAGAAATCGAAAATATAGAATAACAATTTTTCGTTTGAGGCTTTGTTTTCAAGAAAATTAACTTTGAATTTTCGCTCGGTACGCGTGCGGTACGTTATAACGGATTTCACTGTAGAACGTTGTCTCGATGAAAAAGTTAAAAAAAAAAATTAAAAAGAATTTTTTATTCTATATTTTCGGGTTCTTTTTTCGCGGTAGAATCACCCCCTTTCCGCTTGTACCACCAGTTACCAATCACCCTGTATAAACAGGTCTCAATACTCGCTAGGAAAAGCCGTCCAGAAATTGGGTCGTGACTAATTGTAAAAAATCAACCTGAAAGACAACAAATTTCGCGTTCTTGCGATATAGACAGAGTAGAGTGTCTCTGTCTGAGACATCTTTGTCTTCCATGTTGATTTTTCACAACTAGCCACGACTCAATTTTTTAATGGTTTTCCCTAAGTTTCGGTATATGAATATCGAGACCTGTTTATATAATCGTGGTTCAGCCATAGGCTAATCAGCCAGAGCGCAGTTTCTTTCGTTTATTTGAAGGTATATAAATAGGAGTTGCACGATTATACGAAAGAAGTAAATTTTTCTTCGCCATTGAGCTTATCACCTACAACATCATCGCTGCACTCGCGATGGGTTTCGCTGTTCTTAACTCGGTTATCGGTTACGATCGATGCATTGTTTATACTTGGTGGAGTTGGCTCAGCTTCCGCTGATCGCTCATTCGCAATGTCTGTAGATGCCTGACTGCAGACGATTTACATTGCTTTCCATTTTGCACGGTGCGCTGGTTTGCATAATATTACAAATTATTCGTGCACAATCATATTGCTCCAGATCGTGCTGGTAAGCAGCAAGAACAACGAGTCATCCATTTCGTCGAACTGTGTTACTTTTTTCCGTTCTGGTTATATACGGATTAGGATTATTATCCTGATATACATCTTCGCCATACAATCTCATGTCTACCACTCAGTCTTTGACGCCTTTACTCGATTCGGGTAGCTTCTTCAAACGGTGTCGCTTATCGTACAATTACGAAAGGGCCCGAGTTTTTCGGAAAAATAGAAATATGAGACCGACTTCTTCTCGAATTATTAACTGTGCAGACGAATAAGAGTTCTAGTGGCGTTTTTATGGAAGATAAAAGTCCTACCCTAATACCTTCGCATTTTTATGATGCTTTCAGCAATCTCCGCCGCTGCTTTGGTAACGCCATTGCTCTACGAGAATCTTGGAAACTTGCTACGTTGTTGATGAACTTGTTCAAAGTCTAAATCACTCGCAAACCGACCAAGATCGGTTAAAAATTGCTTACTGCTGTCGGTTTTCGAGACTTCTGGAATATCAAATCTAGTGAACATTGCTTTATAGATCAACCTGCAGATCAAACTATCAAAAGAAATTTATACTGACTCTTTGGGAAATACCTGTGATGACCAAGGACATGCACAAGCAAATATCTTTTGTGTACCAATGATCGGTACAATTTATGACACAGGCGCCAGCAAAGCTATTTTCGAGGGAGCTGTTTTTTATCTGTCGCTTTCATTACTTTTGCGTGTATGCATTTTTCCGATCAAGTTTTGTTACTAGCCTCGATAGTGTTTGCGAGAGTCATAAATTCCGAGTTTCTAAAGACCCTACTTGTCGATGACCCTAAGGACCCTACTGGTCCGCTGACCAGAGCAAACTACGTCAAGTGGCTTGAGCCTGGAAGAAATCCCACGGCGTCACCGAGTGTACATCTGCAAATTTCCCGTCAAGCAGCACTCTCAGTTCGCTGTGGAGTGCCGAAGCGTGCAGACGTGTCTCTAGTGCCCAGCGTAGTTCGAAAACAACACGTGTCGCCCAAACGTCGAAAGAGAACACAGCTAAGTGCCCCTTACCCCCTAGGGAGAAGAAAATCCCACGCACCTAACCCCAACACGAATACAAGCCTCACAGCCTCACGACTAGTTGTTCATTCCGAATTAACTAGCTCGATGATGGCCCAGCAACCGCGACCAGGCTCTCCGGAGCAGACTCGCAGCTACCCCGAGCTACCCCCCCCCCGTGGCAGAAGTGTAGCAGAACTCTCCGCACTAACGACGCTAACACTACAAAGAAGAGGAAAATAGAACCAGCAACGCAAATAAACACACACAACAGGTTCGCCGTATTGGAATCCTCAAACGACGCCATGGAAATCGTAGAACCGCCATCAAACCAACACTCACAGAGAATCCCCCCTCCCCCACCAATTTTTGTGGACGACGTCATTGACATACAGACAATGACCAAGTCCCTAGAGAGAGATACCAGCAAGGAGGAATATAACCTTAAGATAAGCAACAACAAGGTGAAAATACTACCGACGAACCCAGAAGCTTACAGAAAACTCACCAAGACACTCAGGACCCTGAACGCCAACTTCCACACCTACCAACTTAAACAGGAAAGGCCTTTCCGGGTGGTCCTACGAAACATACACCACTCAGCAGATATAGACGAACTAAAATACGAACTCTCAAAACTCGGCCACGAAGTCATCAACGTAAGTAATATAAGGCATAGAGTCTCGAAAGACCCGTTATCCTTATTCTTCCTAGACATTAAACAAAAACCGAACAATAAGGAAATATATAACATCAATCGCCTAATGAACGCGATAGTAAAGATCGAACCACCGCTCGTGAAAAAAGAAATAGTGCAGTGCAAAAGGTGCCAAAGGTACGGTCATACGCAGAAATACTGCAACCATACTCTCCGCTGCGTTAAATGCGCAGGCTCTCACTCCACTGACCAGTGCGCCAAATCACCGGAAACCCCAGCGAAATGCATCCACTGCCAAGGGGACCACCCTGCCAACTACAAAGGCTGCCCAGCATATAAAACACTATACACGAACAGGTACCCTAAGCCCAGAGCAAAAGAGGTATCCAACCAAACACCCAGCCCGCCGAAATTCACTACTACCCCAACCCTCTCAACCAACCAAACGCACAGTCCTACCAAATTCATCTCCACCTCAACCTCCTTTGCCCAAGCAGTACAAGGCATCCAAAATAACCCGAACAGCCAAAGGAACCTTCCCCAAAACAGTGACCCCAACCCACCAAACACAGACAACTCCTCAAGGCTTGAAAAGCTAATAGAGAAACAATCGGAGCAAATAAATCACTTGCTATCGCTACTAACACTCATCGTGGAAAAATTAGCACGCCCCGACTCAAAATAAAACCAAGGCGCATAGCACTCTGGAACGCCAACGGTCTAGCGCAACACAAACTTGAACTAGAACTCTTCTTAAAACACCAGCAAATCGACGTAATGCTCGTATCGGAAACCCACTTCACCGACAAGAGCTACCTGAAAATAAATGGTTACAAATTCTACCATACCCAACACCCCAGCGGAAAGGCCCACGGTGGCACCGGAATAATAATCAAAGTATTAAGCACTACGAACTTCCATCGTTCCAGAAAGACTACCTCCAAGCAACAAACGTAGCAATAGAAGACTGTCATGGCTCAATCACCACCTCAGCAGTATACTGCCCTCCCAGACACTCCATCGCCAAAGAAGACTTTGATAACTTCCTGGACACCCTGGGCAACAGATTCATAGTTGGAGGAGACTATAACGCCAAGCACATCCAATGGGGCAGCAGACTGGTTACAGCAAGAGGCAAAAACCTCTTAAACAGCATAACAAACAACAACCTCAACTACCTCACCACATACGAACCCACATACTGGCCCACTGACACCAACAAAATACCCGACCTTCTCGACTTCTTCATAACTAAAAATATCCCATCAAGACACGTCCAGATCAACTCCTCGGCTGATCTCTCCTCTGATCATTCTCCCGTGATAGCAACAGTCAGTTCAACAATCATCGAGAATACACCTAATGGCTCCATTCACAACCAACACACCAACTGGCAGCTCTTCAGAGAAGTCTTTACACACTCAACCTCAGCCTTCACCCCACTAAAAACAAAGGAAGATATCGAAGCAGCCACGGAATACTTAAACACGAGCATAATAAACGCAATCCGCCTCTCCACACCGACAAAGCCATCTAACAGCAAACAAGAATATCCCCATTACATACTAAAAAAAATAGCAGAAAAACGAAGACTAAGAAGAGTATGGCAGACCCATAGATCACCGGAGGACAAACGCAAACTTAACAGCGCAACTAGAAAGCTATCCAGAACCTTAAGAAACTATAAAAACGACTGTTTCCATAAATACCTCGCCAGCTTATCCTCCACAGCCGACGCCAACTACTCACTATGGAAGGCCTCCAGGAAACTCACACGCCCCCCACAAATAATCCCACCTATCCGCCGTCCGCAAGGTGGATGGGCGCGAAGCCCCATAGAAAAAGCCGACCTGTTTGCAAAACACTTGTCAAAAGTATTCAAAACCCATTCCCCCCAAACCGCCGCGGACGTTACTGAATACCTGCACACCCCCTTCCAAATGTCCCCTCCTATCGAACCCTTCTCCTCTGCTGAGACTATAGAAACAATCAGTCGCCTAAACCCCAAGAAAGCAGCAGGACACGACCTAATAGGCAATAGAGCAATCAAGGAACTTCCCACAAAAGGGATAGCACTCATCACATCGATTTTTAATGCTATCCTTCGCCTGGAACACTATCCTAAGGCTTGGAAAATCTCATTGATTACCCTCATCCCTAAACCCGGTAAACCGATATACGAAACCTGCTCCTATCGCCCAATCAGTCTTTTACCTACCCTGTCCAAACTATTCGAGAAGATGCTCACGAACCGACTCCTTCCAATCCTAGAGAACTTGAAAACACTCCCAGATCACCAATTCGGCTTCCGAAAACATCATTCTACAGTAGAGCAAATCCACCGCCTAACTCATACGATCAGCCAAACACTCGAAAAGAAAAAATATTGCTCAGCGGTTTTCCTAGACATCCAACAGGCATTCGATAAAGTATGGCATGAAGGGCTACTATACAAACTTAAAAAGATCCTACCCCACCCCTACTACTCCATCCTAAAATCTTACCTAACCAATAGGCAATTCATGGTTAAATACCTAGACGCCACTTCCGCAACATTCCCAATAGAAGCCGGCATACCCCAAGGTAGTGTCCTCGGACCCCTACTGTACTCCATCTACACTGCCGACCTACCTATATCAAATGATATAACAATAGCGACATTTGCAGACGACACAGCGCTATTAGCTTCCCACGCTGACCCGGTAATAGCCTCATCCACTCTCCAGCGAAGTCTCGACTCCATGGAAAAGTGGTTTCACAAATGGGGCTTCAAAGTCAACGAAAAGAAATCCACACATGTAACCTTCACGCTCCGAAAACAAACCTGCCCCCAGGTCACCATCAACAATGCAACAGTTCCTAGCAGGGACACAGTCCGATACCTGGGCATGACCCTGGACAGGAGACTAACGTGGAAGACACACATCTCAGATAAAAGGAAGCAACTAAAGGACAAACTAAAAAAACTCTATTGGCTCACGGGCCGACGCTCCAAACTAAATATACAGAATAAAATTACCCTCTACAAGACCGTAATAAAACCTGTCTGGACCTACGGAATCCAACTATGGGGAACAGCAAGTAACTCCAACATTGAAATACTCCAACGCTTTCAATCGAAAACGCTAAGATCCCTAATTGACGCACCTTGGTATGTAACCAATGAAACAATACACCGCGACCTCAAGATACCCACCGTCAAAGAGGAAATAGCAAAATATAGCAACAGATACAGCAAAAGAATCAACAAACATCGAAACCCCCTAATCACTGGACTACTCGATACGACGGACCAGACTCGCAGGCTGAAGAGGCACTACCCGCTAGATCTAAACGTCAGATTCATTTAGTTATCCAAACTAAGCATATGCACTTACTTACAATACTTTAAATTATACCTATCTATAATAGTATTAACTTATTGTAAATAAACAGCCATGTCACTGCGCCACGCCAGAAAAATTACTGAAAATTCTCAACGCGAGAATTGATTGTAATTTCAACAAATAAATAAAAAAAAAAAAAAAAGCTGCACTCTGATCTTGAAACGTACTAAGAAAGAAGTGTGATAGGAGTGGTAAACAAATACCTAATTAGCTGAGCCAGAATGGGAGTTAGTCAATTAAATAAAAAAAGGAGTGCCTTCGAATCTTGAAGAAAGCGAAAAACTGCGAGGCGATAATTAGTAAGAAATTACGATCGTGTATGCCCGGAAGAAAATATGTTATCCGCTATCGAAGTAAAGACATATCACAGAATTATTGTGTAATAGCAATTATTGTGTAATAGCATCCCTTCATACCCTAAACTAAATATAGAAAGCAAGTTATGGCTGCAAAAGATCACATTGCTAAATTCGAAGCACTAAGATCCATAATCCTAACAAATATAAGTAACGCACCGCCATACGTACGCAATAACGAGCTTATAAAGGACTTAGAAATGCCAACAATAGCCGAAGAAATAGCCCAAGAGGAAGATATAAATCCAGACTAGCGAATCATCCCAATAACTCGGCCAAGTATGTGTACACAGTTAATCTACCTAAAAGACTCCATAGAGAACATTCAAAAGACCTTCTTTCGCAATGACAGAACATTAGTATGAATTTTCTGCACGAGCGCTTTCAGCTGAGAAAGCATCTACACGATACACCTTGTGTACAGTGTACAGCTTCTTGCTCGCTGTTGATTCTACTTAACAAACTCTTTTTCTTGCGCCAACTATCGGCATTATTCTCACTTTGGCCTAGAGTTTAGAGAGTTTTATACTGGGCAAAGAGTCCACGAGAACTTACTGTTGCCTCAGAATATAGGTCACTTTATAACAGCACCGTATTAAACGTATGCGTAATCTACGCGATTTGGGTATGAACGATGACTGACGGTTTCGTCTGAAACTGTCTGAAACAGCGGTTTACAATGTAACGTTTACCGTTTGAGTCCCAGGGGTCACTGAAAAAACAGGGTCGAAAAATCCCGAACAGCGCGATAGCGCTTGTCGCAATCGATTGCGAAGAGAAACAAACCGCACAATATTTTCGGCTCATCATATTTGTTACTTTATGAAATACAACTATATTATTATATATGCGTACTATTAGTTTATAAATATTTCAAGTTTTGTTCAACAAAAATTATTGAGAAGATAACAATGAAATACAAAATATCATTAGTCGCCCGTAGCGTTCAAATGTACTGAGACTTTTCGACACAAAATCTAAACAGCGCGATCGCGCTGCTTAGGACTCAAACGGTTAAAGTACTCATATATTCTTTAAAACGCTCGATAGCAAATGGAAGTCAGAGTTTCTTTTTCAATTTGGCTGTATTTTCCCTCGCGCGAGATCAACGTTTTTGAAGCATACATCACAACCTTCAGACTTTTGTTTTCGTCTTCTTGCAGCAGAGCTTTGCCTACAATATAACTCGATGCATCTGCTTAAATTATAATATTTCTGGAAAAGTCAAAATGTGCTAGAGTTAATGTTCTTTTCACACGATTCTGTATCTCTTCGAACACTCGTTTTTGAACTTCAGGCCACACGAAACGAACGTTATCTGTTAGGGAAGAAATAAGCTGTTTGAGGATTTACGATTTATTCGGTATTCTATTTGCCGATGTAGTTGCCGATGTATTTGCTGATACGCTCAAGAAAGCCACACGCTCAGAAACAGTAATAGGATAGGCTAAACATCCATGCCACAGCCAGCGAAACAATAACCAAATAGTACCGGAAAATATGCGCTCGACATCATTCTATTGTAAGATTTTGAACCGTCACTCTGTTGGATTTGCATAATAAATTCTATTACCATATACAAAGTTCAATTTCTTCATCTTACTTGTGAAACGTTCGAACTGCGACGTGAGGAGATTGTCACGTAAACTTGAAACTTAGATTATAAAAAAAAGAAGGTTGAGCCGCAACCCAACTATTAACTTTCTTTTATCAAACTTTATTATAAATACAATGGTTTTACAAAGGTAGAATAATACTAAATCAGACAAAGGCTGAACAAGAACTGCTCGAGCTGGCTGAAGTCTCGGCTTATATAGTTTTGGTTTGGGGATGTTGAGGGGCTCGGTGTATGTTATGATGTGCAAAAGTGTCCGAAGGTAGGAGGTCAATGTCTTATCTATGATGTAGACTAAAGAGTGTCATAGCCTCGGTGTAGGCTATGAGGATAGGGTGGTGACGTGTACAAAAGAGTCCGAAGCTCGGGGGTCGATGTTTTACCTCTGATGTGGATTAAAGTGTGTCACAGCCTCGGTGTAGGCTATGACGATAAGGTGGTGACGTGTGCCTTATCTCTGGTGTAGATTAAGATGTGGTTGATATCACAAGATCACCAGCGATCTATCATATTCGTAATTTCTTGTATCTCCTACGTGACAAAATTAGCGATCCATTCAACGCATCAAGAGGAAACTTCAACGGGAACTCTACGGATTCTACAGCGAAGGACCACGGCCACCTCCTTGATCAAAAGAAGGATCCACAAAGAATCTCGGTAAGCTGGCTTTCGAACATTATCGAATCAATAGACCCGAAATACGTTCTGAAGATAGTAACTCTTCTTCTGCTGAAAGTATCGTATCTATCAACATGAATCCAACTGACAAGAGTACGGCAAAGCAAAACGAACTAATTGCTACTATTTTCGAACAACTTCAAAGTCTAGCTCACGAATTTAGAAACTTTAGAATTATTGAACAAAACATTAACAAAATAAAAGAATTTACGGAAACTAGTGATAAAAACTGGGCCAAGGAAATACGTATGGCGGCATACGACAGCACAATTACCACCACTCGACACCAGCTAACACCGGACGACGGCAGCGCAGTGGTTAGCACCTTAGGTTACGAATGTTCGGGACCCAGATTCAAGTCCTGGCGCTCGTAGTCCGATTTTTCTTCCACGATATCTAAATAAGAAGAAAATACAAAGTACCCCAGCAGCGACATCTACACCCGCAGCAGAACCTATCTCGGCCTCTACACGAGCATTAGTACTATCATCTAACAACTATCATGACCTATCCACCTCATACGTAACCTTGCAAAAACTATAGGAGTGAAATACGACACTGAAACCGACCAGCCACAGATCAGCACCCACTTAAAAACCGGTGCCGAGAACGTGACAGACGACGGAACCGACGGACCACGTTTACAAAGACCACGAATTAGTCACGTCACGATTAGACAAAGAAACGACTGCGGCAAACAACAAGGCCTCCAAGCAGGAGAGGCCATACGTACTATTGAGACACTACGGGGTCGAGACGACGTAGGTGTTGAAGATTTTATCAGTCTCCAAAGCAAGAGCCAAGTGCAAAGGCAAGTGCTAGAGACTTCCTATTAGATCTTATACTTACTGAAAAGATAACCGATAACGCGAAAAGTAATATAAGAATTAAGTATAAAGATTAACTCGTTTGAAGACTTATATTCATGTCTAAGACAATACGTATTAGTACCAACCACTAGCAATTAGTACCAACTACTGCAGGAACAAATTGAAAAATTTAAAACAAGGAACAACAGAAAGCGTACAATCTTTCAACTACAGATTTCGACGACAGCTCAATGAGTTAAATTATGCAGTTCAACACGAAAACCGCGAGCCGACTGAACGACGCGTAGCTTTGGATATTGAAGAACGCGAAGCAGTAAAGACATATTTGCTCAGTTTACGATACGAAATAGGACAGGTGTTATTAGCTAGCGATCCGAAAAACCTGAACCTCGCCCAACAATTAGCAGCCGATAAAGAACAATGGTTACGAGAAGCAAATCGTGTCTCCCACCGCCCAAAAAATCAATCTAATAACACTACGCACGTATTTAAACGAAGTGCTACCAATCTATCTAATGAAATTAAATTGTTCCAAGTGCTCACGAATCGGACACACAGCCGAGATGTGCTACTCTCGAAATTTTCCATTCGGCAACCAAGGAACGACCCCACCTCGAGTAAACCAAACAACGGAGAATCCGGGCCGGAAAATTATTATCAATCATATTGCGACGCAAAGAGATCACCGACGATCTATCATTTTCGTGATTTCTTGTGTCTCCTGCGTGACACGCGCTCCGGCAGAATATCGATAATGTTCGAACATTCGATCGATTTCACAAGCGAAAATTTATTTTTGTTTAGAGTGACTCCTTTTTGCAAACGTGCGAAAACGATTTTTAAGGTCTTGTTGTCTACATTCGATATGGTTGAAGACAAACCTGAACACATTTTTGAAAAATAATGTGATAGGCAGCTTCTGCCAAACGGTAAACATGTACCTGCCAAGGAAAGTTACGAACATACTTAGAAGTTGACTTTTCTTATCTAGCTTAATGTGGTGGTGCCCCGCATTTGCATCCAATCTAGAAAATATTTTAACACTAAACCTACTAGCGCCGGTCAAATTGACCGCTCTCGAACTTATTTGACCTAAAAATTTAACCATATTTAAACGTTATCATATCGCTTCATAATTTTTGACTTTTCCTAAAACATGTACACAATATATTTTTCGGTATTTACATTTAATTTGCTCTTTTATTTTCTAAGAAAAATTTGTATTCTGCCTTGCCTACCGCGAGCTGCCAATTTGACAGCCCGACAAAATATTTTCGTTATTCTTAAAATAAATGCAATCAATACAAAGAAAGGATATCTCAAGGTCAAATGACAAACAAAATCAATAATAACAAATAATAACAGCTGTTACATCCGTAATCTTCTCATAAAACATAACTCAGGTCTATAATAATCCTAAGGAATCACCATAAAATTTAGCATTGTTTTCAGTCCATTGTTGCAAATATTTTAAAAATCGACAAGTTTCTCAGGGTTATTGCTCATTGCAATAAAACACGGGAGAAACTTTCCCAACTCCACCCTCGAATAACCGTCGGTGGATAACGGCCAATACTCATCAATATTTTCGTGTAAACATCGCAGTCACAGACCATATTCTTACTTGTTATTGTCCTTTCGACTAGAATACATCTCAGTTTGTTAGTCAATCAGCCGACATCTAAACTTGTTATCTCTAAAACTGAGACAGAAAGCATCTCAGAGTGTTTTGTGTAAAATTGTTATAAAAGGAAAAGTAAAGCATATCAAATTTGACAATAATTTTATATTCCGTACATAGTATTCTGTGACAAATATTTATGAGGTGGTTGTTGGTGAAAGTGCCAACAATAACTACTCTCGATGTTCAACAAAAAAAGTTTATTAAACTATTAACAATCAACAATCAACAATCAACAATTAACGATCAACGATTAACAATCAAGAGTTAATAATCACGTATCTCGAATTGTGTTTGCTTCGCTATGACGCTAAACCTTTCGCACTTTGCAGCTCGAGGCAGAATCTATTGTTCGAAACCAAACGGATTCTTTTCTTTGTTGCCCTTCGATATCCCTACTACGCACGCGTTTATTAGATGTCCGCGACAGTTGCCGCGTATGCATTCTTCCGAATATTCGGCGAAAGAACCGTAGGGATATCAATGGTACATTAGGCATGTCGGCCTTACGCTTTGAAGGTATAGCGCTTTGTGTCGCGAAACCGTTGGAAAGTTCCGTGAGAAATATCAAGACTTTTAAAAAAAAATTAAAAATGAAATTATAGACATAGAAGACTGTTCAATGTGCGATGAACAAGAAACTTCAGCAACTGAAAACGGCATGGAAACACATAAAAAGCTATTTACAACCTAAACAGAGTTGAATATTATTTATAAATAAGCGTTCACGTCCAGAGCAAAAAAGAAAGAAATTGTTGACAGCAGAGAGTGAGACTGATTTAGAGAAACAATGTATCGAAACTGCGCCCGATGGGACAGTTTGGAAAGAAATAGATGCAAGTTCCAAACCTGCCAGGACATCATACATACATAATACACATTTTACTTCCTTATTGATTACCGTATAAGGAATCATATAATAAAATGTACGGAAGAAGAAGCATTTAGAGTATTTGGGACTAATAGGGAACTATAATAGATACAACAAAACTAGATGCATTCATTGCTCTGCTATATGCCCGCGATGCATATCAGGCAAAAAATTTAGATGCCTCATATTTGTGGAATAAAATTTGGAGACCTGCATTTTTTTCAAAAACAATGAGCAGGAATGACTTTGCTGAAATTATGAGGTTTATACGATTTGATAAGAAGAGCGAAAGAAGCCAACGTTTACGAGCCAATAAATTTGCAATAGTATCTACAGTACGGGGTCAATTTACAGAGAATTCACAAAATTGTTATAAACCTGGTGCATAAATTACTTTTATATAAAGAATCACGGGAAAAAACCATGCAATAAAACTATCAACAAGTTCAGATTTATTACTGCAAAAATCTTGTCAAGTAAAAAATTGTAAAGGTTACAAAATTATGAAAATTTGTTTAAGACTCGGGAAATATTTATGCGGCAAATGTACGTTTGATAATAAGATAATTTGTAAAAAATGCAGCGAAGTTGAATAAGATATATCTCTATATAAATAAAAATGTAAAAAAATTCTATTTAAGTCTATAATTGAAATTAAACAAAAATAAATTTGGACAAAATTTTATGAAAATTAATTATTCTATATATATTTAGTTATAGATTAACCATTATCTAAGTTAAATCATAAAAACTATTACTTCTTTAGTCACCGGTCATTTTGACCGCACATAGTATGAATAGGTATACACGATGTGTTGGTAGGTTTAGTGTTAATGTCATCTACCTTAGGTAACGGGTGGATCGTGTTACTATTAAGCTTTGTGTAATCGCAGGAATGAATTTCGTCGGTGCTCTTTTTACGACTGCCATCGGGTTACATCATCCGCCGGACAACTTGCCAGTTTTATCACCCTCTGCCTAATAAACTTATCTAGTGTTGAAAAATATTAAGTTGGTATGATCACTAGTTCCTACAAGATAAGTTGGTACAACTCCTAACGACGCTTCTTTGCTTAGACGTCGACCACGTGTTAATTATCTAAGTGTATCCGGTGTGTTCAGACGGTTGTACGAGGTGGTGAAATATAGAAAGTAAAATTCAATCTGTGTGAATCTATTAAATATCAACCCCAAACCTATATTTAACAACATGAATGACGACAATTGCTTAATTACGGCTATGGTAAAATCTAGATTACAGTGTTAAGGGATTTTCCCAAAGTTTCAAAGGGAAGGTGAAATACAGAACGTAAAAACTGAATCTGTGTGGATCAATTAAATATCAAACTCCCAAACCTATTTAATAACATCTAGTTCTTCTTTTAGTTTCGGAAATAACGGTATATATGGCTACTTTACTGGCATGCGGAGTGGATTAAGAAATTGATTCAATACTCTTTCTTAAATAGATTTAGTTCTTCTTTGAATTGATCAAGACCACTAAGACCTTAATCAAACTCGCGAATTATTTTTGCACTTGCTGAATCAACTGTTCAAAGATTATTTACCTCCTTTTCTAATTTCAATTTTCGCATTTTGGGTTTTTCGAGTAGATTTTGCAAGAGACAAACTTTGAATTTACCAACGACAGAATTTCTCGCAAAATTAAGGTTGGGGAAACATCAACTAATAGTTTCTTACCATTTTCCCCGTAAATAACTCTACGTCAATCTATATCTGTAAAATATCTATAAAATATCTATAAAAGAATATGCATTTTCGGCCAAATCCAATATTTCCAAGTTAATTAAAAAATCGCATTTTCCAGCTGACGCATCTCCACTTATCGATCCTAAAAACACCGCGTCGCGAACATCTTTCTCCAATCGTTGAAAGCTATTCGATTTACACACTCGATCCCAATATCCGATTTTCTTGCATTTGTGACAAGTTCGTCGAAGCGCAGGGCAGCTATTCGAATCCGAACGTCTATGAAGATCACATCGGTTGCATTGCGCACTGTTCTTTCTTTTCTGCGTACATGTCCTTTTCTTTTGCGGCTTCTTATTCTTGAAAATGCTTTAAGAAGTCTCAATTTGTTTATACACACGGTTGGTCTAGTTGTGATTTATTATCTCCTTGCATAGCAAGCGTATCGTTTTCTCCGCGATCAAATCGGGTGTTAGTTTTGAACGCTCTGACGTTTCTATATTGCTCACGCTAATGATAATACGAGCACAAATTAGATCTACTTTTAACGAGTGCCGTAATCGCACGTTTCGTCTAACGTGTCAGACGAATCAACATTTTTGTCCATCGGTATACTCTTGAGTTGAATCTTTCGAAAATTCTCTTTCGAATATTCTTGTTTTGCAAAAAGTACGTATTAAATTTGTCTTTCACTGCTTTCAGCGTCGTAATGTCGTTAATCTGAGGCAGTGGTCGATTTAAAATTTCGTTTGATTTTGCGTGATCCTGTGTTGTGATTTTCGGGGGGACTAAATAAATAGGCGGTTGCGCACGTTTAATTGTAGTAACAGACACGTGGGAACGTGTCTCTGACAATGTGATCCCTGTTCAATGTTCAACCATACTCCAGTAATACAAAGCGTGCTGCTGTAACTCTTCCTAAAGACGCGCTCGCACATTAAACGTATTTCATACAAATCTATAAACTTTATTTATTTTGTGCCGTTTTGCTTTTATTACTTAGATACTTACACTGTTCCTAAATATTAGAATATTTATGAAAAGTGAGGTAAACCTGAGAATCGTGGGAAAATTATTATCTGATTTGTGTATTTACTCATTTTATTTATTTCATTTATTTCAAGTTCCAAAAATGTATGGAAATACCGAATATTTAAGATTAAAATAAAGGAAGTATACTTCTCCTTTTTGCATTACATTTTAAATGGATTCCATGCATTGCATTCTATGGTGCTCTACGGCTACCAATCTATGATTTATTTCTTTGTTATTTGCAATTTGCTTCTGGATTTTTATATACAGAAGTAAAATTTCGTGAATTAGAGCAACTGGAAAGAATTTGTATGAAGAATTGATTACAGGACTTCATAACTGTGGTCTCAAAATGATCGTACAAATCTTTTTATCGTATACTGATTAGCTTTAAAAAGCAGGAAATTATAGAGGCAATGTTTACGCTTCTTACTCTGTTTTTAATTCTGTCCGATTAATCATTTTTTGTGGTAATGTCAGTCGATTATCACATTTTATGTAAAATTAACAGATATCACAATATTTATGATCCGTAGTGTATATATAACATATCTGTGTATGTATATACAATATACAATACAAAATGGCAAATAATTCTCGATGTCATAGTTCATCCTTTCAACGTTTAATTGTCTCTGAAAACATGTTTCGAGCATTTCGATTGACATTTCCACTGCGAGAGTGCACGACTGGCGCCTTCGTGGTGGTCAGTTTAATTTGATGTGACCAAATTTGCATTTCGGTGAAGCCGACAGTTCTCGTTTCACTGTTTAATCTTCCTGATTGCCGCTCCATAGAAACGCAGCTGTATCTCGGTTGGAAACGATAATCACCAATGATTTCAACCGTGTCGATTATTTTCGTTTGCGTATCGTACGCTCAGGAAATTTCTCTATCCCAACATCAATGACTGCCTTCGCTCAATAATTCCGATCCCTATTTCTGTTTCAACGTTATGTAAATGCGGTAAACAACTTTTCATGCGATTTCATCTGCTTGATGCAATTTTGTTTAAATTATTTGCAATATGCACTTATCTTTTCTAGTAAACAAAATTACATGTTAATCGTTTAGAAGTTCTGTCTTCTCGCTGATTTCGATGCCCTTGAAATACATTGTCAATGTAATCATTTTGAACAACTTTTTCCAGTGCAAATAATAGCCGCCCTGCTTTAATTTCCAAGATACAGTTATTCCTATTGATATTCGGACACCTAAGGGTAGCTTTTTTAAAATTGAACCAAACAATTTGAGCTTTTTTTTAAGAAATTAGAAGAAATAGTTTACTAGATGACGTATAAAAAAAATTTTTCAAGTCGCAATTGGTCGCAATTGCTAAGAACAATATCAGTCAAAAAAAGCACTTTTTATCAAATCTCTCATCAACTATTTCAAAGATCTATTTTTTCATCTGGATGTGTAATGGAAATTTAAACAACACATTTCGAAGATTTATGCCAGTTATATATACATTAAAAATTTCATCGAAATCGATTAACTTTGCTATAAGCTACAAACGGTTAAAAGTGGTAAAAATCGCAGATTTTCGCCACTTATCGAACAATCGATTTCGATAAAATTTTCAGCATATATGTATACACCTGACATAAATTTTCAAACTGTGTTTAAGTTTTCATAACAGGCCCAGATAAAGAAAGTCGTAAAACGCAATCTTAAATTTTCTCTTCGCGATTCTGATCAATTGCAACGTTTTTAAAATTTTAAGGGAATCGAAATCTGCGAGGAGGCCTAACCACTAAATAATTACCAATTGCATATAGGGTAAGATTGTGTTATATGTATAAACAATTTTTGGTGACATGATAAATAGCTCGGTGATCATAGTTTTCTATGACAATGTAATTGTTAGTCATCAAAATGTAAGAAATTTATTTAGCTATTACCGATATTCTCAGTTAATAATTATTTATCGTGATTCAGTGACATGTATATGTTATTTTATTTCTGGAAGTTATTTTATTATTTTATTGAATAATTCTTACATAGGGTGTCCGGTAAAACATGGTAAAACATAGATTGCTTGCAAAACTAATACCTATAAATAAAAAATATAAGTATAATTTTATAATTATAATTTTTCAATTACTGTCCTAGTTTTTAGGAAAAATAGATTTGAATACAAAGATATCGTTAATTCAATACAGTAAGTTTACATGGCATATTTCATATGTAATCATACTGGTAGTTTAAAGTAAAGAGAGAGAAATATTAATAAATAATATTATGAAGAGAGAGAGAGAGATTTTAGGTGACATTATTCTTTAAATGATGATATTCTTGTATACAGAATATGCCGATCAGAAAATTCTTTAAAGAGTGATAGGTGCAAATGTAAGACACTTGAGATGGGAGAATCAATTTGTTAGCCATGTATAGGTATAATATAACACTGTCCAACAAATTTCAACTTTTCTCGATGTTCCCATTGCTATTAAGTGTTTTCATAATGTTTTTTGCGCTAATTTTAAATCTACAGATCGTTTTTCTCTAGCAAATCTAGTTTCTGGAGATTTTGAAAACCATTCATAGTTTTCAGCTTTAAACAAATTTTGTGGCATAGCTGTAACAGTTGTTCAATTTCTGTTTACGTCGGAAGATTCTGTACACTTTCCTGAATACACTGCTATCGGTTTTCGATACGTTATGAATGTATGTTTAAACTATGATTAAAAGTGGAAGAATATCGATTTTGCACCAATGTTCAGATATTTTTCAATTTATCTTAAAACATAAGAGTCTAGCGTTAAGTGAAAAAATACCACACGATAAAGCAGACTTTTATCTTGAAGAAACGCTCAAGAAAAGTTGCATCACATATTTCTTCATCATATTAGAAAGCAAAATAGCTCTACAGATGCTGAAGTGCCGATAGTAGTACTCAAAGGCACAGCGGCTGCTCAACGTTCCTCTTAGTGCAATCCAGTCCTTTTGCACAACTATGTTAAGTATGCTCATCATATTCTATAATACTCAATTATTAGGGCGTTGTCAAAAAAATTCAAACTTAATTAATCCCTTGGCCATAGTAAGCAAGAAGTTCGGTCGCGCGCCGTCCCATTCATCTGTTCAGCCGTATGCCCGAACTGACGCAAAATGTACACTTATGACATGTATATTTAGGGGCTACAAAAGGAATTGTGAAATAATAAACAACGTTTGAGGACAAATAGTGTTTTAAGACGTCTAGGGCGTAATCATGATCAATTGATCAGTTAACAAAAACAATTTATTATTTCAAAGTAGATAATGAATCACTAGCAATTTGTAAATTACCACGAGTCAGACTCGTAGGTTCCGTTTATGGCACAAATTCTTTACCACGAGTCTCGCTCGTGGTTATAGGCCAAGGGGTTAAGAGGGTAAAGAATTGCTGGAAATAATTTCATATTTCAACATGACAATACCTCCGTTCACACGACCAAAGTAGCAAAAACATTTTTCGCAAATAAAGAAGTTCAAATTCTAAATTGCTCAGCAAGATCTCTGGCTCTCAACATTATCGAAAATATTTGGGGATATCTTGCGGTATATGCCAACGACCGACAATTTCTAACTATCGACGAGATAAAACAATGCATTGAACATGAATGGCACCAATAGATCCAAGAAACGATTAGGAAGTTATATAAATCTTTACCAAGGCGGATAAATAATAACAGATGCAACAAAGTACTGAAAATTAAACAAAGCTACTAAATTTTTTGTACCTTCCCTGTTTTAAAGATATGTTCTCTGATTTTCTTTCACCAATTTTCTTAAATATTTACATTTTCTGAGATAAGTTTGTATTGATGAATTATGTTAAATATCAATATTTTAGTCTAATCGACTGGACCACAAACAATAACAGTGTAAAACGATATATGTATATAGAATAAACTTTATTTATGTTATATATTAAATATAAATTGACAAAATAGTATGATGCCTTACATTTTTGTCCCTAACTTACCTACATATTTATGCAATTTAAATAATCAAAAGTTGTGAATACTATGAAAAGCAAACATGTAGTAAGAAGATGAAATATAAAAATAATGAAAGCAATAAAAATATGCGATAGAAATAACATAACGAGAAAAACTTTATTAAGCCAGTCAACAAAGAACAGGAAAGTTCAGCTATAAAAGAAGTGGAAATATTGCAAAAGGAAATGATGAAAACTGGAAGGTAGCAACAGCTCACAAAAAGCATAAAATAATACCAGGCACAAGCACTATGAAAATTTCAGATACAGAAAAGCAACAGTGGTTACAAGACATCCCACTCCAAAATTCTTTCAGTTCACTGATAGAGGATGTAACTAACAAAACTCTACCCTTAAACAACCAAAACCAAAACAACAATAACAATGCTACAGAAATCAAGGAACTGCTCAAGCAATCCATCAAAAACGCTGAAATGCTAACAAAAATGATAAGTGAGCAAAATGCAGTACTCAGACAACAAACACAACAAACACAACAAATTACAGTCATGCTACAACTACTTACAAACATGTTAAGTAAAAGATAAAAATGGACACACTGAAAATAGCAGCTTGGAACTCCAATGGTCTAAACAACAACGGGCCCTTGAAACTAAAACATTTCTGTATAACAATAATATTGATATATTACTTGTTTCAGAAACACATTTCACACCAAAAAGCTATATGAAAATACAATATTACACCATCTATGATACCAGACACCCTTAGGAAAAGCACACAGAAGGGTAGCAGTGATAATAAGAAACGATATCAAACACCACTTACATAGTCAAATTGGTCAGGAACACGTTCAAGCAACTACCGTTACAATACAAACTAACAGCAATTACTTCCAGATGTCAGCAGTATATGCACCACCGCAACACAAAATGACATTATAAAAATGGGAACAGTATTTTTAATCCTTAGGTGACAAATATATCACAGCAGAAGACTTCAATGCAAAGCACACGTTATGGGGCTCAAGAATTAACACACCTCGAGGTAGAACACTAGCAAGATATATTAGAACTAGTAATCTCTGCATATTATCCACAAGTAGGCCAATATACTGGCCAACAGATCTAAACAAAATACCTGACTTGCTTTATTTTGCAGTTATAAAAGGACTAAACGCAAACACATTAAAAACAACGCCCAGTCTTCAGCTTAGCTCCGATCATACACAGGTAATAATAGAATACACAACCAAACCAATACTTTATAGCAAATCAGAGTCGCTTTGCAATAAAACCACCAAATGATAAACATTTAAAGAACTAATCGAGAGCAAAATCAACTGCAATATTCCACTAAACACCCGAACACATCAAACAGGCAGTAACAATACTGACAGAAATTATACAAAAAGCAGTATGGGCAACTACTAATTATGAACCAAACAACAGGCAAACAAAAATAATTCCAACAGACATCCTTGACAAGATCAGATAAAAAAGGGAAGCGAAAGCAAAATAGCAAAAACATAGGACACGTGAAAACAAAAAACATCTAAATAAACTCGCAAAGGAAATAAAGAGTAAAATAAAAGATCATAATTATAACGAATTCTCAAAATACATAGAAACACTCTTTGCGAATGAAAATGCCAACTACTCTCTATGGAAAGCCACAAACAAAATAAAGAAGCCAATAAAACTGATCCCAGCAATCAGAAAAACAGACAACACATGTGCCAGAAGCAACAAAGAGCGAGCTGATGAATTTTCCAACCACCTTTGTAACACATTTACTCCATATAATGTTAACAACATTAACTCCAAATGTCATTCAGACATAGATGTATAAAATACTAGTACCTCAACTGACAAGCACTACTCCATACCTAATACAGCAGCACAAGAAATTAGAATCATAATCAAGAAAACAAAAAACAATAAAGCACCAGAAATTAACCTAATCGATGATAAAATCTTAAAAAACCTTCCCCCAAAAGCAATACGATTAATGACAATAATATCCAATGCAATTTTAAGAATTCAATACTTCCCTAATTTATGAAAACTAGCACAGATCATAATGTTACCTAAGCCAAGCAAAGACCAGGCCACATCAAATTACATCTTACAGGCCAATATCATTACTTCCTGTGTTTTCAAAAATACTAGAAAAAATAATTTACGCCCGCTTAAAACCAATAATAGAGAAGGAAAAATTATTACCAGATCACCAATTTGGATTCAGAAACAAACACTCCACGATAGAGCAAATGCATAGACTCACAAATGAAATAATACTAGCATTAGAAAACAAACAATACTGCACAGCCCTCTTTATGGACATCGAGAAAGCATTTGACAAAATAAACCACAAAAGCCTACTTCAATCAATCAGAAAACAATACCCGGAGCAGATACACCATTTAATAAAATCTTACTTAAGCAGCAGAACCTTCGTAGTAAAAATTAAGGACACATACTCTGAAGTTAAAGACATCAAAGCAGGGGTTCCGCAAGGAAGCATCTTAGGACCAATACTATACATACTATACACGGCCAACATACCAACATTTACCAACAGCAAAATACTGACATTCGCGGACGACACAGCTGTACTACTCAGGCACACTAATCCAGAAACACCAGTCACATTACTACAAGAACATATCACACAAATATAAAAGTGACTGCAAGGTAAACAAATAAAAGCAAACCTCAATAAATGCAACCATATTTACACTATGAAAACAGAAACTATCAAATATCTAATTGGCACCACTTAACACAAACAAAGTACGTTAAATACCTAAGACTCCACTTAGACACACAACTTATATGGAAGCAATATACTAAATCACTTATAGACAAAATACAGGTAAAAACAAGATGGATGTATTGGCTAACTAGTCAAAACTATAAACTCAGCATGGAAAATAAACTAAATATTTACAAAACGATAATAAAACCAATTTGTGCATACGGAATACCACTATGGGGGACAGCAGCAATGAGTCACATAAATAAATTAGAGTCATTACAACCGAAGATACTCAAAACAATAGACAACATTCCATGGTATGTTAGAGACAAGGATATACGCAAAGATCTAAAAATATCAATGATCAAAAAAGAAATCGGTAGATACGCAGAAAAATACAAGGAAAGAATGACAACACATCCAAACCAGCTGGCTGCTGAAGCAAACAAAACTCATATAAAAAGAAGACTAAAAAGGAAACATGCCATTGACCTCACTGAAGAAATAAAATAGACAAACTCAAAGATGATATCCTGCTGGAGGTAGTCATCCACGTGTTATTTAGTAATAAAGTTAAAAAAATTTACCAAATGTCCAGCTGGATAAATTGTAAAGTACAAATTAAATAAATAAAAAAAACGTGTTGCTTCATTCAAGCAAACATGAAAATAACATGGTGATAAGCGTGGATTGTAAGATAAGTTTCCCCATTATTGCTACTGAACTTTGGGCAATAGAATTTGTCCACAAGGATCATACAACAACACGTATCTCAAACTTGAACGCATTTGTTATTTAATGCTTCGTGTCTAACGTATAACATCAGATAGATCAAGTTAGCACGTACTACTACCAATAACAATATTGCATCTATGCAATCATCTAGTAACAATTAAATGTCTTTGTTGGGTCTCACACACATCAGGTAACGTATAACAAAATGTGTTAACGTTTGTCCTTTGTTTAGGCTGAATCACTTACAAATAATTATATAAACTATATTTACCATGGAAACGTCAAGCACGTGCACGAATACCGATGGCCATCTTGCAACTACCGATGACGTCACGCGCAGGCTTTCGCCAGGCACCGCTGTGCTACCCAATGTTACTATGCAGAAGCCAATAGTCTTTTTTAGAAATTAAAGGAAGAAGTAAGTTATTTATTGACTGACCTACGTATAATATCAACGACATTATTAACAGCGATCGAATAGGAAAAGTCAAATTATAAAGGATCTTTATCTTAATCTCTGAAGTAAGGGTGTCAAACTTTTAAAAGTTCGCACGATACAAGGATTGGCGCACTAGCTCTCCATTCTATGTAGCTCTACATAATTGTGTCGGGCAAAAGATGAGCTACTCAAGAAGTTATTGGAGTCGCTTTCGCAGGAGAATCGGGCTGGATCGATGGAGCACGATTAAGTATCCTCGAGAGGAAAGTGTGTAAAGGAATGATTCCCCTTTGACCTACATACACATACGCGCTACTGGGAGGAGGAATCCTGGACCGTTTCCGATTGAGTTAACCTATGCGTATACATCGAAAAACTTAATTCCATTCCTTCCGACCAAGCTTATACTTTCTCGTTGCAGCAGCAGTTTTAAGCTCACCAGGGGAAACCAGCATAGTTTTTACGAGCGTAGTTTATGGAACCACGCCAGCTGGGATTGCGATAAACCCGTTGCAGTTACGAAACGTATATGCGCACATGAATTCCAGCTTGCCAGAAAAATGGAGGTACGCACAAATATGAATAAAACGTATTTGTCTTTATAGAAGGTATTTCTGCAATCGTAATGCCACGATATGATCAGGATGAAGGTTATTTGTCGTGAAAAAATAGATCATAAGTGAAAAATAAAATTTTAGCGTATAACGCTTTGTTTTGAGAAAATGGTTTTAAATATTCATTTGATATACTACCTGTGAAAGCCGATTTAACAGACCTCTGTTTTTGTTCGTGTATGCATAATGGCTCACGAAAATATTTGGACACTTGCAGAAACCTTTTTGCAATATACAGGGTGTTTTATAATAAGTGATCAGTATTTAAAAGACAAATTTAGTATCCGAAAACAATAAAAACAGTTTAGATCAACATATATTCTGTTTTATCTCGTTTACGAGATGTAGCGAATTCTGTGTTCTACCATCTCGTCTCTGACTATTTTCATAAAGGATGCTGAAAATGAATTAGATTTTTTCTTGCGGAATTACTTGAAATTTATTGTATACAAGACTCCTACCGATTATCGGAATACTTAGTCAGAAAATTGAATGAAAATTACTGAAAATTCTCAACGCGAGAATTGATTGTAACTTTAATAAATAAAATAAAAAAAAAAAGAAAATTGAATAAACGTTTTTAACAAGTTCAAGAAATATGAAAAAGTATTGAAAGAGTCATTACATCGATGGCAGGATGTCTCCATGTATGTGTCGAAATACAAGAAAGTCATTTGGAGCAACTCGTGTGAAGGTAATCAGACACGAAATAATAGGCTATAGAAGCCGTTAAACCCCCTAAACGAGATCAAATAGCATATATGTCGGTATCAACCTTTTTTTTTTTTTTTTTGGAGTTAAATTCGTTCCTTAAATATTTTCTGCTTATCATGAAACAACCAGTATAATATACGATATACAGAGTGCACCGAAAATCGTGATAAAGGTCGAACTGGAGTGATTCGCCATGTAAAACGAGATTAAAAATGTTGTAGCGGCACTTGTCACGTAAACTTGAGGGTTGGATGATAAAATAAAATAGCTGAGTCGTAACACAACTATCAATTTTGTTTTTATTAAACTTTATTATGAATTCAGCAATCACAATGGAATACACACTGAATTAACACACATAAATCACAATTCACTCCAACAACTTTATGTAAAACCTAGTTACACTGACACGTTAAGTACGCGACTGATCTAAGGGTAGAAACTCGGTAAAAAGATAGCTTCTGAGGAAAGCTAGGGTGGGTGTGTCTACGGACACGGGACTATCGGATTTGTTGATGACAATTTTGGTTAGGGAAGTGAGGGCAGTAGACACCGCTTCCGATTGGATAATAAGAGGGTTGGTGGTCCAGGAAGGGTTTTAGGCGCCCTCGAGAGAAAGTTGCTAACGGAAGATACCGAACTTTCCAACCAACTTTCTGGTGTTGACCCGTAGTAAACAATAAATGTAAAAGGAAATCTGAAACAAAAGATACTTGCATGGTCTGAAGGGCCTTAACTATGAAAATGCCAAGACCCAT
Source organism: Bombus vosnesenskii (assembly GCF_011952255.1). Classification (NCBI taxonomy): domain Eukaryota; kingdom Metazoa; phylum Arthropoda; class Insecta; order Hymenoptera; family Apidae; genus Bombus; species Bombus vosnesenskii. Next base: position 154,584 of record NW_022882941.1, read on the forward strand.
GGTGGGTCCCTAAGACTATTGAGGATACGCGCCAAGGATGTGCAGACATCTGGCTGCCATCTTGCCCGCGGTGTGTGGCCTGGTCTCTGATGTGGATTAACGATACACACCCAACAGCAAGGAACTTTCTAATGGTTTCGTCGGTACATAGTATACCACCGTTGATAGACTGTTTACGAGAGACTGACGAAACGTAAGTGCCGACAGGTCTAATGACTCATAGATATCCCTACGGTTTTTCCACCAAATCTTCTGAAGAAGGCGTACGTGACCACGGTCGCGGACGTCTAACGAACGCGTGCGTAGTGGGGATATTGAGAGGTGATAAAAAGAAATGAAGACTTCTCAGAGATCAGTTGTGAACAAGAAACGTGTTTTGTTTTTGACAAAACCTAGTATTTGAAAACTGAGGCAGGTAAAATTTTAGACATCTGGATTCAAATACGTTCATCTCCACACACATTCGTATGTCCTTTTAAATAGTTTTCTGTATATTAATATTGAATAACAAAACTACTTGTTTCAGCCAACGCTCAAACCGCGTTGAAAGCACTCGTTCTCGTTGGCAAAATGGGAAAACACAGTTCCACCATACCACCAAAACAATCAACACCGCAGGGGCGACAGACCTCATCGTACAACCCAGGAGGCCCAGCGCCACCAGCATCGCCAAGGGGGGACCGAGCACCGGACGGACGCCCCACCAGATACACCGCAGAGGAGCGTACGAACGCCCCATCCACTACAAGGGAAAACAAACCACCGCCTATCAACATAACGCTACAAAACCCAAAGGACACGATAACGCTTATAGAGAAAGTAGCGGACATCAAACAGTTCCACATTAAAAGAATACACTCAGGTAAACATGCACTCTACCTCCAAAACCTACCTGATTTCCACAAAGCAAAACAAATACTCCTCTCAGCTAATATAACCTTTTACACGTACACACCCAAAACAGAGAAACACCATACATACTTGTTAAAAGGTTTAGACAATAGTTACACTGAAACAGAAATACTCACAGACCTACAAGCTTTACAAATAGACAACGTCCAATTTACAAAAGTCTCACGATTTACGACAAAAAGATCAAGGGAGAACAATATATTGCTCCCAATTTACATAATACAATTATCCCCCGACAGCAATATAAGTAACCTGTTAAAAATTAACCATTTTAACTACTTCAGGATAAAATGGGAAAAAATAATAAAAAAAAATGATAACATAACTCAATGCCACAAATGCCAGCGACTATATCACGCAGCACAAAACTGTAACCTAAACTACCGCTGTGTTAAATGCATTGAGCCCCATGGTCCAGGCGACTGCAAAATAAAAAAAGAAAACGCAGTAACCATAGACAAAATATTCTGCGTTAACTGCCAAAACTACGGACACACCGCGTCATACAAAGGTTGCCCCAAACTCGTAGAGCTTCGTAAAAAGATGGCCGATAAAATCAAAAAAGACAAAGAAACAAAGATAAAACGAATTGCCCAAATAAGCCGTGAATACGTCCCAGAACTAAAGTCCTCTGGCGTAGTGAAACAACAAACAAAATTAAATCAAATAATAGAAAACACATCACAATTAACAAACTTAGATCCGTGCTCTTGCCAAAGCTCAATTACAATCGATAACTCCCCCCATCTAAACATTATAAACGTTATTGAAGACTTTAAAAAAGGTATTCTCCAAGCGTTAAAAGAACAACAAATGCAATTAAATAAAATAACAAATACACTATCAATGCACGAAGAAAGGTTCGACCATCTTCAGCACATTCAATAGTACAGATGACGAATAACCAAAATCCACTAAACCAACAATTACAGCAAAAAACACATAAATTTAACCTAAAGCATCTGAAAATAAATGCAATAAATGCTAACTCTTTAATTTCAAACCAAAAAAGATACAGTATACTAACCCTAATAAATAAAGAAACCCCCGATATGGTACTCATCTCAGAAGCAAAACTAAACAAAAGACACAATGTACACTTCAAAAACTACATCATGATAAGACACGACAGACCGAACGCCAGCCAAGGAGGAGGAACAGCGATCCTTATAAAAAACCCTATAAAATACAAAACAATTCTAATTGACAAAATAACAAGTTTCAAAACCTTAGAAACAACGATCATAAAAATAAAAATAAGCAATAAGGAAAATTTGTTCATCACTGCAGCCTACGCAACCTACGGAAACCAGAAAGAATTTAACTACGAATTCAATAATCTTTTCGAACTCTTACAGCTCAACAAACCGGAAAACTACTATATAATAGCAGGAGACCTTAACGCAAAACATACAAGCTGGAAAAACGAAATAAACAACACGAGAGGCAACTTCATTAGAAACTAGCTAGACAATAAATGCATCCATTACAAAACAAACTTATACAGTTCCGAGCTACCCAAAAGAAGGCTCATACCTGGACATATGCCTAGCAGATGCGCGACTAAAATTTCAAAACCTACGTCCAAATAACACTCTCAAAACCTTAGCCTATGACAGTGACCATAACGCCCTAGTATTTCACGTAAACAAAAATACATCTGACTTCCTAACACTCGAAACTCAGACCGAGACACCCAGGTACAATTACAAAAAGACAGACTGGAAAAAGTTCCAAAACATACTCGAACAAAACTGCGACCTAAAGATCTACAACAACGTCAACCTAACAAATAGACAAATCGACTCATTCATAGACGAAATAGAAAAACATACACAAATCGCTCTCCAAAAATCCGTGCCAAACATAAAACAAAAAAATTCATGCGAGCCCTATATCAACAATAAAATAAAAGATCTACATCGAGATAAAAGCTACATACTCTCCAAAATAAACAATATAAAATTTAACTATTCTTACGACAAAAGAGAAGAATTAGAACTCCTAAAGTACCTACTATACAAAATAAAAGCACAACTGAAACAAGAATTCGCAAACTCTGTAAACCATTACTGGACAAACAAAATAAAAAACATCTCCAAAAACGACTCAGCCAATATGTTCCCACAAATAAATCAAATCTTTAGACCAAATGAACAAAACCCCATCCCACCTCTCAAATCGCCCCCAGAAAATGCCTCCCTCATTCAAGAAGCAGATATAACGATACACAACACCATCAAAGACACCGAGGGTAACTTCATAATATCTAAAACAACAGAAAAACTAGACATTATCGGCACCCACTTTTCCAAAATACACACACAAAACGAACACATGGGCCGAGAACAACTAAACAGAATTATCATCGCCGAAACAAACAAACTCAAAAATGAAATGGAACAAGACAAGACGCTAAACAAAACAGTCCGCACATTCTCAAACGAAAACACCGCAGACAACCCCAAACAACCAGATCCAGAAATAAACTACTTCACAAATTACAATCAACTAAACACAATCTTCTCCAAACTAAACAACAAAAAATCCTTCGGCTTCGACGGCATCCCAAACATTTTACTCAAGCGCCTACCGAACAAAATAAAATAGTACTACACAGTACTCTTCCACAATGCTCTAAACAACACATATTTCCCCAGAAAATGGAAAAAAGCCAAATTGATAGCTATAACAAAAAAAGATAAAGACGGCTCATCACCCGCAAACCTACGACCCATAAGTCTTCTCCCCAACATAAGCAAAGAATTTGAAATAATCATAAACAACCCCCTAACCTCCTTCTGCACAAAAAATGATATGATCTCAGAAAATCAATTTGGCTTCCGGCACAAACACTCCACAATTCACGCAATAAACAAACTTACGTCGGACATCTGCTGGGCCCTAAACGCAAAACAACGAGTAGCCGCCTGCTTAATAGACCTCGAAAAAGCTTTCGACACAGTCTGAATCCCAGGTCTCATATACAAATTGATCAAGATAAACCTTCCCAAACACCTAATTAAAATAGCCTGGGACATGATCACAAGCAGAACATTCGTAATGACGGAAGGTTCAAACACATCAAGCAAAGAATTCTCCATAACAAACGGTCTGCAACAAGGTACAGTAAATTCCCCGCTACTTTTCAGTATTTACAACAGTGACTTACTAAATCTCTTTAATCTCAATACATCCACTTACAAACGCTCCATAGCCTTCGCAGATGACTTAATCATCTACGTAACAGGCCGCAAAACCAAAACAATAAAAACGGAACTCCAAGAACTTTTTGAGAAAATTAACAATTACTACCACACATGGAAACTAAAAATCAACACAAGCAAATGTGAAAATACTGTTTAGACCAAAGTCAAGTGAAATCGGCCCAATAGAAAGAGAATACTGCAAAAAATTCCAACTAAGAGAAAAAGCAAACAAAGGGGCACAGTCTATATTTACTCCTAGATATTTTACGCAGTTTTTGTGTGGTATCCCCACACAAAACATTTTGTGGGGATACCACACAAAAACTGCGTAAAATATCTAGGAGTAAATATAGACTACAAACTAAACTTCAAGCAGCACACCGAAACCCAACTTGCTAAGGCCAATAAAGCATTCTGGAGAATAAAAAGACTATTCTACTCCAAACATCTCGACAGCAAAGTAAAAATACTATGCTACAAAGCACTAATCAGACCGATCATTACCTACGGCTGCCCACTCTGGTACAACATATCAGCCTCCCAGATGGAAAAAATCCGCATATTCGAAAGAAACTGCATCAGGGTTTGCCTGAGTACATACAGACCCGAACACAGCGGATTCAAAAAATATGTAAAAAACAAAAAAATCTACGACCTAACCAACATTCACCGCATAGACCGTCATATCCTAAAGTTAATAAGAAACCATTTCGCGCAAGCGGCAAAGATAAAAGAAAATAGTTTAATCTTCAGTTGCTTATTTCCAAACGACGCATATTACAAAAACACTCTGACAACAGGCTACATCCCCCCAGAAGCTTTCCTATACCTTGACGAAAAAAACTACCTCCAGGACCAAAATAATATTCCAATAATCTATCACATAAAAAGAAAAATAGGGATCAAAACTATACTTTATGAAGAAAACCTAAATGGACAGACCGCAGACATTAGGTGGAGATACAACATGGCACTCCCTCTGGAAGACACTAAAGACAAACATCGAAAAAACGCAAAAAAATATTGGTGGATACTGAATCCATAATAAAATAATAGAGAAAATTCCATTAAACCGATAGATAAAACTCAATTCTGCCCCCGTACAACACAGGTGCAAACATTGTAATTATTGTAATTCTCTTTCTTTTAAAAGAAACCTATTTAACATCCCCCTCTCCCTCCCCCTCATCCCGCCCCTCTCCAAAATTTCACGGCACCCAAAAATATACTACCGAAGCGTCCTGTTTTGCGACCAAGTTTTCAGGACAGTAAAAACAAATAAAAACAAATCACATAGAAGCTCCGCTCCTCCAACGGCTTAAACCAAAAAATTATATTAAACATGAAGAATGTAAAGCGCTGACACATATTATAGCATGGCTACGTCGTACCGTTGCGTATCGGTACCTTTGCCTAAAACATCATTACATAAATTCACCGTTTATTGTGAATACCAAAATGTATTTAAAATTGTATCTTGGGTTTAATAAACATCTTAAAAAAAAAAAAGCTCTCGTTCTCGTCCGATCACGAAAGATAAGCAGCGCCGGGCACGGATAGGTACTTGGATGGGTGATCGCCTGGGAACTCCGTGTGGTGTTGGCTTTTTTTATTTACCCAATCTCTTTTACTTTCCTTAATAATCAACTTTTAATAATCTATAACCTAAGCATGGAGAAAAAGAAATGTTTTGGTATTACACGACTATTACCACACATTATATCATTCTGATTTTTGCATACACATATGTTTCTTTAAATATTCTATTTTTTTGGACATCAAAAACAAATAAGAAAACTAGCTATTTCAGCCAACGATTATACCGCTATAAACATAAACATTTCGCTTAAATCGTAGTGCTCAAGGCAGTGAATCGAAACCTCCCACAAACAGAGCAATCTAGAGAAAAGTACTACTGCAAAAATCGGCCAAAAACTTTCTTAGCAACACAAGGCTCCCAAAAGACGCGGAAACTCAACCCTCCGCCAAACCTGGTGGAACAGGAACGAAAGAGCAGAAAGCGTTCCAGGAAGAAGAAAGCAAAGAAGAGAGCACAACAGGAGACGCGAACAAAAAGAAACGAATTCATGAATTCGGCAGAAAGCTCCCTATTATCAGCAATACCAACGAAGAATAGATTCCACGTATTACAATCACAAGAATTCAGCATATCTTAGACATAGTAACACCCTCAAATAAAAACAATAAAAGAATCCACAAGACCAAACTCTACTTTAGAACTGATAAGGAAAAAGAGCAAAAACATAGAAATTAAACCAAATGGACATATGGTCCCTCAGAACGGGAAATCTCAAGTTTGAAAGAGAGTAAAGAATGGACCGAGAGGTATACCATCATCAACGAAACCTTCAATGTCCCAGGTGCAACCCAACGAAATGGACAACGCAGGGGGCCAATCTCCAGCGATAACGCTACCGAGAAGCCAGACACAACCCGGACAGGCCACTAGCTTCTACAAAGAAGAACGCTGACACCACAGCCCCCACAAATAAAGACAAACCGCCTCCCACCAATACACATCACCCACCAAGACACGAAGGAGACAGTGGAACTCATTGAAGAGACTCTAAATACAAAGTTATTCCACATTAAACGAATACACGCAGACAAACATGTGCTATTCCTACGAAGTATATCAGACTTTAACAAAGCGAAAGAAATCCTAATTGCAGTTAAAACAGCATTTTACGTATATACACCCAAATCGGAGAAGCACCACACGGTCTCACTAAAGGTTTTAAACAATAACTTCTCCGAGACAGAGATAGTAGCAGAGTTGCAAGCACTACAGATATCGGACGTCCAATTGACAAAAGATTGGCGCTTCTCAACAAAAAGATCAATAGAGAGCAATGTATTGCTCCCAATTTACATAATCGAAGTATCCCCACAAAGCAATTTTATATTAGTAACCTATTCTAAAAATGAACCGTCTAAATGACTTTGGGGTAAAATGGGAAAAAGTCAGAAAAAATGCAATTTTTTCCGCGACGCAATGTCACAAATGTAAACTGCATGGAGCCGCACGGACCAAGCGAATGCAAAATCAAAAAGGTAGACGCGGTAAACAAAAACAAAGTGCACTGCATGAATTGTAAAAACTACGGATATCCTGCTTTGTATAAAGGATACCCAAAACTCGTTGAACTTTGCAAAAAAAACTTTGCGAAAATATCAACAAATGCAAAGAATCAAAAACAAACGCATTGCTCAAATAAGTCGCAAATTCATCCCGTAGTTCTCAGACATCCTAAGACAAGGAATAAGCCGAAACAAAGTCTCCGAAAACCGACCAGATCAAACTATACTGTTTAGACGTAAATTAATTCAGCTCGGCGCACTAGAAAGAGAACGCGGCGAAAGATTTCAATTAAGAGAAAAAGCAAATGAAGGGGATTTCATTTCCCACAAAAATTGTGTAAAATACTTAGGCGTAAATATACACGACAAACTAAATTTCAAACAGCACATCGAAATTCAACTTACCAGAGCAAGCAAAGCGTTCTGAAAAGCAAAAAGATTATTCTATTCCAAACATCTGAACAACAGAGTAAAAGTCCTCTGTTACCAAGCACTAGTTAGACCGAATAACCTACGGCTGTTCAATATATATGTCGGAGATGAAAGGACACCGGAGTCTTCCCTTTGGAACTTTGGGAAAATCCCTTAACACTGTAATTTAGATTCTACCATAGCCGTAATTAAGCAATTGTCGTCATTCAATCCGATTGTATTTGTTCGAGATTTGTGATAATGAGCTTGGGCTCGAGGCGACAACCAATCGCCTGTCACGTAAACTTGAAGATTGGATGATAAAATAAAACAGCTGAGTTGTAACACAACTATTAATTTTGTTTTAATTATACTTTGTTATGAATTCAGCAATCACAATGGAATACACACTGAATTAACACACATAAATCACAATTCACTACAACCACGTTATGTAAAACCTAGTTACACTGATACGTTAAGTACGCAACTGATTTAAGGGTAGAAACTCGGTAAAAAGATATGTTGACTAATCTAAGGATACAGAATAAGTGAAGTTTTACTGACGATACTGTGTCTGAGGAAAGCTAGGGTGAGTGTGTCTAAGGACACGGGACTATCGGATTTGTTGATGACAATTTTGGTTAGGGAAGTGAGGGCAGTAGACACCGCTTCCGATTGGATAATAAGAAGGTTGGTGGACCAGGAAGGGTTTTAGCCGCCCTCGTGAGAAAGTTGCTAACGGAACATACCAGACGTGAGGGAAACTAACTTTCCGTGTTAACCCGTAGTAAACAATAAACGTAAAAGGAAACCTAGGACAAGAGATACTCGCTTGGTCTGAAGGACCTTAACTATGAAAATTCCAAGACCCCTGGTGAGTACTTAAGACTATTGAGGGTACGGGCCAAGGATGTGCAGACATCTGGGCGCCATCCTGCCCGCGATGTGTGACATAGTCTCTGATGTGAATTGACGTTACATCCCTCCTCCTTAGATTGATTTTCCTCCAAAATCTTAGTGTTTCTTCAAGATTGTTTTATGGACGCTAATTGGTTAAAAGTGTACTTTTCTTCTTTGTCTTGATCCTTTATGAAAAAAAAAATTTTTTTATCGGGTTCTTGAAAAAATTCATCGCGATATACACGCATACATACACATACAAATTCCGTTCTCTCTGGTATGTACAACTAGAGAATACATAACACAGCTACTACATATATGCGTACAAGTAACCGATTTTACAGGAAATGTACAGGAGGTGAACGGTGGTATTTCACGCTTACGTTCCTTTTAGGGCTTAAGTGAACATGACGCCTGGTTCTATACTCGTTGGAATGTGTCTTTTCAATTCATTACTGAATTGTCAGTTCGCTGTGGAGTGCCGAAGCGTGCAGACGTGTCTCTAGCGCCCAGCGTAGTCCGAAAACAACACGTGTCGCCCAACCGTCGAAAGAGAACACAGCCCGCCGAAATTCACGACTACCCCAGCCCCCTCAACCAACCAAACACCCAGTCCTACCAAATTCATCTCCACCTCAACCTCCTATGCCCAAGCAGTACAAGGCATCCAAAATAACCCGAACAGCCAAAGGAATCTTCCCCAAAACAGTGTCCCCAACCCACCTAACACAGACAACTCCTCAAGGCTTGAAAAGCTAATAGAGAAACAATCAGAGCAAATAAATCACTTGCTATCGCTACTAACACTCATCGTGGAAAAATTAGCACGCCCCGACTCAAAATAAAACCAAGGCGCATAGCACTCTGAAACGCCAACGGTCTAGCGCAACACAAACTTGAACTAGAACTCTTCTTAAAACACCAGCAAATCGACGTAATGCTCGTATCGGAAACCCACTTCACCGACAAGAGCTACCTGAAAATAAATGGTTACAAATTCTACCATACCCAACACCCCAGCGGAAAGGCCCACGGTGGCACCGGAATAATAATCAAAGTATTAAGCACTACGAACTTCCATCGTTCCAGAAAGACTACCTCCAAGCAACAAACGTAGCAATAGAAGACTGTCATGGCTCAATCACCACCTCAGCAGTATACTGCCCTCCCAGACACTCCATCGCCAAAGAAGACTTTGATAACTTCCTGGACACCCTGGGCAATAGATTCATAGTTGGAGGAGACTATAACGCCAAGCACATCCAATGGGGCAGCAGACTGGTTACAGCAAGAGGCAAAAACCTCTTAAACAGCGTAACAAACAACAACCTCAACTACCTCACCACATACGAACCCACATACTGGCCCACTGACACCAACAAAATACCCGACCTTCTCGACTTCTTCATAACTAAAAATATCCCATCAAGACACGTCCAGATCGTCTCCTCGGCTGATCTCTCCTCTGATCATTCTCCCGTGATAGCAACAGTCAGTTCAACAATCATCGAGAATACACCTAATGGCTCCATTCACAACCAACACACCAACTGGCAGCTCTTCAGAGAAGTCTTTACACACTCAACCTCAGCCTTCACCCCAGTAAAAACAAAGGAAGATATCGAAGCAGCCACGGAATACTTAAACACGAGCATAATAAACGCAATCCGCCTCTCCACACCGACAAAGCCATCTAACAGCAAACAAGAATATCCCCATTACATACTAAAAAAAATAGCAGAAAAACGAAGACTAAGAAGAGTATGGCAGACCCATAGATCACCGGAGGACAAACGCAAACTTAACAGCGCAACTAGAAAGCTATCCAGAACCTTAAGAAACTATAAAAACGACTGTTTCCATAAATACCTCGCCAGCTTATCCTCCACAGCCGACGCCAACTACTCACTATGGAAGGCCTCCAGGAAACTCACACGCCCCCCACAAATAATCCCACCTATCCGCCGTCCGCAAGGTGGATGGGCGCGAAGCCCTATAGAAAAAGCCGACCTGTTTGCTAAACACTTGTCAAAAGTATTCAAACCCCATTCCCCCCAAGCCGCCGCGGACGTTACTGAATACCTGCACACCCCCTTCCAAATGTCCCCTCCTATCGAACCCTTCTCCTCTGCAGAGACTATAGAAACAATCAGTCGCCTAAACCCCAAGAAAGCAGCAGGACACGACCTAATAGGCAATAAAGCAATCAAGGAACTTCCCACAAAAGGGATAGCACTCATCACATCGATTTTTAATGCTATCCTTTGCCTGGAACACTATCCTAAGACCTGGAAAATCTCATTGATAACCCTCATCCCTAAACCCGGTAAACCGATATACGAAACCTGCTCCTATCGCCCAATCAATCTTTTACCTACCCTGTCCAAACTATTCGAGAAGATGCTCACGAACCGACTCCTTCCAATCCTAGAGAACTTGAAAACACTCCCAGATCACCAATTCGGCTTCCGAAAACATCATTCTACAGTAGAGCAAATCCACCGCTTAACTCATACGATCAGCCAAACACTCGAAAAGAAAAAATATTGCTCAGCGGTTTTCCTAGACATCCAACAGGCATTCGACAAAGTATGGCATGACGGGCTACTATACAAGCTTAAAAAGATCCTACCCCACCCCTACTACTCCATCCTAAAATCTTACCTAACCAATAGGCAATTCATGGTTAAATACCTAGACGCCACTTCCGCAACATTCCCAATAGAAGCCGGCATACCCCAAGGTAGTGTCCTCGGACCCCTACTGTACTCCATCTACACTGCCGACCTACCTATATCAAACGATATAACAATAGCGACATTTGCAGACGACACAGCGCTATTAGCTACCCACGCAGACCCGGTAATAGCCTCATCCACTCTCCAGCGAAGTCTCGACTCCATGGAAAAGTGGTTTCGCAAATGGGGCTCCAAAGTCAACGAAAAGAAATCCTCACACGTAACCTTCACGCTCCGAAAACAAACCTGCCCCCAGGTCACCATCAACAATGCAACAGTTCCTAGCAGGGACACAGTCCGATACCTGGGCATGACCCTGGACAGGAGACTAACGTGGAAGACACACATCTCAGATAAAACGAAGCAACTAAAGGACAAACTAAAAAAACTCTATTGGCTCACGGGCCGACGCTCCAAACTAAATATACAGAATAAAATTACCCTCTACAAGACCGTAATAAAACCTGTCTGGACCTACGGAATCCAACTATGGGGAACAGCAAGTAACTCCAACATTGAAATACTCCAACGTTTTCAATCGAAAACGCTAAGATACCTAATTGACGCACCTTGGTATGTAACCAATGAAACAATACACCGCGACCTCAAGATACCCACCGTCAAAGAGGAAATAGCAAAATATAGCGACAGATACAGCAAAAGAATCAACAAACACCGAAACCCCCTAATCACTGGACTACTCGATACGACGGACCAGATTCGCAGGCTGAAGAGGCACTACCCGCTAGACTTAAACGTTAGATTCATTTAATTATCCAAATTAAGCATATGCACTTACTTATAATACTTACAAATTGTACCTATCTATAATAAGTATTAACTTATTGTAAATAAACAGCCATGTCTCTGCGCCACGCCTGAAAAATTACTGAAAATTCTCAACGCGAGAATTGATTGTAATTTCAACAAATAAATAAAAAAAAAATTACTGAATTGATATATTTTAGATAGAATAATAAACTCAATCTACAAAAGTACTAGAGAAACTGTGATCATTGCAAAATTATAAACAAATTTATAAGAGTTGAAACATACACGTAGAAATTAATAGAAACCTGTAGGAAATAAAAAAAGAAGTAAAATACATTTGGTCGTAAAAATGCACGCTTCATGCTGGAGTGAGACATTCTCAATATATCCTTACTATAGCTATCGTATAATGAAAGAGAAAAAAAAATAAATTTTGACAATAGGATCAATAATTATATTAATCGCAAAATCAGTAAACAAATAATTGGTAAGCACTATCGTGCTGCATTCTTTGATATCGATCACGAAATTTTCATTTCTTTTCTTAGAAATAAAGTGACCACATAAGGAAATACCTTAATGTCGCTTTATCTCCTATAATATTGCGTTTACAGATTCGCTATGTAAGTATACATAAGCTAATTTGTCCTGATATATAGAAGTATCGTTAAGAAGTATAACGTTTAACTTGGCTACCTATAAAGAAGGTGAAGACCGTCCTGGAAAGTAAGGTTTAATACGATGTATTTTCCTAATCGAGTCATTTACTATTATTTCATAATACGGGGTTTTTTACTTTTTCAATGGTGTATGACCCTAGCCATTCAGTATCTAACTTGTGTTCTTTATGATCGTTATGAACTAATACTAAATCTCCTACTCTAAAAATAGATTGAGGTTGAATAATTTTTCTTCTTTGATCTGTTTGATATCTTTGTTTACTCTTTATTAGGGTTTCTCTGGCTTTAAGTAGTTTGGCATCCCATTCTCGTTTGCTGAAGCTAACTTCATCAGTGTATGTTCTTTGGAGATTTTGGGATATGGTAGAGGGGAGATTGGCCTCATGTCCAAATGTTAGTTCGAAAGGGGTACATCCAGTGGCATCATGAATCATAGTGTTATATGCTAGACACACAAAATTTAGGTTTTGATCCCATTCTGTTTCATTGTCGTTTTGTATAGCTTTTAACATGTCGGATATTACAGCATGTGTTCGTTCTAGCCTTCCGTTAGATCGTGCATGGAATTAGGTGGTTTCTGTTTTCGTATTGTAAATGTAATGTGGTTAAATTGACCGGGGTTTGCTTTTATCTTGCAGTCATTTTTCTATTTTCTGCTACGCTCTGGTGGTAATATGACTGCTGTTTCTGAATTAGAATGCTTATGTTACGTCGAAGGTGTCACGTAAAAATAATGGGAAAATACTAATAAAAAAAAATGTTGGGTTCTTGAAAAAATGACCAGGTGTTATAAAAAAAAGGCGAATGAGCAATAGCCCATTCGTATGTTTTATTAACCCTTTCGCTACGAACGTCGTCTATAGACGACGTCCGCGGGATACCACTTAACCATAAGCCTGTGCCATCAATCACTTTTCAACCTAGATCAGAGATAAGACATCGACCCCCGACTTTCGGACTCCTTTGGACACATCACCACCTTATCATCATAATCTACACCGAGCCCCTCAACATCCTCAAACCAAAACGTATATAAACCGAGATTTCAGCCAACTCGGACAGTTCTTGTTCTAGTTGCTGTTCTTGTACAATACCCTTTTTACGGTTCAGCGTTATTCTATTATTGTAAGTGCCAAAATTATAATAAAGTTCGATAAAAGAAAATTAATAGTTTGGTTACAACAACTTCCTTTTCTCTCACAACCCAAGTATCAATTTTACATGACAAGCCCCGTGCAACATATGAACGTTTTGCGTCGCAGTGCCCCGTTCAGAACGGCTATTTCGGCGGCACGGTAGCCCGTACAGCGGTGTCACTCCGACGGAGCATACTGCCGTAGCGAAAGGGTTAATACGACAATATTATAATTCAATTGTAGAATACAGACTGACTAACTGACTAAAGGACTGGGGGTTTTATATCTTCATTATGATTCACATACCTTATGGGTGGGAGTTCGGTTATTTTATTCTTATCGCTATCGCATGACTAAGTGTTATCGACATATCCGGAGGTCGGCAGATGTCTGACTTTTGGTGACGTCAATGAGGTAGATTTGGGCGTTACACTCCTTCCTTCGTAGAGTGAACTTAGTCCTCTAAGTTCTCGCGTTTCTTCGGAATCGATGGATGAAATTTGGCCTTGGGCGGTGTTGATAATTCAAAACTTACTCTTAATTCTCTTTCTGTTCCGGGTTGTACAGGTAACATCGGTGTGTAAATGTTTATAGGGGCGGAAAGTGTTGCAGTATTAACGTTAGGTGCGTTGCTAACGGTGTTTTTCTTAATTTTGCAGCAAAATATGTGAATACATAGTTTTGACAGTCCTATCTTATTAAGCAGATACAAGCATATGAGTGCAACAGATATATATTCTATAATTTACAATGTAGTGAGACCACAAGTTTTAATTTGTGACATTCTGTGCGAAAAAGTTAATTGATTGACTCTATCTTCTATTTGATTCAAGGTATCAGTATAACCGTTTAGGTTGCTCATTACTTTGCGAGTCTTTTCTAAGATATCAAGCACTGAGGATGTTTTGATCTTAATATCGTAAGAAATGCTCTTGGGTTTGCCACTGATTCTCATATGGTTGTCTCCATACAATATATCCATTTTATTTTGTTATTTTAGTTTTCAACAGAGAGGGTTGCTTCAGTTTGACAATTTGACGTCCTCCTTCGGAGAATATATTGAGTTCTATTGATTTTTCTGGCGTAGCTATGCAGTGATTTTCGTTTTTGAGTGGTATAAAAGTTATTTCTACGATCTTATAGACTGTGAATTTACAAAATATTATGGTATTGTCTACACTAATTATTTCGGATGTGTAATCGTATTTTGAACGTCTATCATGTATAGATTGAGTTTGTTTGCAAATGTACAATTCGTGTTTGATTCGACATTGCTTGTCCAAATACATCTGGTCTACTTTCATATAAGTTAATCCTGAGGTGAAAAATATCGGATGTTCGACTAATGGGGCGAGAAATGCTCCATTCTTTTGAGTCGGTATGGGGTATACCTGTCCTATATCCCATTCTGAGTCAATTATTGTTGGGACTGAAATTTTAAAGAAGATTTTTTCGTTCTGAGTAAGTGTGATAATTTATGATCTGGAAGCTAATAATTCCTTGCTTTCCTAGTAGAATCAAATTGAATATTTCATCGAGTTGAAAGTGTAGATCTGACAAAGCGCTTTCTATAGAAATAATCTTGACTACTAGAAGTTCTCGCTTGTTTACTCGATGTGTTTCATTTTGTATGTTCGCGTTTACTTTTTTTAATTGTTTTAGGCTGTCGGTGTTTAGGATTTTCCTAATTAGAGCGGTTTGGTTAGCTACAATGGTTTTTAATTCGTTTCCTTCGCTAAATAGTTTGTCGATATTCTGGTTTACCAATTGTGAATCGTCAGAATCTAAGGTTCCGAAAAGTGTTTTGCTGATTGAACCTACAGCGTCTATCAATCCTCTCTTAACTCTAGAATGAGATAGTAATCTTAAATGTGTTCTTAGCGTTTTGACGTTATTAGACTTGTTGGTTAAGGAAAGTATCTCTGATTTTACTTGATATGAGGTGGTACAATGTTTTTGGGTCTCTTTTATGTGTTTTCCTAAACTGTGGTTAAATATATCGCTTACATCTATTCCTATATATACGTTAACTTTTTCATTATACAAATAGGCTTTCGATATTTTCTCGTGGAAAATTGCGTTATTTTCGATCGGTATTAATTCCAATCTGAGCACGAGGGTTGTGCATGAAATAAGCGTCCTGAAAAGTATGGTTTAATTCTGTTACTATGTATCCTCTTAATTTGGTTATTGATTAAAATCTCGTAATAAGGAGTCATAGCTTTTTCGATGTGGTAAGGACCTAACCATTCATCGTCCAATTTATCTGCTTTGTGATCATTATGTACAAAAACCGCGTCTCCTTCTTTAAATACCGTTTGTGTTTTCATGATTTCTCTTTGTTGGCCACGCATGTAGCGTTTTCTACTTTGTTCAAGTGTTTGTCTAGCTAGTGTTTTGTATTTGTCCAATTGTTTTTGCCATAGTGCGAACATTTCTTCATACGTGTAGTTGGAGGTTCAGAATATTGAGGATGGGAGGTTAGCTTTTCGTCCAAAAGTTAGGTCAAATGTGAAAAACCGGTTGCATCGTGTATTGCTGTGTTATATCCTAAGTATATGAAGTTTAATACTTCGTCCCATTCTTTGTCTGAGTCGTTCAGACTTGTTCGTATCATGTCTTTTACCGTTGTGTGTGTTTTATGTTTTATTTTAAATGCTTCTTCGAACTTCGTCATAAGTTCGCTAATAATGTTCTGTCTTTGGTCTGTGTATAGTTGTAGGTGCTGAGAGGATGTAAATGTAATGATTCAATAAGACAAATATTATGGATTCGGTTCTTTGTGTCTTGAGAGGTGTTAATATCAGGTATTTGGTCAAATCATCATGAATAGAGAGTATATATTGGCTTTCTCGTTTAGTCTTTGGTATGGGACCAATTATATCCATTGCTACTTTTTCGTTTGGTTCAGTGGGGGTTTGAGGTATTACGGGAATTTCCTCCGCGCGGATTCTGACAAGTTTCTGCTACACAATTGCACATGCTACACAATTTTTTATAAATTTCTCTACTTTTGAGAACGAATGTGGGATTTCAAAATCGTTCTTTGATTTTTGCGTAAGTTTGCTGTACACCTAAGTGTCCTAAAACGTCGTTATGGTTTTCTTTTATAATCGCGTCAACTTGTTTGTCTGTTAAAATTTGAATCGGGTTGTATGCAAAGGTTATTTCTTCTATTTTGTCATTAACATACATCAAAAATGTTTTTATTCGTGCCTTTTCGATTTCATCGAAATTTTTGTCTCCTGTGCCTAACTTTTTATGTTCTGTAGCTGATTCCATGATCCTCTTTAACCATTTCTCTTTGTCGTAGTGTCCTAAAGTTTCTTTTGTTATTTGGAAGATGGATTTTTCGTTGGGAACTATCTTGAGTCGTTTAGGAAGTGTGTCGGTGTCTTGTTGCCATTTGCTATACTCGTCAAGGAGATTGTTTCCAGTCGTCAAATTGTTGATAGTTTGTCTCGAAAGTGCGTCAGCAGCCGTATTACCTTTACCTTTGTGATATTGTATTTCGTAATTGTATTCTTCTAGCTTTGATCTCCATCTAATTAGTCGTGATGAGGGGTCTTTACAATTTTTAAGCCAAGTTAAAGCTCGATGATCGGTTCTTATGAGATGATGTACCTAGCAAATATTGTCTCAAACGTTTTACCGCCCATACGATTGCAAGGAGTTATTTTTCAGTGGCTGAGTAATTTCTTTCGGGAGGATTTAGTGTTCTGGAGATGTAACAACAAGGATGGTCGTTTTGTGAAAGAACAGCGCCTATTCCTTCGTTAGAGGCGTCGGTTGTTAATGTAAATGTTTCGTTAAAGCTGGGATATATCAATACCGGGGCTTTGCATAATGCGTCTTTGAGAGTTTGAAAGCTATCTTGTTGTTTGCCTGTTCAATGAAAGGGTGTGTCTTTCTTTGTCAGGTCGGTTAGAGGTTTGGCTATCTTTGAAAAGTTACGTATGAATTTTCTATAATATCCTGCTAGTCCTAAGAATGTTTTTATATCGGTTGGGTTTTTGGGAATTTTGAATTCCTTGACAGCTTCTATCTTTTTCCGGTTTGGCTTTATTCCTTCGTGTGTGATAATGTGTCCAAGGTATTCTAATTCTGGTTTTAAGAATTCACATTTGTCTGGTTGTATCTTTAGTCCTGATTCTCTTAATCTCTGTAATACAATTGCAAGGTTGTTGTGTCTGTATCTAAATTGAATGCGTCAATGTAGTGTAAGAGGATTTTTTCGATAGGAATTCGGAAATTGTTTTCAATATGGCTCGTACTAATTATGTTTTTGAATTTTTGGATTTGCTCGAGATCTACTTCATTAGAGAGATCATTAGAAATTGGTATTGATTGCTCACCAGTATTGCAGAAGCATACTTGCGTTGGTTTGTTGTCCAGATAAAGTGTTTCGACTCTGGTTTGTCCTGGAGAAATTAGTTGTGGTGGCTGAAATAAGAATACATGATCGTTGAGTTGGATTTGGTCCTTTGTAATTTTGTATCGATAGTTTTCTAGCATTGGTAACCCTATGATTCCGTCTTCAATTAGTGGGAAGTCGTCAGGTACTATGTAGAATTTGTTTCTTTTGTCACAGATTCTAAGGTAAACGTATTCCTCTGTCTCGTATTTGTCATTGCCCATAAAGAATGTTTTCTCGTCGTCTTTTAATGGGGTGGAAATGATTTTTGAGCGTTTGACTATGTTTATTCTGGCATCAGTGTCTACTAAATATCGCTTTAGTCCAAGTTTTGTTCCGATGGTAATTGTGAGGAGTCTTCCAGTGATGGCGTTAATTCTTATTGTTGGTTCTCTTCCATTTCTTGCTCGGGATTCATATTCTCTTCGTCCGTCGTTATACCGTCTCGAAGGCGGTAAGTTTCTTTGGCTGGCTGATTGAAAATTTCGCTGTTGGGTACAAGCGTTGGCTAAATGTCCCGTTTGATTACATTTGGAACATTTGGGCGGTGGTCGTTCCGTTATCGTTCTTCTTTCCGTAGATGGATTTATTGGCTTTGGTCGTGCGGTGTTGACAAGCGTGATATTTCTTCTTGCATTTGGTGTTCCTTAGAATTGGGCGTTGGCTCTCGCAATTGGTTGATTCATTGTTCTTCCTCTCACTATGTTTTTGTTGCGTTCGATTTCCCCTATAAATAACTCTGCCTCGAAAGCTGTGTCTTGTGCTTCTTGGCGATTCTTCGGTCTTGTAGCCGATGTGCGTAATTCTATTTCGGCTTTCAAATTTACTGTAATGATTTTGGTGGCTCGTTCATTTTCAAGATCTATAGCAACTGTTCGACGTATTGGATCGCGAATTTTGTGTTTGGAGTGCGTATATCAGTTCGTCGAGATTGTGTCGGAACCTCTTCACATAACTGTGTACCGATTCGTTAAAGTTTTGTCGCGTACGTTGCAGTTTATCGCGAGCTCCATTAGATGTAATACTCGCGGATACAAATTTTCTGAGGTTTTCAAACAGGTCTTCGTAATTCTCGATTTCAATGTGGCGGATACTGCGTTCTGCCTCTTCTTCACTGTCCACATTCTCCGTTTCGTTAGGTTTTATTTCGGTCTTTTTAGAAACAGGTGGTTGCTTTTTCTGTATAGTGCTGGCACTAGCGTCTTCAGTTATAATGGAGTTAAATTCAGATGTGGAAACTGACCGAATTCCTACTCGTAGTTCAGCGAGAATCTTACCTAGGAGTTCAACTTCGCTAACGCGTTGTTCACTTTCGTTGTGTATTAGTTTATGCAAGTTATTCAAAGCTAGTTCGTGTCTTTCGTTCTGTTTTTGCATAACGTCTAGTATCGTCCGAATATTTGGATCCACACCTGTAGCCATAGAGCTAACAGAAGATGTGGCTCTGATCTTTTGCTCATAGTAGTTATTATACCGTCGTTGGAGTCTGTACTATTGAAGCTGTTGCCACGAGTGCGATAGTGTTTAAAAGAATCCAGTTCTTTACCTGGGTATTCTTCTTTTCGTGAATGTTGCTCTGACCAGTTTCAGTTTAGGTGATGACCGTAGTCCGCTTTCCGTAGAAGTCGTTTTCACGCAAAGTGAGCTGATCTATACAGAGACCCGCTGATCCTTCAATCTTCAATGATGCACGTATGCCGAAATCGTGATTTCGTTTACACTGAAGCGAATGGATCCTGGCAGGATCGCCAAAAAACATTATGTAATAAATGACGAGTGCTATAGAAAAAGGCGAATGAGCAATAGCCCATTCGTATGCTTTGTTAATATGACAATATTACAATTCAATTGTAGAATATAGACTGACTAACTGACTAAAGTACTACTCCTAAACCTAAACTAAGTGACTAGAGGATAGCTGCTAAACCTTCATTACTGGCGTCCGTTGTAACGTAAATGTTTTCGTATAGTCGGGATATTTTAATACTGGCGCTTGGCATAGTTTTTCTTTTAATGTATCGGAGCTAAGTTGTGTTTTGTCAGTCCAGTGGAATTTTATGTCTTTCTTAGTTAGTTCTGTTAACGGCTTGGCAATTTTTGAGAAGTTTCTAATAAACTTTCTATAGTATCCAGCTAGCTCAAGGAATGAGTTTACATCTGTGGGACTTTTGGGTAGTTTGAAATTCTTTACTACTTCTATCTTTTAAAGGTTAGGTTTTACTCCATCTGCTGTCACTACATGTCCTAGATATTCTGATTCGGGCTTTAAGAATTCACATTTATCTGGTTGTATTCTTAGACCTACTTCCCTGAGTCTTTGGAATATAATGGCTAAGTTTTTATTATGTTCTTCCATCGATTGCCCGAATATAATGATATCATCGAGATAAACGACACGATGATTGTTAATCAAACCTCATAACGCGGTATCCATTATTCTTTGAAAGGTAGCAGGTGCGTTCTTGAGCCCGAATGGCATTCTATTGTAGTGAAAGTGTCCTTGTGGTGTGCTAAATGCAGTTTATTTCTTTGAATTCTCGTCCATGGGTATTTGATGGAATCCTGAGGATAAGTCTAAAGCGGAGAAATATTTTGCGTTTCCTAGTTGTGAGAGTATATCGTCAATGTCAGGTAGTGGGTATACGTCTTGGTCTGTTAGTTCGTTTAACTTTCTAAAATCAATTACTATTCGCCACTTTTGTTTCCTTGATGCGTCGATTTTCTTTGGAACGACCTAGACAGGAGAATTATAGGGAGAGTCAGAGGGTTCTATAATCTTTTTGTTTAACATTTCAATCATCTGTTTATTTATTTCGGTTTTATGATGTTCGGTAGGACGGTAGGATTTTATGTTGATGATCTGATTTTCTTTTAACGTAATGGAATGTTTGGCAAGAGATGTACATGGTAATGTTTTGGTGTCTAAATTAAATACGTCCATGTAATAGAGAAGAATCTTTTCCGTAGGTTCTCTAACACGTTGACTGCCACGCGTGTTTTCGAAGAAATCTCTGTCAGGCCACGCGTACAGCAGTACCAAGCGTTCTCTGCTATTTATTTTATTTATTTATAGTATGATATTTTTGTAATGCGAGTCGCTCAAGTGATGGTCTGAAGAATGATCTTTCGTTTCATTTATTCGCAACATTAAAACCACTAGCTGTTGTTGAATATAATCAAGGAAATAGGTTATTCCGACCAAATGGTTTCTTATGCCATCACAATTAGAAAAGGAATCAAATGGTACAGAAAACTTGGCATTCAACTCCTTCTGGGAATTTTTGTTGTAAACGCTTTGATGGTTTACAAAATTGCAACAAGGAAGAATATAAATATTAGCATATTTAGACAATTATTAGTTCCAAAATTATTAATGTTGTCTGAAAATACAAAAAGTCCTTGTCTTCGACGGAGTCAGCATAATATCGCTCTTCGGAGAAACAATTCCGGAAGAAGTATTAGACGCGCATGCAAACTATTTATTTATGCAAATTTATTTGTGCAAATAAAAGACGTCGAATGGACTGAATAAAGGCACGAATGAATTTGAAGAAAACAACAACTTATTGTCCAAAATGTCCCGACCAACCTATAGAGTGCTTTAAAGTTTTACATTCTAAATAATTTTTTAAATAAACCATTTTCGTATTTTTATTTTATAACAATTCAACAGTTTTATTATTATGGAATATCTTTTTAAATACCTACGAAGATCCTTCGCAAGTAGTCAAATAAACGACACCCGAATATGGGTTACGCGGCCTGACCAGAAACTTTGCTGACACCCTAATGCGGGTGTCATGGCAGTCAACGTGCTAAGAGGTTTTTCTATGTGCGATAGCCGAATCAAAGATTTGAATTTTTCGATTTTATCTACAGTGTTTGTATTTTCAATAATGTTAGAAATTTGGACTGAGGACTTACCACCATTGATAAAGCATACTGGCGTTGGCTTTCCTTAGAGGTATACAATTTTTTGACCGGTTTCTCCTGGTGCGAGGGTTGGTTCTTGCTGCAGCAGAAGGGTGTTATTATCTAATTTCAAAGTTTTATTGGAGAGTTCGAATCGATATTGATCTAAACCGGGTAAGCCTAATATGCCATCTTCTATAATAGGGAAATTATCATCTACTAAGGAAAAGTCTATCTCTTTGTTGAATAAATTTAGTTTAATTTTGGAATTGGATTCCTATTTGTAATGTCCCATGGAGAATTTCTTTGTGTCTGGTATTATTGTTCTTCCTGGGTAGCATCCTCATTTAAGCAAATTGATTCATGCTCCCGAGTCAACGAGAAATCGTAATCCCGGTCGTCCTGGTAATTGTAGTCGTATTGTGGGTAACCTTCCTGAGGTAGCATTGTTAATTCTGATTGTTCTTGAATGTGGTTTATTCCTGGAGGGGCTTTTGTTTGAGACGGTATTCGAAAATTTTAGCATTGATTGGCAAGGTGTCCCAATCGATTGCAATTGAAACATTTCGTTAGTGTCCTTTCGTTTAATGGTCGGTTCTCAAGCTTTGTAAAATTATTCATTCTTGGTTGAATGTTTTGTGTGGGTGGAGTTTTGTTATTCATGTTAATCGTGAAGCGGTTACCTACTGGACGAGACGTCTGGTTACGATAAGATGCTGGAGCGATTGTTTGTCGTGTCATCCGTCTGCGAGCGTTGTGTTCGCGAAAGTATCTTTCCACGTCCATTGTTCTTTTTCTGATGATATTTGGGGGAATTAGCCAATAGCACTTGTCCTATTTCTGAACGAAGGCCTCTTACATAGTTTGTCACAGAGTCCATGTATAGTCGATCGTTCATCGCTCGTCGAGTTATTTCGTCTTTATATTCATTGGTAATGCTGTATTAAAGTTTGTTAAAAGCGCGTCGAAATCTAATGTTATAATTTTGCACACTTTTGGTTAATCCTTGCCTTATTTCTCTTAACTGATCTTGCTGTTATGCTTAATGCTTCGTACAGAGTTTCGAATTCGTTAACATGGATATTACGGATTGTCATTGCGGCTTTTCCTACAATTTTCTCTATTTTGATCATTTTTAATAATAACGTTTGTTCGCTACACATCATTCTCATTTCTTTTATTTCACGAATAAAATCTTCTACACTTATGTCATCTTCTCCGTTTAGTATCGGAATACATTTTAACGCAATTTCAGCTTTTAGATGCCCAGAGTTTGCAGCTGTTGGATGGGATGGTTGGACGTATGTTGGTGGTCTTTGTGGCATAGGCGGAGATGGATTAGTATCGTGTTTTAATACAGATATATTATCGCCATCGTTAGTTATCATAGAACCGAATTCAGTTGATTCTACTAGTCTATTTGTGATAGTTTAACACGAGAGATGTTTCTACCTAATATTTCTATTTCGTTAGCGCGTTTTCTATTTTCTTCGTTGGCTAATCTTAACGCATTCTTTATTTCGTTAAATTATTGTAAACTTGAGGGTTGGAATTAACACACATAAATCACAATTCACTGCAACCACGTTATGGTTATCCGAATCCTTCTATCTTCTCATCTATGATGTTCGTAGACCGAAATCGTAATTTCGTTTATATTGAAGCGAATCGCCAAAATGTCAAAAATGTCACGCTGACGATCGCTGTGGACGGAGTACTTTTTCGCTAGACTGAGCTCCGTTGATTGACTATTCGAAGCGCAAATCGTAATTAGTTTTGCACGAGATTAAATGATTCAAGAGCGTTATTTTTTAGTATTAATTATTATTATAAACATTGATATTTACAATAAACTAGAATTTGAGTAATAAACTAGAAAACAATAAACTCGAAAACTAAATTTAGTAAATATAACACAAGTTAATACTTCAGTTACGTGTGAAAACTTTCAAAACAATTATCGATACATAATCTGACATCGCATTTTCTGCATTCGTATCGCGTGTCGTTCCTTCTCTTATTTTTCACACAAACAACACATTTTCTTCTTGACAATTGTGTTGTGCCGGCACGATTAGGGCATTTTGATGGAAAATGCCTATCAATTAAACGAAATGGTAAATCCTCAGACTTTCTCTTTCCTCCTCCTACCATGCTTCTACGTTGGAAATATTTTCGTAAAATGTCTCTTATCAACGCTAAATGAAATTCATTAAATTTTTGTTTCGAAGCAGTAGATTTTTGATATAAAATATACGCATTATATATCGCTAAATCTAACAAGTGGAAAAATAATTTTTTGTACCACTTTATAGTTTTCCTTGGGGAATTGAGTGTACTCAAGATCATATTAACTCTATCTACAGCACTCATGTTGGAATTATAGTCGGCAATACATGATGGTTTCTTCTTATATAATCCTGTACGATAATCCCTTTTCTCAGATTTAATCAATGCAGCTCCATGTGCAGAAAACAACATCCGAACCTCCTTTTTATCATGCCATTTGATTGCCAATAAAATGCCAGTCGATCGGTAGCACATTTCTCCTCTCTTCAACTTTTCTTCCATGTGGAGCATATCTTTCCTATTTTTACGAACGGTTCCAAATGCGTTGGTTTTGTTTTCGTGTAATAAAGTATATAAACGTGGACTCGTGTAACAATTATCCGTAATTAGTGTATGGCCCTTTCCAAGATATAGCTGAAGCAGCGTCATCACAACATCTCCAGAGATTCCAATGGCAGTGTTACTTCTACTAATGTTTGTTTTTTGTCCAGTATACGTTATGAAGTTCAATACATAATTCGTTTCACAGTCACTAAGGAGAAATAATTTAATGCCGAACCTACTTCTCTTGGATGGTATAAACTGTCTAGAATAACATCTGCCCTTGTACAGCAAAAGATTTGCTGTATTATTATCGTTAAAGTGCAACATTTGTAATAATACCATGTATCGATCTCGTGCCATTATTTTGCGGAAAATATTGCTTTTCAGCAGTTGATCCGTAGACCAATATTCTCTCAAAGACAGTTTCTTCGAACGTGGCATTAGCATTGAAATGCATAAAAATACGTACATTTCAGGGACTGAAGCATCCTTCCAATTCGTCAAACGGGAATTCTTTTTATATGCTGTACACTGTTGTACGCATTTGAAATAATTGTTTGTCTGCTCGGTAATTTGAGCGACTAATTCTTCCGAAAATATCATTTGAAAGACGTCTAAAGGTGTTGATTCTGGATTCAGATTTCCTTTTACTCCTGCATTTTGTTCGTCAAAGATATGTAGTTTAGGCATTAAATTCGTTTTTGATCACAATAATATTCCTGTTTGGTGAGAGGTCTCGATATTTGCAGGTACTTCTGAACTTTTCTCTTCTGAAGATGTACTTAGTATTCTAGGCCGTTTTCTATTTATTCTTTGATCGATCGATTCTTCACTGTCTGATGATGGTGGATCAAACTGGTACACATCATTCATCAAATCGCCTAAATCGTAATTTTCTATTTCGCTGTCGTCTCTTGTAAAATATTCTTCAATATTACTTGCCATTTTGAAGAGTGTCACAAGTAAAAGATAATCAAATAGATTATAGAAGGCACTATCGTGAATAAAGATTATATAGGGCACTATCTTAGACTCTCCGGTACGTGACGAGCCTCTGAGGTTTTTGGAAGTTGTTATAAATTGTCTTTATGCCGCGGATTTTCTGGGTGTCCTCGGTCGTTGTCTGGTATGGAACAGTCCGCGAAACAGATGCGACTGCCCTTGAAACAGGTAGACAACTGTTATAACGAGGCATTATTGGCATTTGTTTACTGCCGTTACTAAGGAATGCATTTATATTTATCTCACACAAGCGTAATAGTATTACTTCTGCGTAGGTGTTCGGAAAAATTGTCAAACGCATATATGCGTCCTTGATCCATGCCGGACACTTGCAGAAAACGCATATATGTGTTTTTACTCCACACCGATAGCTTTCGCCAGACGCATATATGCATCCATAGCACTCTTAGGGTTAAGTAACGTCTTTACGATCAGTGATTATTCCACGTTTTAACAAAAAGTCCAACTTAGACTTTGACGAAAAAGTAAATTCGCCATCCTATTGACCGCGGATTCGTTATCGAATCTTAGACCATTGTACTAGTGTCTAATCATCGCGGTTACTTGTCAACTCTGCAAAATCCATACTTGTGTTAATAAACGTTACTTCAATTGTATAACGACGATGGATAGTTCCAATGAAGATTCGTTTCACGCCACTAACTCTAATAATAATGTGAATCCGACATATATATAACTACTAATGTATATATAACAAGGTATAACTTACCAGCTTCGTTAATGGAAAGAGTTCTGTAGCAGCACTCGACAACAAAGAACTTTCCAAGGGTTTCATCGGTACATAGTATACTACCGTTGAAAAACTGTTTACAAGAGATCGACAAAACATAAGCAAGGCTGCGACGAAGCGTAAGTGCCAGCAAGCCTAAGGAGCCATCGATATCCCTACGGTCCTTCCGTCAAATATTTTGAAGGCTTAGGGGGTTGTGACATCAATCTCATCTCAATCATAAGATATCGACCCCGAGTTTCGGACTTCTTTGGACACATCACCACCTTATCATCATAGCCTACACCAAGGCTGTGACGCACCTTAGTCCACGTCATAGATAAGACATCGACCCCCGACCTTCGGACACTTTTCCATATCATAACCTACATCGAGCACCCTCAACATCCTCAAACCAAATTCGTATATAAACCGAGGCTTGATCCAGCTCGGATCGCACAAGTCGTAAGTCGAGTTAATGTGACAAAGTCGTTAAGCGAGTTAATAAATACGTCGTTAAACAAAATGCCGAGTATTTCTTTGGCACCATACACGTCCTACTAACCACCTCAGTTCGTATATTGGAAAGAAGATGCATCAAGGCTTTTCCGAGTACACATAGATCCGAACATAGTGAATTTAAAAGATACGTTAAAAATAAAAAAAGTCTACGATTTAGCCAACATATACTGCATTGACTGTGACATCCTAAAACTGACAAGAAATCACTTCGCTCAAGCTGCAAAGATAAAAGAAAATAGCTTAATTTTCAGTTGTCTATTTCCAAACGAATTATACCAAAAAAATACACTCAAGACAGGCTAAATGTACAGTCCGTAGATACTAGGTGAAGATACAATATGGCTCTTCCGCAAAAAAACACAAAGGACAAACACAGAAAAACATAAAAAAGTATTACTGGATACCGAAATCAAAAAGAAAAGGAGAACCGCGAAACGTCACCAGCGTTCAATCTCTCCATTTGTAAAATAAATGTAAATATTGTAACATATTTAAATGATATCCTTTCTCCACCCCTTCCTTGCCCTGTCCTCCTTTCACCTCTTTTCACAAACAATCAACCTCACAAAAACCAAAAATAAACTACCGATTTGTTCAGTTTTATCAGCAAACTTTCAGGACAAAAGAAGAAAAAAGGTCAGTATTGTATAAAAGTATCGCGTATGAGCAGCTTTAATACAATCAATTACTGTAATGTAAAAAACACGTAAATCCTATTCCAAATATTGTATAACTACGTCATGCCGTCACGTTTAACGATACTTTTGCCAAAGCCACTTCTCAACTGAAATTCTTTGTTTATTGAGTACGTAACATATGTAATCTGTATTTTCTTGGGCAATAAACGTTATAGTTAAAAAATTAAAAAAGTACTCGTTCTCGTCCGATAACGAAAGTTAAGATGAAGAAAGTACTTAAATGGGTGACCGCTTAGGAACTCCGCGAGGTGTTAATCTTTTTATTTTTCCAATCTTTTTTACTTTCCTTAATAATCTATTTTTAATAATCTATAATCTAAACATGGAGAAATAGAAATGTTTTAGTATTACGTGACTAATACCATATATCACTC
Organism: Bombus vosnesenskii; assembly: GCF_011952255.1. Lineage (NCBI taxonomy): Eukaryota > Metazoa > Arthropoda > Insecta > Hymenoptera > Apidae > Bombus > Bombus vosnesenskii. The sequence continues at coordinate 182,711 of NW_022882941.1, forward strand.
ATTTTTGCACACATTTATATTTTTCAAATATTCTTGTTTTGTACATTAAAAGCAAATAAGAATATCACTTATTTCAGCTAACGCCATACCGCGCTGAATGGAATCGTTCTCGTCTGAAGGCAGTTTGAGAGATGGAATAGAGTTTGGTTGTTTTAATGTAAAAATTTTATTTCTCTGTGGGACATGCTAGCAGAGTCCTTTTTAAAGATATTTTTTATTTTGTTTGCCCAGTGTTGATTTATCGAGTTTGCAAATTCTTGTTTCAGACACAACTTTATTTTGTGCAAAAGGTACTTTAATAATTCTAAATCTTTTCTTTTATCGCAGGAATAGTTTTATTTTAGATTGTTTATTTTGGATGGTATGCAGCATTTTTTTTTTTATTATAGATATAGGGTTCGAAAGCCGATTTTTGTTTTATTTTTAGTACGGATTCTTGAAGGGCGGTTTGTACATGTTCGTACATGTTTTTCTATTTCGTCTATAAATGAGTCGATTTGCCTCTTTCCTAGATTGACATTGTTGGGGATATTTAGGTCGCAGTTCTTTTCGAGCTGATTTTGTAATCTTTCTTAGTTTGTTTCTTTGTACTTGTACCTGGGTCCGTCACTCTGTGTTTCTAGGGTTAGGAAGTCAGATGTATTTTTGTTTACTTGGAATACGAGAGCGTTATGGTCACAATCGTAGTCTATGGTTTTGAGCGTGTTATTTGCCCGTAAATTAAGGAATTGTAATTGTATATCTCCAAGGCATATGGCTAGGTATGAGCCTCCTTCTGGGCAAGAGTCAATCCTTTCTTCGTGCGTTTTTAATGATTGTTATACTTCGTTTAATTGTGTTTGTTGTTCATTTAGGGCTTTGAATATGCTTTTTTTGAAGTCTTCGATAAGTTTATTACGTTCAGTTGGGGTATGGTTTTAATTGGATTCGGATTTTGAATTACGCGCAGTAATAAATTTGTTTGATGTGGCTGGTTTTCGGAGACTTGATTTCGGCTTATTCCTTGTCTTAGGACGCCTGAGAACTTTAACTACGGGATGAATTTGCGGCTTATTTGAGCAACGCGTTTGTTTTTTATTCTTTGCATTTGTTGATATTTTGGGTATCCTTTATACAAAGCAGGATATCCGTAGTTTTTACAATTCATGCAGTGCACTTTGTCTTTGTTTACCGCGTCTTTTACGCGGTTTACATTTGTGACATTGCGTTATGTCATTTTTTCTGACTTTTTCCCATTTTACCCTAAAGTAATTTAGATGGTTCATTTTTAGAGTAGGTTACAAATATTGCTTTGTGGGGATACTTGGATTATGTAAATTAGAAGTAATACATCGCTCTCTATTGATCTTTTTGTTAAGAAGCGCCAATCTTTTGTCAATTGGACGTCCGATATCTGTAGAACCTTTAGTAAGACCGTGTGGTGCTTCTCCGATTTGGGTGTATATACGTAAAAGGCTGTCTTAACTGCATTTAGGATTTCTTTCGCTTTGTTAAAGTCTGGTATATTTCGTAGGAATAGCACGTGTTTATCTGCGTGTATTCGTTTAATGTGGAATGACTTTGTGTTTAGAGTCTCTTCAATGAATTTTACTGTCTCCTTCGTGTCTTGGTGGGTGATGTATATTGGAGGCGGTTTGTCTTTATTTGTGAGGGCTGTGGTGTCAGCGTTTTTCCCTGTAGGGGCTAGTGGCCCGTCTGGGATATGTCTGGCTTTTCCGTATTCAAGTTACTGGATATATGGGCCCCCTGCGTTGTCCATTTCGCTGGGCTGCGCCTGGGACGTTGAGGGTTTCGTTGATGATGGTATACCTCTCGGTCCATTCTTTATTCTCTTTCGGACTTGTGATTTCCCGTCTTGAGGAGCCGTATGCCTACTTGCTTTCTTCCGTAAGTTTTCGTTCTTTTTCCTTATTATTGTGAATTCTTTTATTGTCATTATTTGAGGGTGTTGCTGTATCCGAGATAGGCTGGACTTTTGTGATTGCAATACGCCTATTTTTCCTATTTTTCGTCCATATCGCTGATAATGGGGAGCTATCTGCTGAATTTATAGTTTTGTTTTTTTTGCGCTTCGCGTCTGCTGTTGTGCTTTCCTCTTTGCTTACACTTTCCTCGCTACTTTCTGCCCTTTTACTCCTGTTCACCAGGTTTAGCGGATGGTTGATTTTCCGCGTCCTTTGGGTACCAAAGCTTGTGTCGCTAAGAAAGTTCTTGATCCATTTTTGCTGTATTTTTCTTTTGATTGCTTCTGTGGCGGCACTGGACCACGGAAATTTTCAACAGCTTCGCGACACAAAGCGCTATACCTTCAAAGCGCAAGGCCGACGGCCTAATGTACCATCGATATCCCCATGGTTCTTTCGCCGAATATTCGGAAGAATGCATACGCGGCAACCGGACTTTTAATAAACGCACGCGATATCGAGGGGCACCAAGGGAAAGAATCTGTTTGGTTTCGAAACAAAAATTCATTCTGCCCCGAGCTGCGGAGTACGAAAGGTTAAGCGAAGCCAACACAATTGGAGAAACGGGTTATTAACTCTTGAGAGTTCGGTGTTAATCGTTACTTGTTATTTATTGTTAATTGTTAAAAGTTTAATAAACGTTATTGTTGAAAATCAAGAATGTTTCTTGTGGGCACTTTCACCGACGATCACCTTACTTCTTTCATTCTGTCTATCTTCTTTTCTTCTCTTATTTTCTTCATAGTTTTTATAGTGAGCATTATTTATCACTTTTCGTTATTGAATATCACTATAAATTGGCAAACTCACTAACAAGTCTTGCGCCTGGTATTTTTGGCCAGTGAGGTCCGACCTGCTGGGGGGTTCACAGCGCTCTGACAAGAAAGAAAGCATTCAGTTCGGTATGAGCGTTAGTTAAAGCAATCAATTTTGTTATTTAATATCATTGAATAAAAAATATTTACAAAACATACAATTATGTTGTAGGATAAAAAAGATATGTGAAACCTTGGCTGGCTTCGTTTTCAAGAAAATTGATTGTAAAGTTAAGTAGAGGCAATTTCATAATTGATTTTCGCGAAAACAAAGCGAAAAATGTCATTTTACATTTTCGACTTCATTTTCATCGCGCGCAGGGAATCATCGCCCTTCGGTTTGTATCATAATTTTCAGCACATGTATTTTTGCATTCTTTCAAACGACATACGTATATATAATACTTGTACATTCTCTAATTTCGAATATTGAATACATGTAACATTACCGGATGATATAAACAGAGCAATATATAAGTAAGCGTGTATGCAAGAATGATACAACGTATGGTGACAATCGTTTAATGCTGAAAAGATATTTTCTTGATGTATACGACCATAGCTTATTAACATTTAGCCAACCGCGTGCGCCAGAGCCAGCTATACGCTGTCCACCGTGCGGTTTTCTAAGTAACGAGGACTAATATTCACTAATATCTGAAAAACAAAGAAGTCTACAATTATTTAAGTGGTCAATTATATTTTGTAGTAATGATTTTGTTTAACGATTTCACATGTTATTTATACAAAATATCAAATTAAAAGTATATACTAAAAGTATAAAAAGATATAGGTAAAATTAAAAACATTAAAGATGACTAAAGATAAATGACACGACTTGAACGTGAAGTTAAAAATTCATAATGCATTTTAATATTTTTTCATAGTGTGATATCGTTCGACTATAACTTTATTTAGTCATAACTGATAGTGTAACTTTTCAATTAATTTTAAGACCACTAAATTGGTGTATTTTATGACATATTGCACTTAATAAAAGCAGAAAAAGAGTCGAAATTAATTGGGAACAATTCCAGGTAAACAATAACTGATAATAACAATAACAACGAAAAAGAAAACGCTTTACTAAAGTCAAAAAGGGAGATCTCCCCGTTCGGTCACACAGCGATGTTCTTCACAGAGGGGAGATCCGATGGTTCGCTTGGCTAAATGTTAAGAAAAGTAAAAAGAGAGCCAACACCACACGGAGTTCCCAAGCGGTCACCCATCTAAGTACTAACCGTGCCCAGCGCTGCTTGACTTTCGTGATCGGACGAGAACGAGTACTTTCAACGCGGTATGGGCGTTGGCTGAAGTAATCAGTTTTGTTATTTCATGTTATCGAATAGATAAAATATATAGGGGCACATGATTTAGAGAATAATTCAAATCATGTTGTTGTTTTTCCTCGAAGTATCAAGACCGTTAGGTTACAAGTAATGTAAGAACAAATAAACTCCGGGCAAAAGAATGTCGCCGCTACATACAACCGTCAAACGTAGACGAATTCGAATTTTCCGGTTTTCCCCCGACTAGTATAAATAAACGGACGCGATCGCAAGGAAAGAAGTTACAGTCAGTTGTCGATCAGTTATCAACCAGTTATCAGCGATCTAATTAACGAGTCAATAACGATCCTATTTTACGACTTATATACTGCCTTAGCGAATCGGTTAGTACGAGCGTCTTTGCGAGCATTATCTGTATACTAATTTATCATTTTAAATATATTCAACAACGAGCAATCTCGCACATTAAACCTCACCGACCAACCGCCCTCTACAGATAAACCTCTACAAATATTTAAGAAAACATACATGTATGCATGAGGATAAATGGTATTTTGAGACGTCCATTCAGATATATAAAATTTTTCCTGGCTTCGTTTCCCAGACAATGGATGGATTACTATTATACATGGAAACTAAAAATCAATGCAAGCAAATGCGAAACCATACTGTTTAGATCCAAGTCCAGTGAAATCGGCCCAATAGAAAGAGAACACTGTAAAAAATTTCAACTAAGAGAAAAAGCAAACGAAGGGGAGCTCATACCACACAAAAACTGCGTAAAATATCTAGGCGTAAATATAGACGAAATATTAAACTACAAGCAGCACATCGAAATTCAACTCTCCAAAGCCAGCAAAGCATTCTGGAAAAACAAAAAGGTTATTCTACTCCAAACATCTCAACAGCAAAGTAAAAATTCTGTGCTACTAAGCACTAATCAGACCGATTATAACCTGGTCCCATCTGGTACAACATATCAGCTTCCGTAATGGAAAAAATTCGCATATTCGAAAAAAAATGCATCAGGGCTTGCCTGAATATTTACAGATCCGAACACAGCGGATTCAAAAAATATGTAAAAAACAAAGAAGTCTACGACCTAGCCAACATTCGCCGCATAGACTGTCACATCCTACCAACAACCAGTTCGCGCAAGCTGCAAAGATAAAAGAAAATAGTTTAATCTTCGGTTGCTTATTTCCAAACGATTCATATTACAAAAATATACTGACAACAGGTTACATCTCCCCCGAAACATTTTTATACCTAGACGAAAGAAACTATCTCTAAGACCAAAATAATATCCCAATAATCTACCGTATAAAAAGAAAAATAGCGATTAAAACAACACTCTACGAGAAAAGCTTAAATGGACAGACTGTAGACACTAGGTGAAGATACAACATGGCCCTTCCCCAAAAAGACGCAGAAGACAATCACAGAAAAAGCATTAAAAAATATTGGTGGATACCGGAATCATAATAAAAAAAAATAACAAGAGAAAGAGCCTCAAAGCGACAACGCTCAAATCTCCTACCGTGTAAAATAGTGTAAATATTGTAAACATTGTAAATATTGTAAATAATTCTACAGGACACCCTTCCCTTCCTCTCCCCGTCCGCCCACTCTCACCCCTTCCCAAAATCCCACAGCCCCACAGAAAAAACAATAAGCTAAAAAATGTAATTTCGACACACAAAACATTGTATGGCTATGTCGCACCGTCACGTATCGGTACTTTTGCCTAAACCACCCCACAACCAAAATTCATTGTTTATTGTGTATAACATACACATGTAGTACCCATCTTGTTGGACAATAAGCGTTATAAAGAAAAAAGAAAAAATCACCTCGTTCTCGTCCAATCACGAAAATTAAGCAACGCTAAGACGTGGATAGTACTTAGATGGATGGCCGCTTGGGAACTCCGTGTGGTGTTAGCTTTTTTATTTTCTTTCCATATTTTTCATGTTTTGTTTTTTTTTAATGATCTATGATCGTATACACCGAGAAAAAAATATTAGGTCTGGATCAGGATCTATTTTTCAAACTAGTACATACTAGTACATACTAATTTTTGACGAATTTAACTATAGCTCCTGATGATACGCATGCACAAAAAATAGAATCCAATTGGCGGCCAGCTAAGGAACTGGATGAGGAGAAGAAATCGTTTTACATGACGATGACTTTGCCGATCGCCTGTGCGAATTTTTGTGCCGCCGTTTTTATCATCATAACAACATCGATTCGATGGCATCGTTGATGGAAGCGATCGAAACACAATACATTTTTTAAAGAGCTAAGCAGAAGTCAAGAGCATGTGACTGCTGATGTCTCCGGATCAATTAGGTGCTGTCTGTGTGGTCCATTCACTGGACGTATGAATAGAATTCAGTACCAGAATCAGTATAGAATCAAATAGCATATAAAATACCCTAATGCCCAGTTTTATATAACCATAACTTTCCAACCACTGCATTCTGCAACTTGAAACTTGCATTGTCAGATTTTATGCAACGGAAGCTGCAGGATTGCATAAGAAAGTCAATAATTTTTTATCTCCGGAATAAAACTTGAGGATAAGAAGAATTGTCCTTTTTTTAGCCTCACACGAACTACATTTGTGCAAAGATTGCAATTTGATTCTTCGAGTGGCCGAACTTCCCTTATAAGTTACAGTATACGGGGTGGTTAGTAACTGGTGGTATAAGCGGAAAGGGGGCGATTCTACGCGAAAAAAGAAGTCGAAAATATAGAATAAAAATTTTTCGTCTGAGGCTTTGTTTTCGAGAAAATCGACTTTGAATTTCCGCTCGGCACGCGTGCACTTTATCACGTCTCGTTATAACGGATCTCACTGTAGATTTTTAAAAAAATTTAAAAAAGAAAAAAAATTAAAAAAAAATTTTATCCTATATTTTTTCGCGTAGAATCACTCCCTTTCCGCTTGTACCACCAGTTACCAACCACCCTGTTATACGTTAGCAGCAAGCGACTTGTAATTTCTACATATGTATATATTATAACTTTAACCTAAGAAGACTTTACTCTTTGGTAATTCCGAGATAATTGCCGTGCAGTCTCTCACAGTTCGCTTACCAAAAAGGCATCGTTGTCTCCCCTCGTTCTATGGTCAGATTCTTTAAGCAAAGTCTATATTCTTTGACGATACAACATCGGACCATCATTATCTCTGCCTTAATATATTGTTAAATTATCTCACGCATCCTCTAAGCTCTAAACGGTCATATCGTCGACACCTCATAGCTCGGCGACTTCGAGTCGCCGGCTATCGATTATTTTCGAAACATTTACTCAAGCACCCTGCCGAGCTCTTTATTGGGCCCTCAGTCCAGCCGTAAATTACGGTAAGGCTAAATAGTGACGGGATATCGACCATTAATTGTCACGAAGATGCATTGCCGCTAATATATAATATCCAATATATACACGTAGGCTAATATATTTATACATCTTCAGATCAATTTCAAATATTACCAAGTAATATTATGATGATCGGGTTTCATTATACTGCTAATAAAATTTCAAAATGTTTCGTAGTCATGGGTCACTGTATATCGTACTGTATTTGTAAACACCAACATTGCCATGATTAGCTGCTATCATTGATGTTGCTGTCGGTCCGTACCATTAGTTTTATTTTTATTACCAAATAAAAATCTTATTAACGAAGTTATTTTCATCCAATACAAAATAGAAAACATCGATGATACAGATCAACAGTAAATATACATGGTACCGAAGACAAGAAAGAAATCGCGACATTGTCTCAATTGTTTACAAATAAAAACAGAAATAGAAGTTACAGTTAATACTTACCGTGTATACCTGATGGATTTTCAAAATTGTTTTTTAGAAAATGAACATTTTGCATTTTCGACGAAGATGCATTGCTACTTCTTCCTCGTATTTATCTACTTATTTACTCCCCGTTTTTCTTCCCAAATCCTTGTAGCTCAAATTGGGATACAACGTGAAAAATTGTATTAATTTCTATCTCTGTTAATATAGAAAAATAGGTTTCTAAAGTTTACGTAAAAATATATGTAAAATATTTACTTTCGTTTATTTTTGTTAGAAATTGTAATTTTATCATATTCCACTATTTTATCGAATAGCACGAAAGCTTAACTCAAACATAAAAAATTGATGGTTCGTGTCTGTGCAAAAGCGATCACCATCTCATCATCACCAGTCAATAACTGTGTCGTGATTATTTTTTTAAATTCTGTTTTCCTAACTATGGTCGATGACGTTCACGTTATTGTTAGAATTTATGAAAAAAAGTCGTCGTCGTTTAATAGCACAACGTATGAATTTATGTATTAGTATAGCACGGATATATTCACAACTACCGTCCATCCAATAGTATGGAAGTAAAATAATAACGTCCTGTTATCCACCAATCGATGCTGCTTTCGACGCTTTTCATCGTTCTTTTACCATTTATTTGCCATTTTTCTTTTTTCTATTCCGTAATTCTAAGACACGATTGGCCAGCAAACTTTTATTCAAATAATTATTCAAATAAAACTTATCTTTTTTTACACTTGTTTTATACTAAATATTATTTTATATCATATTTATTAATGGTGTACGGAACTTCTACCCTTTTTATAGCAAATGTATTTGCATGTGCAAGTTTAAGTCCACTCCTTTTTATACTTTTTAACTTTCTCGCTTCTCGATCCGAAAGAATGATATTATGTTCCTCATACAATTTCTCATACACAAAAGACTTTTATTTATTATCCTGCATCCTCTATTCTTATTTCAAATAATCAAATATTTCGCAAATTATTTACGAATAATTTACTCGAATAAGATTTTGGAATTTATTCGCAAACAACTTTATTTTCAAATAAATTTAAGATAATTTGAGGTAATTTGTTATTTTCATTTCAAATAAAAAGTGCACAATCCGGTTCCACAACACTTTGCATTTATATTAATAGAGTGTAAACAAAATTTACACGCAATGTGAAAAATCTGATATATGATTAAAAAAAAAAGAAAGAAAAATAATGCTAGATTTTTCCTACCATGGTATACGTCTGATCTTGGTGATATTGATTATCATAATCGCCGTAATGTCACGTTTCCGTGAAACTTTAGGAGACGAGAGATGCAAGCGTATAAAGTATAAAGAATGTAGTCGATATGACAGCGCTCCTTCGCATCAGCGTGCCCCTTTGAACGACTACGCCGTGCCGCGCCGCCGGCAAACGAACAGGAATTTTCTAAACGATGCCTGCGTGTCAACGATGTGCACGCACTTCGACGAACATTGCAACCGCGACGAGCACAGCGTTTGAGATCCGCCATCATCGTTTCACCCTAGCGCAGCACGCACAGCGAAGGGTAATTGCGCGCACTTGTTATAGGGGTGGAAACGGTGAAAGCGATGAATGCAGTGCACTGAACTTCGTGCACCGGGCATGTCACTTGATAGAAACTTCATTGGATCTTTTGTCTTGATTGGAGGGTGACAAGCACTTTATATCTGGAGAAATTATTAAAAATAGCTTAACATGTTTGTTCAACAGCATGACAACTTTTTATCCAGCAAATCTTATATGAATTTTACTTTTTATAAATATATTTGATATACTAATCAGTTTAAAAATAGCTAGCATGTTTATTCAATTTGAAACCCCTTGACCTTTTTCTGTAAAGTTAGTTAATGGATAAAATATTTCGTACTTTATAAATTTCTTAGAAAATCGTAACTTTAGATAAGACTACATTATAGCAATAATTAAAATCGTTTTAATTAAAAAATGAAAATATTTCTCTAAAAATGCATATACAGTGTGTCGAAACATTATTTTCCATAACTTTAGGAGGTAATTCGGACCGCTGGAAATCTATTTAAGAAATGCACTGCAAAATTGACCGTTAGCATGATTTTCATTTTTTTTATTGTATCGTACTCATTGCAAGGAATAAAAGCCTCAAAAAATGGTCGAAGCTCAATAGTTCTTATGAAAAAAGTATTAAAGTTCCATTAGTTCTCGAACTTATCTTATTTGATTGTAATGTTCTTATATTTTGTTAAATATTCTGGAATCCTTTATTTATTCTGGAGTATGCAGGTAATCGCTGAAGATTTACATGAATTGAATAATAAAGAATTACAAAAAAGAAGATAACGAAAATAACGAAGTAGAAGAAGAGGAAGAAAAAGAAGAAGAAGAAGAAGCAGGAAAACATTCAAAATAAAAGACGTAAGTTAGATTAGGTAAATAATATATTTACAATTTGGGCTTGGATATACGGTTTATAATATGTATGTATCTACACAATAACATTTAATTTTTCCTTACCTTATTTCTTATTCCTTATTACCTTATTCCTTACCTGAAATTTTCCTTACCTTATTTTCATCATTCTGTAATGTAATATGCTGACCATTTTATTTAACCAAATTCATACATTATTCATTCTAATAAATTTCATAGTTCTAATAAAGTCACCAACGACTACCGTGATATTTAACGCGTTAAAAATAGTTTTGTAAGTATCACGTCTCCATTCTGTCGAGATCACGCTGTATACATAGTGATTCCTGGGCCAGTTAAATGAAAAAGCTTTAGGTTATCGACGAATAGTATCGAAAACATGTAGATATGGCATTCAAATATTAAAACAGTGTTTAAACAGTCCATTATTTTTCCATGCATATAATACTGGAAGAAATCGAATAAGAATCGAGTAGGAATATCGAAAACGAAGGGTGGAAACAAAATAATCAAGGAATATTGGAGAGATCAATTTGAAGCCGAAAAGAAATGTAGAAGTGGGAGAGGGTTAGAACGAGGGTTAGATGCACAGAAAGGGATAGACAGACATATAGACGGTAACCTAATGGATAACGGAACGGATGCTCGTGGATGTGGTACAGGTAGACCGAAATGAGCAGAGGCAGCAGAGGAACAATAAGAAAAACCGCGGAAGAGAGATGTAACAAGAGATATTGGAAAGTTAGAGAAGACAGAGCAGAGTATTTAACTCTTTCGCTGCGAAACGCTCAGAAACGAAATGCTCTCTGAGCAGCCAGCGTGACAGTGGGAGAGATCGGTCGCACGGATGGCACGATACTCGGAGAAAGATACTGTGGCTAAGCGCCTATAGGCGCTGTTCGTAGCAGAGTACAGGGAAGTCATCGAGCAATGATTGCAAGATTTAGGTGCAGAAATGAAAAAATAGCGAACAGATACTGGAAAAAGAAGAAAATGTATACTATGCGGAAAAATACGAATAATAAAATAAAGAATACGAGGGAATGATCAGGATGGAAGGATAGATCGAGACAAGAAATAGCAAGAAGACAAAAAGAGGAAAGTTATGGATGAGGAAGATAATGAAAAGAAGAAGGACAAAGCGATGGAAAGCCAAAGACTAAGTTTTTAAGTTATCAAAAAGAACTTTCCTTTTATTTATTATGCACTTGAATGTAAGTTAATATATTTGCTTTTTGCTTTGTAAAATTAGCGTTGTTTTTTGTTTCTCTTTTCATTCTTTTAAGAAAGAATTGTAATCAAAAATCTCCTTTTTCAAAGCCGCAAGGCAGAAAAAATAAACTATTAGTACTACTACAATTTACTATTCAATAACATAGTTATTAGTTAAATTAATAACAAATTCCAGTACCTAAAGGTAGATATTTAAATGTTCTAAATACTACGTAGATTGCGGATATTAGAAATTCGTCTCAAATATTGATTTAAAAGTCTTATTGCTAATATCTGTGTATCAATCTATTGATTTTAAATTACATAGATATCTCACCGCATACCGCCCATGTTTCTGATAATCTAATACAATGAAGCTTCGTGTAATACGGATCTAAAAATAAATCACTGAAACTGTCTGTTCATTCGGTACAGACTAAATTAAAGTTTTTCTCTACGATAACAAACTAGTCATACAGGCGATTATATTCGCCTAAAGTATTTGTCATATACACTAGACGTATTGGTTTAATAGTTACACACTGATAATGTTTAAGATATGTACTTGTCTCTTACTAATAAATAGCGAAAATCGCCTCGACATTCAATTATTTTGGAAGAAATAGTAAAAACCATTACACCGTCTTTGTTCATATACCTTATACGTACACAAAAAATATGTGAAATACGCATTTCGAATATTCCTTACGATACATTTTTACAATTATTCCAATGTATCATAGGGTTAAACTGTAGAAAGACTGACTAGACTTCGATTTGCTATTATAGTTTACGTTACAATAAATTGTAAGTACTAATATCCATTACTTATCTAATCTAATAAATAATAATAAAGTATAAATTCTTATAAGCAGGAGGTTATTTTAGATGCTAAAGTAAGTGAAAAATGTACAGCAATATCTTTCCGTTTAAGATCTCGTTTTCAAGAAAATAGAATTTAAACACGTTTAGTTAATTCCGATACACGTGCACTAGATTAATTTCCAAAGTTAATTTCCTGAGAAACGAAGAGTCATATGACAAAATCTTATTCTACACTTTCAATTTGTTTTTCACGTAGAATCGTCTCCTCGCCGATTGTATCATCAATACTTCTTTTTTTGCACGTGGAGAAATCCTCATGGACACTCCGCTGCTTCTAATAATCGGTAACAGCAGAGTAGTGTCGGACTCTTACCGTCTAAAACTCCACGATGACCATCCTACGCGTATGACAGAAGTGCTCCAGGAACCTCTTATGAATTATCTTCTGTTGCACCCCCTTCCCGCGTCCTCTTGTTCGAGAGCCAGTCCTAATAATTCTCTGACTATTAGATTTGGCGTTAGAGGAGGGCCATTGTCCCTAGCGCTATCCCCCCTTCTAGTCGTGGTCTGTTGGGGCGGCGATGAGGCGGCTCTAGGCCGCCTGACCGCCATCCCCCTCCATCGCGTTATCCTACAAGGGTGAGTTTTCTTTCTCTCCCTTTCTGCTCGCTCCTTTGCGAGCATAACTCGCTCGCAGAAAAGGCGGACAGCCTCGTATTCCTATGGCCCGCTCAACATCGCTTTTACGGTCGCCGAGGGGGTCAATCTTTCGCCTATGACGTGCCGCAGGGTATAGTGGGACAGCTCCCACACCGGACAAAGCTCCAGCGTGTGCTGCGTCGTGTCCCTGCCCTCCCCGTGTGTCATCAATACTGGGACATTCTTCGTGACTATCTAATAATGAGTTTAATTCACAAGATACTACAATGGTAGTGCATATTGTGTCTGCTTACTTGTCCATGATTTGTAAATGTCGATGGCTGCCATACCAGAAGATATGCAAGAAAGAATTTTATACGCTTAGCTATAGTGGCAGTTTTCCAATGAATATCGTGTAAAGAATTGTTTTATATTCCTTATCTAAAGAGGCCTTGTATCTGTGGTGGACGGTGAGACGTGTTGTTGGTTAAATTAATAACGAAACGAGTTGATTTCGTTAACTATATTTACAGATATTTTAAAATGTAAAATACAAAGTTAATGGCAAGCGTTGCTCGCTCTATGATATTCGTTATAAGATTGCACGATACTGCGGTACTGATACTAATTATTATACTGATTCGCTAGACTGATTAGTTATACTTATTCGCTCGACTGATGATCGAGATAACTCGATACGGATTCGCGCGACTGACTGTGTCTGGAGACATGGTCGTCTATTTATACTGGTCGAGGGGATGGGGTTACCAGAAGGTTTGAACTTGTCGCCGGTTGTCGGTTACACGTAGCAGCGAAATTGCTTTGCCCAAAGTTTGTTTATTATATTATGTGCGTCGTACAGTGTTAATCCTCTGTGGCAAAACAGCTACGTGAAACATCTTCGAATCGAAACGTTCTAACACGCATATGCCGCTAATGGAAATCATACTGAGCAATAATTATGGAATAAACATTTTGTTCAGAAAACAGGGAATGTTAATCTTCCGAATTTCTTTTAAACTAGCATGATTTTTTCATACAAGATCATTTGAAAATCATTGTGTTGCAGGTCGTTCAATTTGTTTTGACGGAAAATGTACGATGACATTAGTAACTCGGGAAAAAAGATCTTTAGAGAAAAAGGCAATGAAATGCAATATTCATCGTTCTAAAAAAAAACAATTTTTTCTATCGGCAAACATAACACATATAATATATTCAAAGATAAGGAAACTAAGTCAGAGGAAATATTCTGTATGTTGAAAAAAGGCACAATGCTTACCTTGACGACATACTTCAAAGTCATCGATGACGTACATCTTATTCTGCGTTACTTTCATTTCTTTATCTACATTAAAAGGCGAGAATTAGAATTTTTTCACATACTCAATCACGATATAGTTCGTCAAACACTATATTCAGAATTGGGCAACATTTTATTCAAATAATAGATAACGGACAAAAGCAAAGAATCAAATTTTATTTCACCAATGAATAAGTATCTAATCGAATAATAATATATTCGAATAAGAAATTATACAAAAAAAAATTATCTGAATAAAAATTTACTCGAATACTTTATTATAAGGATTTGTTTATTCGGATAAACATTTTTTTACGTTATATCGCGGATGAACAAAATAAGAACATATAGATTGAACTAAATATGAAATATATTCTTAAGCTTTATTCTCCAATTGCTGTTATATTGGTTTTTACTATTGCTCTTTGATCAATTAATTATTTTATAACTTAATAATAGGAATTGGAATAATCGTGAATATATGTATGTACAAGATTGTACGTATTTGTGAAGAATGTATTCGTAAAAAGACTCGTACAAAATTACGCGAAAATAAACAACTGTTCTTATCATCGTTCGAATAAATAGAAAACATAATTTGCTACGAATAATGAATAATTATTACGCGGATTGAATTCAAATAAAATGACTTTATCTGTATCACCAATTTAAATAATGCCCAACTCTGACTGTAATGTCAAATTGTATATTATGTGCATATAAGGTGGTAGGACGTGTAGGGTACCAAAGAAATACTCCACGGATTGATTTAACAATGAGTTTATTAATGTGGCGAGAAAGACTTGACAGCTTTACTAGCGCGTGTTCGCTGTCGACTCGATTTCATTAATCACTCGCAACGCTCTCTCTGTGACTCTGCGTAACTGTGTGTCGAGCTTTTCCTCGTTTCCCTTTATATAGAGTGCCGAAATTCCCGAAAAAGACAATTTTATTCCAGGGTAGGAAAGCTGTCCTTTCTTTTTTTGTCGAAGGCCCTTGCGTTTTTTGTAAGTCCCAGGGTTTATTCTTTTACGACGTTCTGGCCTCGGACGTCGTTCGCAGGCCTTGTAGCATGCGCTTAACCGTTTTAGCGCCACGCAGCGCATCGCGCTGTTCACGTACTGTGCTAAACTGTATCATGATATTTTGTCACGATCGTTGTTACACCGGGCGACTCTCTGCCTGGCCCAGGTCACACACCGCGGGCCAGACGGACACCAGATGTCCGCTCTTCCGTACGGCGTACCCTCAATAGCCTTAAGCACCCGTCATAAACCCGAGTCACTTGCCTGCTAAGGTCCTTCAAACCAAACAAACATCTGTTTCCGAAGAATTTCTAAAGACTATTGTCTACCACGGAGGGACAAGGGAAAGTTAGTTTTTCTCACGTACGCTGCAACTTTCCTCCCACTAACCACTTTCCCTCGAGGGCGGATAAGACCCTTCGTTTAACCAATTAACATTAAGCCTATTTCCCTCACTCTCTTAACTAACATCGGCACCAACAAATCCGATGGTCCCGTGCGCTAGACACACCCATCCTTAGCTTTCCTCCGACACAGCATCGTCACTCAACTTCACTTCTTCTACATCGTTGGAAAAGTCAACTACTAAGTATACCGCTAATGCCCATCGGGGCAGTCTAAGCATAACGCGAGAGTCGGTCTCGGTATTGTCGAGCCTACATTTCCTCTCCTAAATATCTTATAGTGCTACGTCCACTAATACATTGAATCCAATTACAAGAGCCCTGCCCTAACGTACATATCTATCTTATCTTCGTGCGACAAGTTGTTAACTATTTATTTCTCTACGTCAATGTAATCTAAGTGTTGGAAATATATAATTTATACTTCTGTGAATCACAGTGTTATATAAACTCAATCACCCCTATTATCTCAACGAAAATCAGGGGATCGATCAAGTCGTGGTGTCGATTGTTATAATCGTAACGGGAATTTACGACTCCCGTTGACGTCTCTCCTCGCGATTACGTCTCCCCGCAATTGGTCGAATTTACAATCGTCAATTCGCAACGCGCTCCGAGAGTTTCCTCTGGTAATTACTTTTTTTTCAAATAATCGCAAACCACCTGTATAAACGAAAAAAAATAAACAAAGCGCTATAGCGCTGTATGGCACAACCCGACACGAATTCTTAAAAACCTCTGACACTAAAACGGTTAATCTCTTAGGTACGGTTGAATTATGTGCGGGGCTGTTTCTTTGTACGGCAGAGTTTGGCGCGAATTACGTGTAAACGATGCAGCACTGCAATGTGTGACAGATAATGCTGTTCTCTACATAAGTACATTGAAATAAAGTTTTTGATAATCAAATTATAATTTTTCTTAAAGATATGACGCATATACTTTAACTTTAATAATTTACGTTAATAATTAATACAATTGAGTGTGATATATGTAAACTCTATAAGGTTCAAATGCGGATAAACAAGGGGACTTTCTCTGTTTTACGGACAGCACGACTTCTTTTGTTTCACGGACAGAGCGGCTTTCTTTGTTTTACGGAGAGCCATTTTGAGAGACACGCGTTTCCCAAACGTACGGACAGAGATCAACATCGGAGATAGACAAGATCACAGAAGAAATTATTTAAAACATTGAAGATTGACGGAGAAACATCGGTAGCTCAGGACGTTGAAAATCGATTCTCGATTTTCAGGTAGACATTGCACAGAACTTGCTATTTATTGTTTACTGTTATTAATTGATTGTTGTTTATTTAATTATTACTGTTGTTAATTGTTGTTTACTCCTGTATTTCATTTAAATATTTTCACAATAAACTCGATTTTCAGAATCGACCCCTGAATTATCCTAGAATTGAACCTTATAAATCGATTTTCGCTACGCCATGCCGCTGAAAGTTAACTTACGTATCGTCATGAACGAGAACGCGAAAGGGAAGAAGATAGAGAGTATGGAATCTATAAGAAGACCGGAAGGCGAAGTATGCTACATTTTCCCCGGGAATATCAAGCAAAAAGCTATCATCAGCAATTATTCAGTTCAGTAACAGCGAAGAAGACCGCAAACAGTCTAACCAAGATAGGCCAGTATAGAAATGTTAAACTCACAATGGATGACGAGACAGCAGCGCTATATATCGATACAGACTTAAACTTCGTATTCCGAGACATTTTCCTAGAGGAAGCAGAAATTACCCCCATAACGAAAATAAAGACGGAAACCAAGAAGTCCAGTCTGGACGTGGAAAGACTTCTAGAAACTCTCCAAAAACTAGATAAGCGTGAAATAGAAGAAATAAACTTTAGTATAAAACAATTTAATGGAACTCAAGAGGCCCGAGACTGGATATCAGAGGATGAAGAAGAATGCAGAAAATATAAAATAAAAAGTGATGAGGAGAAAGTCAAAGGTTCAAAAAAATATTTAGAGAAAACAGCAGCAAAATGGTACCAAACAAATTTGCTGAAAGCTGAAGGACACAACTGGGAAGACTGGAAAGACGCATTTCTCAAAACCTTTAACATGTCGGGTTAACATTAGAATTTAAGGCGCGTAACGATTCTTCGTTTGAATTAGCCATCATTTTACAAAACGTATATACAAGATTTTACAAAATATTATGAATATTGAGATTAATGAATAATAAGATTAACAAACAATAAGTTTAACTAATGATTAGATTAACGAATAATAAGTTTAACGAATAATAGGTTTTACGAATAATAAGTTTAACGAATAATGAGTTTAATTAACGCTATTAACAATGTTCTTGGGTTCAAACGAATTCACGGTCAACGGGATAACTCAATAATTTTAGGCACAAAAATACAATTGCTGAGACGCTCGGTAAACTACTCGATGTATCACTTTCCAAGGCGATCACACGAATGAATATCTGATGAAAATCTTTCTCGCTGTACGACTGCATTTGTTTGTTATATGCTCGCTGGAAGCATCGAGAAGGTTCCAATCGCCGTTGCTAGGCAGTTTCTGCCAAGAGTTTGTTGTATACTCTTTGGAAGCATCGAGAAAGTTCCAAACGCCGTTACTAGGCAGTTTCTGCCTGGAGTTTGATTCCTAATACAACGTGTGTCCCATTATATCGACATCTCCAAAGTACAATTCTATGTGATTTCTATGGAGAACTATACAACCGATCCACACCTTCGTCGGGCAAAACGTTTATCTCGTGACCGTGTCTACGTTCGGCGACCGGTTGTCACCTCGAACCCAATTTTGCTATCACAAATATCGAACAATTACAATCAGATTGAATGACAACAATTGCTTAATTACAGCTATGATAAAATCCAGGCTAAAGCATTAGAAGACTTTCCCAAAAGTGCAAAGGGAAGGCTCCGGTTTTCCTTTCGTCTCCGACACGGCCATTCTGACTATCACACGTCCTCGTGTGCAGCTAAAATACAGAGTTTCTTTTTCAACATTAGACTCGGTGTAACTGATATTATTCACCATTCGATTAGATGTTCCAAATAAGTCAAGGGTCCAGTTCAACAACAAAACTCTGTTCGGAGATTTGATAAGCAAGGAAATGAAAGAGAACTCAAATTAGTAGTGTTATAGTTTGTATTAAAAGTACCAGTTGCATTCTGTGAGC
This sequence comes from Bombus vosnesenskii, assembly GCF_011952255.1. Lineage (NCBI taxonomy): Eukaryota > Metazoa > Arthropoda > Insecta > Hymenoptera > Apidae > Bombus > Bombus vosnesenskii. The sequence continues at coordinate 201,637 of NW_022882941.1, forward strand.
TACCAGTCAGACCGCAATGACGCGACAGATCATTTTCGATTTCGCACACAGATCTCAGTTTGTTGGGTTGTATTACCACGTTGGGTGCATTACGAAAGCGCAGAACACCACACTGAGCGTATTACGAAAGCGCAGGACACCACACTGAGCGTATTACGAAAGCGCAGGACACCACACTGAGCGTATTGCGAAAGCGCAGGACACCACACTGAGCGTATTGCGAAAGCGCAGGACACCACACTGGCCGTATTACGAAAGAGCAGACGCTACACTGGGTGTATTATTATGACCACAACGCGGTATTAATAATCCTCTGAGGTCAGTGCACTCGCATCGTTATTATCACCGTCGCTGTCATCCCGCAGACGTCCAACTCAGCAGGAACGCAATTATCTGGCATTTTTCTCAATTTGTTGTGTCTATCCTTATATGACCGTTTGCCGTCTAAGGTTTTTAAAGTATACCTATCTCGTTCCAAAATTTCTGCTATCACGAATGGACCGTTGAATTTCGGATCTAGCTTCGTTTGGTTTCTTTCCTCGTTCTTAAGTAACACAAAGTCACCGAGATTAAACCTAACTATCTTCGCTTTTGTTTTGTCAAACCTGTCTTTATCATAACTAGCGCAAGTCTCTATGTTCCGTATCGCCTGTTGCCTTACATTGAAGATGTCTACTTCCTTTTCCTCGATATTATCAGGCAACGATAAGCCGTAGGGCCTTGCTGCCTTCCCAATTAATAATTCTAGAGGACTTGATTTGGTTACACCATTGGTGGTGCAATTCAAGTCTAGTTGTATCTCGCCAATCGCGTCTTGCCAAGATCGCCCGGTCGTTTCCACCGTCGTAAGCATATTCTTTAGCGTACTCATAATACGATCTACTTGTCCATTGGCCCTACTAGCACCGGTTGCTATTAAGTGGAGTTTAATGTGTCTATCTTGACAGAAATTTTGGAAATCTTTACCCGTAAAACATCTTCCTTGGTCCGCTATTACCCGGCAGGGATTGTCGAATAAAAATATAGCGGACTTAAGTGCTGTAATGGTAATAATAATTAAGGGAATCTAGTTTACGGGTATGATGCAGGTATACAAATTTTGTAAAAGCCTCGACCAAAACAATGATATACTCCTTCGAGTCACTCTTACCGCTTAACTTGCCCGTTATATCCATGTGAACCGTGTATGGGATGTAGTTCAGCTTGTACTTTACCTGAACTAGCCTTCGAAACTCGACAAGCATGACAGTTTTCAACGAATTTGCGAACATATTTCGCCATTCCCTCGAACCAGTAATACTCGTGTAGTTTCTCAAGCGTTTTATCCCAACCTAAGTGCATAATGGACTGATGCACATAGTTAATGACGGACCACCTAAAACCACTTGGGACAATGGGCAAGCAAAGAATTCTGCCTTTTCTCTATATTTCACGATGGAGTGTACCGGACCGTAATTCGTACGTATTCGCAATGTCTTCCGCGAGCTCTTCGTTTCGTAATTTACGGACGATCTCAGAAATTTGTGGGTCGCGATGTTGTTCTGCTAGCAACCAATCGTCGGAGATTTCGGTCAGATTGATTTCTTTCTCTACAATTTTGTTGATCGTACGGTGATCCAGATCTACGGGGTTTCGCGAAAAGAAATCTACGTGGGCCATTCGTTTACCTTATCGATACACAATGTCAAAATTAAAAGTTTGTAAGTAAGTAAGTTTCATCTTATTATTAGATGCCTTCAAGGAATTGCAACCAGCGATAACAAGAAACTCTTTTTCATGTAAATAGTGGCGAAAATGGTTATAACAGTGCTTAACAACTGCTAACGTCTCTAATTCATATGAATGATACTTAGATTCCGCAGGACTAGTTCTTATACTGTAATATCCTAGTACTCCATTTTTTCTTCCGTCTTGTGCATTAAAATAGCACCATATCCATCCGAGCTAGCGTCTGTACGAAGTTCTATCGGATAGTTTGGGTGAAATACCATTAACACCGGCGCATCGGTCAGGATGGAAATTACCTTTTGCCTTATTTTTTTCATGCCTATCCGTCCAAGTTATGTTTTTATTATCGGAAGTAAGTGCATACAAGGGTTTCATTACCTGTGAAGATTTAGGGACGAATTTTCAGAAATAAAGGGCTAAACCTATGAACTGTCTATGCTGGGTGACGGTCATTGGTTCAGGTAAAGAACTCAAGGTTTGTATTTTACCCGGATTGGGGCAAACTTCTCCGTTATGAATTACATGTCCCAAATAGAGTACCGATATGTTTGGGAAAGAGTATTTAGAAAAATTAGAAGAAACTCCGGCATTTACGGGGGTATTTAATACGTGTACAATCTTTCTAGAGCTTGATCTATAGTGTTACGCCATGCAGCTTACCATAGGTCATATTCTTAACTCTCGATCGCGGCACTATAATGTCGCAGACGGATCGTCGCGGCTGCCCGGCAAACAAACATTGTAGTGGCAAGCGCATGGTTCATTAAGCAGGGCGACCTCCAGAAACGTCGACTCGTGGCCGTTATTTTACCTCGCGTAAAAGAATGTGGCGTGATCCGAACGTAGTGGGGGTCGGATTCCAGAAAAAACGGAAAAAAATCGAAAGGCGGGCAGAACTTTTCGAGAAGTCGAACCGTCAACACATCTCATATATCGCGCATTACTTATCAAGCAAACGCAGTTACATTTTTTTTTGTTGTTGTTCTCTTTATGTCTTCCTAGTTGATAAGTTGTTAAAATAAACGTTAATTTATTGGTGTTAATTCTGTGGAATTCATTGAACTACCCTTATTATCCTAATCGAAATAAGGGAATCGATCAGTTCGTGGCGTCGATTATTTAATCGTAACGGGAACTTACAACTCTCGTTAACGTGCTATCTCGCGATCGCGTCTCTCCGCGAACAGTCGAAACATTTTGGTCCTTCGAGCCGGATCACGTGCCAGTGAAGAGTGCACTTACCAGTGACCACACAGTGCCACGTGACTTCATCAAAACCAGCAGTGGATGGGGAACGCAACCACGCAGCCTTCCGCCGCAGCTGGACAGTCATCAACGCAACGAATTTCACAACTTAACAATACAACCGAACGAGTGGCCGTCGGGAAGGAACAAGGCGTTCCTCGCCAAAATACACGCGACCTCACGCCGCACGACAGCAAGGTAAGCTCGTTCCTTATTTCGACCATCTCCTATCCTCGGCAACGATGACGAGCGAAGATCAACTCATCTCCCTGCGTCGGAGACGAGGCTATTGTAGCGGCCAATTCACATACTTATCGAACCAACTGGACGAGTACGAGCAATCCGAGAGTCAGCAAAACTCCTTATTAACGAACTACGAGAAACAACTGACCGAAGTTGCGAGTCAATTCGAAGCGATCCAACTCGAGTTAGAAGTATTAGACGAGGAGGAACAAGCGCGCGGCTTCGAAATAAGGGATCAGTACGTCGCGGTAGACACAAAGCTACAAAATCTTCTGAGGAACGCGCAAGCAGCTTCGCCGTCGACATCCATAAAGCTTCCAACCTGTGCATCATCCGCAAGTTTAAATCCGATAGCCATTAAATTACCAGATCTTCGGCTCCCTACTTTTGACGGAAGCCTAGAAAAATGGAACACGTTTTATGATACCTTTTCTTCCACAATCGATAAAAATCCTAGTCTCACGGACATACAGAAATTCCATTACCTGCAGTCCGCCCTGCAAGGAGAAGCAGCCGAGTGTTTAAACGCGTTACCCCTTAGTAATGTAAACTACAGTCAGGCTATAGCCGTTCTCAAGGAGAGTTTCGAATGTGCACGATACACAGCTTTCAATCACTGCATGGCAATAATTGATTATCCAAGGATAACCAAAGAATCTCCAACGGAATTAAGGCGCTTAGTCCACACATTTAAACAACACATATATGCATTGAACAAATTAGGAGATCCAGTATGAATTTCATTACCGAGGAATTAGCAAAATCGCTAAAGATAAGGCAAAACAAATGTTCGGTCCCGATCGGAGCTCTAGATACCTTGACAACGACTTCTAAGCGACACATCACGGCCACGATCACTTCCACTGACGGTACATACACACGGACATTAACGTTCCTTGTCATTCCAACCATATCAACCTTAATTCCCAGCGAACCCATCGATCGTTCGACACTTGAGATACCAAAAAATCTCAAATTGGCCGATCCACGATTTCATTTACCAGCTCCGATCGATGTACTACTAAGCTCAGGTTTAACACTCGCGTCGATGTGTGTAGGACAAGTCAACCTCACGCAGCCAGACGAGCCTGAACTGCGTCTGCAAAAGACGCGATTCGGATGGGTAATCGGGGGGAGACCAACTTCCCAAACCGCGACAAACATATTTCACACATCCACGACGACTTTACAAGCAGACCTCGCGCGGTTTTGGGAAATCGATGAAGGACCGTCAATTAAACACATCTCAGAGGCAGATCGACGATGCGAAGAACACTTCCAAGCCCACACCCGACGCACCAGCGAAGGACGATACATCGTCGCTCTACCTTTCAACGATCAGCTTCAGTCACTCGGATCCTCTAAAACGCTGGCGATTAAACGACTCGCCTCACTCAATCGCCGATTCCAGCACGACAAACGCTTCGAATCAGAATATCGAACGGTAATACAGGAATACCTTGCGTTGGGACACATGACGAAGGTTAATGACAACCACTCCGACGACAACGGATATTATTTACCCCATCATGGCGTGACCAAAGCATCGAGTCAAACCATCAAACTCCGTGTAGTTTTCGACGGATCGGCACCAAGCACTACCGGAACCTCCCTAAACGATACACTTTACACAAGACACAAGTTACAGGAAGATTTATTTTGTATATTAATTAGGTTCCGCGCTCATCAATACGTACTCACTGGCGACATCGAGAAAATGTATCGGCAATTCCTCGTACGACCAGAGGATCGGAAATATCAAAGGATATTATGGCGCAGCGCGAGTGGAGAAACAGAAACATATGAGCTTAACACCGTAACGTTCGGTTTATCCGCAGCACCGTATCTAGCTATTCGGTGCCTCAAGCAACTGGCAGAGGACGAAGGACATCGATTTCCACGTGCAGCACAGATACTGCAGCGAGATTTCTACGTCGACGACGCTCTCACCGGAGCTGAAACGAAGGACGAAGCCCTCACGCTCAGAACAGAACTCACCAATTTACTTCAACTGGCCGGCTTAAACATACGAAAATGGACGTCAAACGATAATGACTTATTACACGGACTTTCCTTAGAAGAAACAAATCATCAACATTTTTTGGGCGACTCGCAAACCTTGAAGACGCTGGGGGTGTTTTGGAATTCATCCGACGACTCTATTCTTTACTCGGTCGAAGTCAAACCCACGCCCTCGCGAGTCACGAAACGAATCATCAGCTCGGAAATTGCAAAAATTTACGATCCGCTCGGTTTGCTCGCACCGGTGATCGTTCGGGGCAAGATGCTACTTCAACGAATATGGTCGTCGAAAATCGATTGGGATGAATCACTTCCGATCGAGTTACACACAGAGTGGGAAAGGTACTATGCCCAATTACCCGTATTAAACAACGTCAGGTTCCCACGTAAGGCAATAATCGAGTCCGCAACAGAAATTGAATTGCATGGTTTCTGCGATGCCAGCGAAAAGGCTTACGGAGCCTGTGTTTATCTCCGAACCCTTAACACCAACGGCCGTGTTTGGACCCAACTTTTAACCGCAAAATCGAAAGTCGCCCCGCTCAAGTACCAGACCATTCCTCGGCTCGAGCTAAGCGGAACACTCCTTCTTACGTCCTTGATGTCGACAGTACAACAAGCCCTATCACACAAAATTACTCGAACTATCTATTGAACCGATTCCACTATCGTCCTCCATTGGCTCAATACATCACCTCACATCCTTAAAACATTCGTCGCTAACAGAGTCTCCGAAATTCAAACAAAAACCAGCATCCGCGATTGGCGCCACGTTCCTACCGACGACAATCCCGCGGACTTAATATCACGCGGCCAAACACCCGAAGAGTTTCTGCACCCAACCATCTGGCAGCACGGTCCTGCATGGCTCTACCAGTCGGAAGGCTACTGGCCGACATGGGCTCTAACACCGCAAATTGAAGTATCGGAGCAGAAAGGGACGATTTGTCTGTCCGCAAACCCCGCCGATTACAGTTTGTTGCAAAGATATTCATCCTGGCCCAAGTCGATACGAATCATAGCTCGTTGCCTCCGTTGGAAACAGAAAAAGAACCGAGCGGCACCCCTAACCGTTACCGAATTACGCATAACGCACAATAAGCTGATAAAATTGTTGCAAAACATCCATTTCTCCGAGGAAATTCGTACACTCCAAAAAGATCGGAACGCGGCGATAAAGGGTAAGCTCACGCGACTCAATCCGTTCATAGACAAGGAAGGAATATTGCGAGTCGGGGGTCGACTCAGTCATTCGTCGATGACCTTCGCCCAGAAACATCCCATAGTATTACCTAAATTATCCGTTACAACACGCATCATAGAACACGAGCACAAGATCCACATGCACTCCGGAACGCAGGCTACGTTATACGCAGTAAGACAAAGATATTGGCCCGTCGACGGTCGAAGTCAAGTATCGCGGGCGATCAAAGGCTGCGTCCGCTGCTGCCGCGCTCAACCACCGCCGGTAGAATACGTGATGGGTAATCTGCCGGAAGCGCGAGTAACGGAATCTCGCCCATTCACAAACGTCGGCGTCGATTACTGCGGGCCGTTCCACATCAAGGAAAAACGAGATCGTAACCGTCGTCAGATAAAGGTATACGTAGCCATTTTCGTATGCCTAGCAATTAAAGCGGTACACATCGAGCTCGTTGACGATCTCACTAGCGAAGCCTTCATCGCCGCTCTTCGCAGATTTATCGCTCGACGAGGGTATTGCTCCACCATCCATTCTGATAACGGCACCAACTTCAGAGGAGCAAGCAACGAATTACGAGAGCTTCACGATTTATTACAATCGGACGACCACAAAGAAAAAGTAACCGCATTTTTAGCCGACAAACAAATCGAATGGCGCTTCATTCCCCCTCATTCACCGCATTTCGGTGGGCTATGGGAAGCAGCGGTGAAGTCATTTAAACGCCACCTCAGGCGTGTAGCCGGCAACGAGTTACTCACCTCTGAACAATTGAATACTCTTATCATAGAAATAGAAGCAGTCCTCAATTCCCGCACGCTAACTCCTATCTCCACCGATCCAAATGATCTCCTAGTCCTCACTTCCGGACATTTCCTCATTGGCGATTCACTAATGTGCTTACGTGATCGAGATTTCAGAGACATCCCATCGAACCGACTCTCCAGATGGCAGCATATCCAACAGCTTAAACAGCATTTTTGGAACCGCTGGCATAAGGAGTATTTGAACGAGCTAACCAATCGCAATAAATGGAGCAAGGGTGGACACGGCATCCAAAAGGGCACAATCGTCATCCTCAGAGAGGACAACGTTCCCTCCATGCATTGGCCTCTGGGCCGAGTTATCAAGGTTCATCCAGGCGCCGATGGTGTCATTCGGACAGCTACAGTTCAGACGGCAAAGAGCGTTTTGGATCGGGCCGTCAAAAGGCTTGTCCCACTGCCAATTCAACCCGATCTCGAGAAACCCGAACAACTAGCCACCGAGACGAAATAAGATGAGAACTTCAACCACATCTCGCTAATTTGATCGGTACCCTCTCAACGGGGGGAGAATGTTACGCCATACAGCTTACCATAGGTCATATTCTTAACTATCGATCGCGGCACTATAATGTCGCAGACGGATCGTCGCGTCTGCCCGGCAAACGAACATTGTAGTGGCAAGCGCATGGTTCATTAAGCAGGGCGACCTCCAGAAACGTCGACTCGTGGCCGTTATTTTACCTCGCGTAAAAGAATGTGGCGTGATCCGAACGTAGTGGGGGTCGGCTTCCAGAAAAAACGGAAAAAATCGAAAGGCGGGCAGAACTTTTCGAGAAGTCGAACCGTCAACACATCTCATATATCGCGCATTACTTATCAAGCAAACGCAGTTACATTTTTTTTTGTTGTTGTTGTTCTCTTTATGTCTTCCTAGTTGATAAGTTGTTAAAATAAACGTTAATTTATTGGTGTTAATTCTGTGGAATTCATTGAACTACCCTTATTATCCTAATCGAAATAAGGGAATCGATCAGTTCGTGGCGTCGATTATTTAATCGTAACGGGAACTTACAACTCTCGTTAACGTGCTATCTCGCGATCGCGTCTCTCCGCGAACGGTCGAAACATATAGAGTAGGCAATAATTAGAACATCATTCAAATAAACAACAACGTACGAATGACACGTTGGCTGCCATACGTGTTTTCAAAGGAATCTCAAGAATGATCTCTCGTTTCGTTTGTTCGCAACCATGTTATGCAACTAAAAGACGTCGAATGAACCGAACAAAGGCACAAAAGAATTAGTTGCTGTTTTCTTCAAAGTCTATTGTCCAAATCGTCCAACTAGAGTAAATAATGCTGTATATTTCCTAGAATTAGGATGAATATTAGCAGCTGATAAAGAACAATGGTTACGAGAAGAAAATCGTGTCGCCCACCGCCCACAAAATCAATCGTATAACACTACGCACGAATTTAAACGAAGTGCTACCAATCTACAACCACAAGCTTTTAGCCAACCATCAAGTGACCGAACGAAATTAAAATATTCCAAGTGCTCGCGAATCGGACACACAGCCGAGATGTGCTACTCTCGAAATTTTCCATTCGGCAGCCAAGGAAATATCCCACTTCGAGTATATCAAACAACAAAGAATCCACGGTAACAAATTAAAATCTTGGTTTAAAATAAGGTTTTAATTTTTCAGGAAAGTGACTATAATATGGATAATTCTAATTTTTGAATACATTAAAAGTGATCTAGTAGTAAGATCACTAAATTAGACCAACGTTTTCTTAGAACATACTGATGATTGCTATTTGTATAATGAACGAATAGATATCACTCTTATAGTGGACTCTAGGGACCCAATCGATTACAACATGTAATTGAGTTAATAGACGGCAATGCAAACCACCTTGCGCTTATAAACCAGAAATAAACAATCTAAAAATCATATATAGAAATCTCCAAAACCTAACACATCAACTCAAATTGTTATTACACTGTAAAAGCAAACGCGGACTACTCAACGTCATAGACTTAGTATCTAAAACCCTATTCGGAACTCTTGACGAAAAAGATCTAGAACTCATTAACAAAAATATCGATAACGAGAAAAACGAAATATTGATCTCTTTACTAATTCAGACTTAATTTACCATATCGGAGCTTCATATTAATATCGACGAAATTTTTAACACTGTTATGTCAGGAAAACAAGGAATCATAAACCCACGAATTATAGAACCCATGAATTATGGAAGACAACGAATGGAAAATAACAAAAATTTATCCGATACCTTTCAAGCCAAACTTTGTATTTATCGCACCTGTAGTAGAAACTGACTTAACACTAACCAACTCGGAACAATACACTTTTGTCGATAGCCACTACTTAAACAAATATTGTAAACGAACGGCAATCATCCACGTTTGTAAAAGAACTCAACCAGGCCACAATAGAATCAATTCACCTGAATGTAAAATCGAATTAATTAATAATCAACAGACAGTCAAAACTTGCTCAACTGCTGTATTCAAGCTGGAGGAATTGACGTTCGTACCTTTACAGACTGAAAATCATTATATCAGTATCCCTACGAAAAGTGACAGATCGACGTATTATGTAAAACGCATAAAATCTTAGAAATCAAACAACCAAGTTTAATTAGCAGCAAAACTGGATGTATAATCACATACGACCGTAATATTATGAAAATAGGAGGGAACAACAATATTTCTTACGAAATCAAAATTAAGAACAGTTCACATAGTTTCAAAGAAATAGACATCTCAACGCTAGAGAAAATATTAGAAACGGCTCCAAAGGTAAATCACAACTTTAATCAGTACAGGCTAAGCTCGGTTACAAATCAAGTCAATACAATTCGAACAACGTATGAGGCGATTGTAACGTCAATCCACATCAGAGACGAGGCCGCTGTCACGACCGGCTCACTTTAAAACCGCAGATAAAGATGTGGCGGCACTCGGCGACAATGTATAACGCCGAAGTGCCTAATGAGCCATCAATATCCCAACGATCCTTCCGTCGAATATTCGAGGAGAAGGCGTGCGTGGCGGCGATGCCCTTTTACGAGAGGAAATGTTACGTTTGTCTATGCAAAATGACGAAGAGAACAGACACAGGACAGCAGAAATCGAGAATCTCGGGAAAACCGTCGCAGCGCTACGGACTGGGTTCGGATCCCCTGCGATGAATTTGCTTCCATTATCACCGAAGACAATGAAAGTGCGTCGACAGCAATCAATCGCACCGTGAATATGGCAAAAGCACGCAAACTGTCAGGGTTAGCAGCTCCAGACACCCCACCTGTCCACCTCGACATCGAACAACCCGAGGTGGAAGAAAGAGGCTATTTCCGCCCGCTCCTCCCACTCTACGAGCTAAGGATGCAATACGCTACATCCAAACGCTCAACGGAGATGATGATGTAGGAGTTGAAGACTTCATCAAAGAAGTGAGAAGTATGAAGGATCGCTGTATGGAGCAAGATCTATTGCTAAAAGCAATAAAAGTGGAAAAAATTGTGGGGAAAGCAGCCCAAAGTGTTCGCAACATTCCTATTGAGTGTTACGGTGATCTGTACGACGCACTGAGAAATAACTTAGCAGCACAAGTGACTTCGGATGAGTACCAAGAACAATTACGAGAGTTGAGACAGGGACGCGAGGAATCAGTGCAAAGTTTTAATATTCGGTTTAGAAGAATACTCAACCGTTTGCTGTACGCAGTAACCAATGAGTACCCACAACCACTAACACGTAAAATTATGACTGAAGAAATCACGAAGAAGACTGTTCGTGTGTACCTAAAGGGACTCAGACGCGACATAGGGCGAATACTATTAAGCAGTGAACCCTTGAATCTTCCGGAAGCTGAAAAAAAGGCAGCCGATGTAGAACGCTACTTGCGAGAAGAACGACAACCTAATTGGTCATGTAATCGCTTACCTTCGGTTAGTAATCGCCCCAACAACCAGCATATGCAGGTAAGACGATCTAATGTACCATCAAGATCGCCTAACATGCCAGTAGCTCAGAAACCTCCTACATTTAACCAAATAGAAAATAGACCACCTACTGAACGCGCGCAGATGAAGTGCTTCAAGTGCGGAAAGCTGGGACATATTGCCAACAAGTGTCAAAATTTTCTACTACCGAGCCAGCGCGATCGACCACCCGCAAGGATTCAGGCAGTCCAGGAATGGGACGAAATACAAGAAACAACATCGAACCAGGAGATGGACGAATCGTACGAGACATACGAGTCAACATCGCCACGGGAAAACTACTCGCAATACCTTTGTCAACCCGAACCGAAGAGCGAGTATTTCTGGTCGACACAGGAGCAGGGATAAACCTGGTGAAACGTAACAAAACTGTCAACGCGATACAAATAGGGCCTAAACAAAAATTTTCTATGGGACGAGACAAATACGAAACTAACGAATACGTAACGAAACGAATTTTTGGACAAAATCACATTTTTCACATAGTACCGAACAATTTCCCTATTATCGAAGACGGAATCATTGGGCTACCATGTTTAGAGAAGTATAACTATTCAATATCCAATAACAAAATCCGATTAAACGACAAAACCATTTTATTTCAGAAACCAATACATTTGACTCCTGGAGAAAACAGAGTTCAAACAATCTATTTGGTAAGCAAACCAACTAAAATATGTTTTATCAACACTGGTGAGCAAAACATTGAAATTTCTAGCAATATTCAAAATTCGACGAGATTTCGCGACAAATAGGAGACATGTTGAAGAAGAATATTATAGAAGAATACGAGTCCTCTTATAACTCTCCGGTATGGGTAGTTTCGAAAAAATTAGACGCCTCAGGAAAACAGAAATGGAGGATAGTTATCGATTTCAGGAAACTAAATGAACTCACAGAACAAGACGCTTGCCCTTTACCTGATTGATGAGACGACATTTTGACACAACTAGGAAACGCACAATTCTTTTCGGCACTTGATTTATCCTCAGGATTCCACCAAATTCCAAAGAACGAGAAATCTAAAAAATATACCGCTTTTTCGACACCGCAAGGGTATTTTCAGTTCAATCGAATGCCATTCGGACTTAAAAACGCACCCGCTACCTTTCAAAGATTAATGGACAGAGCCTTAACTGGACTTGTAGAAAAATACTGCTTTGTTTATTTGGACGGCATAGTGATATTCGGAAAAACGATTCAAGAACATAACGAAAACCTCGCGATAGTATTCCAGAGACTCAGAGAATTAAAACTTAAGTTGCAACCGGACAAATGTGAATTCGTAAAACCCGAACTAGAATACCTAGGCCATGCAGTTTCAGCCGAAGGAGTTAAACCAAACCCCAAGAAATTAAACACTGTAAAAAACTTTCGATTACCCCGCAATGCCACGGACGTGAAATCATTCTTAGGTTTAGCAGGTTATTACTGCAAATTCATTCGCAACCCCTCCGAAGTCGCGAAAAGCCTTACAGACTTAACAAAAAAGGACACACCATTCCATTGGACTGACAAACACCAGACTAGCTTTCATACTTTAAAAGACAAACTCTGTAATTTCCCAATATTAGCTTACCCAGACTTTAACAAAACCTTTACCTTAACTACCGACGCAAGCAACGAAGGACTAGGAGCAATACTGTCGCAAGACGGTTATCCTTGTTGTTACATTTCAAGAACACTGAATCCACCCGAACGAAACTATACCACGACAGAAAAGGAACTCTTAGCCATCGTATGGGCCGTGAAAAGATTAAGACAATATTTGTTAGGACGACGCTTCATTATTCGAACCGACCACCAAGCTCTTAAGTGGCTACACAATTGCAAAAACCCTTCTAGCAAACTGATTCGTTGGAGACTTAAACTCGAAGAATATGACTATGAAATCGAATATACAAAGGGTAAAGATAACACAGCTGCAGACGCTTTATCTAGAGTTCACGCGGTTACTCGCGACGAAGTAGTTAACCTCAACCTAGTAATTGATCACACTAATTGATTCAACGCATGGAAAGACAACAACGAGAATTCGAAACTCTTAGAAATTAAACCGAACGAAATTTGAAGAAGTCTTTAAAATCAAACACATCAAAACAACTTCATTTCTCCCACAGAGTAACGGATCCCTCGAAAGAACGCATGCCTCAGTTAAAGATTTAATTCGTACTGCATTGCACGACAATGACAAAGAATGGGACGAAGTACTTAATTTCATTTGTTTAGGGTACAACACCGCGAAACATGAAGGAACAGGGTTCTCTCCCTTTGAATTGACCTTTGGGCGAAAAGCTAACTTACCTTCCGCAATATCCAAATTTCCCACACTTACCTATGATGATATGTACTCACTTTGGCAAAAACAGTTGAATAAATATTGGGAAACAGCTCACAAAACACTTATTCAGAATAGGCAACGATACAAGCGAGATCAAGTGGGAAAGATTGTTAAAATCCAGACCGTGTTTAGGAAAGGAGACTTAATCAATAACGACCATAAAAGAGATAAGTTGGACATTGAATGGTTGGACATTGACAATGTTAAGAAAAAGATACATGGTAACCGATTGAAAACGTACTTTTTTCAGGATAATGCCGACCCTACTAGTAATACCCTTAGTTAGTTGCCTTAAACTCAGAATTAAGAGAATGCAGCGTATTTCATGAGAAGATAAGAGAAGCACACTTGTATAGCGAGAACGTTAATATTATTAGTGGTTTAGAACTTAGCAGTTTACATAATGAGCTGAATTCGCTTAAGATTTAACTTTATAATATTCAAACGCATTGTAACAATTGTATGCTTAAAATCGAGATAGAATTGCTAATCGCGCACCCGTAGAAACCTTTCGACTAAACGATTATACTGAAATTCCCACAACAAGCTGGGAACCCTCGAAAGTAGTTACGTTTAGCATCACACCGCAACGCCCGAAGTTACATAGATCCATTCTACACGATCTTACAGGACTAAGATCGTGTCTAACCACGAGGGTGTGTCACGAGCGGCACACTTCAAAACCGACGGGCTGATGACGGAGATAAAGATATGGCGGCACTCGCCAACAATGTATATCGCCGAAGCGAAGTGCCTAATGAGCCATCAATATTCCAACGGTCCTTCCACCAAATGTTCGAGATAATTTACTTATAATTCTCAATGAGAATTGATTGTAAATAGTTTACCAAATAAAAAAAAAATATGTTTCAGAAGAAGGCGGGCGTGGCAACGATCGCGGACGCCTAACAAAGACGTGGATAGTGGAGATATTGAGGGGCAACGAAGGGAAAATAATCGAATCCGATCGAAAGTCGAGTTGTAAGAAGTTCGAGTTCCAGTCTTAGAAAGTTACGGCTGGAGTTTGGAAATAAACTGTCATTAGTGTAAACAAGGTGTTAGCAAATAAATTCTTTCTTTTTTTATTTTTTCATCTTCGATTTCTTTTTTTCATTTTACGTGACATAAGCATAATCGAGAAGCGAGAAAGTCAGTGGTAATCGAGGATTGTACGTAACAAATTGAAGGCAAAGATTGTTGATTGTTAAATAAATATATTGTTGAACACCGCCGAGTATTTCTTTGGCACTTTACCCCAAACACCACCTCAACTTCTTACGACATAGGTTAGAAATAATTGAAAAACTAAAAGCCTTTTGCCTAGAAGTTGAAAATCAGTTCAATAGTAAAATCAAAGAAATTCATAGCGATGAAGGGAAAGAATTAAAAAATAAGCAAGTTGAAAGTTTTCTAAGAAGCAAGGGGATTAAACATACAATCAGCGTCAAATACACTCCTGAAAAAAATGGCATCGCAGAGGGAAAATAGAACGATAGAGGCGGACCGGTCGATGCTGTATTCAAAAACAAATCTACCGTTGTTCTTATGGATGGAAACCATGAACACCGCAGTTCAGGTCATTAACAAGACGGGGCCGACGAGACAGGACAACAAAACGCCGTATGAATTATGGTACGGGAAACCGTCAGTTTTAGAAAAGTTTAAAGTTCTCTGTCCTGAGTGCTTCGCACACATACCTGCGGAAAAGAGAAGGAAACTTGATAAAAAGGCGAGAAAAGAATACTTATACTATCTAGATGACGGACAAGGATATCACGTGTACGTGCCGAACGTGAAAGATGTAAATATTGAGCCGCGACGTAATGTTTAAGTCCGAACAAGTATCGATGGAAAGTGTTAATTTCAGTTTCCCAAGAGATATCGAACGCGAAGATATACATACGCAGAGCGATGAAGTACAAACGTATGAAAGTGCAGAGAGTGAGCAGAAAATCATAGAACAACCTCATGTAGTTGGCGAGAATTGAGACAATTGAGGGATAGAGGGATAGATCAAAACAATCACAAATTAAAAAAATTCTATAGTTCAAACGATGAGCGAATAAGTCAGTAGAGTCAGCCACTATAGTGGCGCGTCGTAATATAAGATGACATCCGCGGAAGCCACTATAGTGGCGCATCGTACCTAAGAGGTTAAACCCTGGGACTTCCTTTATGGCCATGGGCCGCGCTACATTTTTTCTCTTTTCTTTTTTTACAAAGGTTGTTGCGTACATACAGTCGTGCGACTTCGCTCGCTACGTCGCAAAATATATCCACGTCGTGGGAAACGTACCCTTTTTCGCTGCAACGCGCTCGTGTCGGAGTTGACGATTTCGCGTAACTCGGTATCGTTCTCTTGCGCGGCTGCTAAAGTTCGGTGGTCGACCGATTTCCCTATCGTTTCGATACGAGGTAAAGCGTCAGCTACATTGTTGTCTGGTCCTTTGATATACCGGATGTCGCTCGTAACTGGCCGATATAATCGAGGTGTCGGAATTGGCGCGGCAAGCACTTATCGAGGTTTTGGTTAAACGCGTATATGAGAGGTTTGTGCTCTGTGAAAATCACAAAATTTCTCCCTTCCATGGCATGTCTAAACCGTTTAACCGCTGTGTACATTGCGAGTAATTCGCGATCATACACGCTGTACTTTCGCTGTGCGGGGGTGACAGATTTCGTAAAGAACCCCAGCGGCTGCAATCTGTCGTTCACACGCTGCTGTAAGACCGCTCCTACCGCGTAATCGGACGCGTCTACCGCGTGGCTGACCGGCGCGCCTGGTATCGGATCGACTCGCGGAAGGCATTTTCGACCTCTTCCGACCACGTCATGGGCGCATTTCCCTTCTTTACACCTTTCAACATATCGTTAAGCGATTGGAAAATATTCACAGCCCCCGGTATGAAACGACGGTAGGGGTTAATCATACCGAAGCACCTTCGCAGGTGCTTGACGGTCGCGGGCTTCCGAACTTTTATTATCGCATCTACGCGTTCGACTAGCGGTTTCATCCCATCGACATCTACCGTGTACCCCAAAAATGTGATCTCACGCGCGCCTAATTCACATTTCGCGGGGTTTATTACCACGCTGTAATCGTTTAGGCGGTTAAATAGCGTTCGCAAGTGTTCGCCGTGTTGTTTCTCGTCTTCCGAGGCTACCAGAAAATCGTCGATGTACGCGAAAACGATATCTAAGCCGTCCGTAATTTCGTCGACGAATCTCTAACACGTTCGTGCCGCGTTGCGAAGTCCAAACATTGCATTTACCTCTTCGAATAGCCCGAACGGAGCCGCGATCGCTGTATTTTCGATGTCCTCGGACGCGATCGAAAATTGATGGTACGCGTGAACGAGGTCAATTTTCGAGAAGATTCGCTTACCATGCAGTTGTTGCGCGATATGCGACGGTAAATACCTGCCGGGCATGGTGCGGGCGTTCAGCACTCGGTAGCCGTCGCACGGTCGCAGTCTTTCGTCTTTTTCGGGGACGACGAGCAGGGATGGACGTCGAGGACGATGCCCACGGGCTCTTCGATAACAATCACTCCTTGCTCCAACATCACCTCGAATTCCGCCTTCACCTGTTTGAGGCGGTTGGGGACGAGGCGTCTTGCTGTAGACGGGTGGTCCTGACGTTTTACGCCGTGCCGGGTTCTTCCTTCCTTCCTTCTCCGGGTGGACGGGTTAGGTCCGGGAATTCCGCGAGGAACTGGTGGTACGTCGATTCGCCGATGATCGTTTCTATCAGTCGGCCTTTGTCGGGTATCCCATTGACGGTAGGTTAGCGGTCGGATCGACGAAGCGTTTGTTTCGCGAGTTCACCAGCACCCGTAGTAACTAGGCGTGTTAACGTCCGCCATTACGGAAAGCCATTTAAAATCACGTCGAAGAAACAGGTTCAGGGACGTCGCGATGCGTGTCCCGTTGGCCGCGAACGTATTCATTTCTGTTCGCGGATCCGTGTAATCTACTGCGCGGGTACACGCATAGGTCGCCTGCAGTGTCCACGAAGAAGGAAATCCTCGAACTCCTGTCGGTCACGAATATGCGGTGAGATACGCAGCCGTCGTCGCACTGGAATATGATCGGCGGCGTCTCGAGCATAACCTTGGACGGCGCCGGCTGTCGAGGCTCAGCGCATTAATTTGCGTCTCCAATTGATTTATCTCGTCTTGTATCGCGTCCGGGACACGTCTTGCCTCGAGCTATATCTCGTGGATCCGATCTGTTATTTCAGTCAAGACGTTTGCATCTATTCCGCTTGCGACGGACAGGACCCGTTGCGTATTTACCGGAAGACGGTCTTTCCAGAGCGTCAGAACGTAGTCGTCCGAGATTGATGGGATGGTCAGCTTCTTTAAGTCCCTGTAGAACTGGGACGGGTCCTATCTCCAATTTTTTCGCCCTCGTGCAACCTCCGCATTCCCGAACTCTCCAAATCGGTCAATTTTTTGATAACTTCGCTCTTCAGCCATTCGTATTTTCCCGTCGCCGGCGGGTCAATCACTAGTGTGCTCGATTTGATTTAAATATTGATCTCAGAGGTACTCGATGAGGACGATAAATTTGGATTGATTACTGGTGATGTGGGTCACTTTGAAATATGTTTCTAACACGATAAACCACACCTTTATATTTTTGGGCTACACTTGCGGTACACGGAATAGTTGGCTGACGATGTCTACGTTGCCCGCGGCGTTCGTCGCGCGCTCTTCCTCGTTGGCACTTCCCATTTCGAACACTCGCGATTTGTAGAAACGAAGTCTTCGTGGCATTAAATGTTCATCACTTTCACTTTAAATCACGTCAGGGTCACCAATTTGAGATAGTAGCACGTGTAGAGTGTCAAGAAAATACTCCGCGGATTGATTTAACAATAAGCTTATTAATGTGGTGAGAAAAACTTTACAAGTCTTACTAGCGCGTGTTACCTAGGCTGTACTTGTACTGTTCTTGTCGCGCTCACCGACGACTCGACTTCACTGATCACTCTGATCACTGATGTCTCTTTGTGACTCTGTGTAACTATGTCGAGCCCTTCCTAGTTGCCCTCTATATAGGGTGCCGAGGTCCCGAAAGAGACAGTTTTATTCCGGGGTAGGGAAACTTTCTTTTTGTCGAAGGACCCTGAGCGTTTTTGTAAGTCCCAGGGTCTATTCTTTTATGACGTCCTGGCCCCGGACGTTCCGCAGGCTATGTGGCCAACACATGCGCTTAAACCCTGGGATTTTCTTTATGGCCATGGGTCACTACATACATAATTCTTAAGCACTTCAATTTATGCTATATTAACATTTAGGCAACCGCGCGCGACACAGCGTGCTATACGTTTCTCACCGCGTTCGGACAAGCCAAATTATACGCTGTCCACCGCGCACGGTCTAAAAATTATTATAGGATTTATTCAGAAATATTAGAAATTAGGATTTCCAATGATTTCTCTCCTATATGATACATTTATTGATAAATGGATCTATTCACAATGAATTAAACAGGAAATGATTGTTATTATAACGTGAACTAACCACAGTAATGTGCTATAACTAAGACAAGTAAATGGATAATTCACAACTCACAACTAATAGTTTACAATTCATAACAACTCGGCAACTCTCTTTCGACTCAACTCTCGACTCCTCACAACTCGACTCTCAACTAACGACTCCACACAGTTCGACTTTCAGTTAACGACTGCTGATTAATTCGTCTTTCTCCCTTAAGCATCCCTTTGTCATCTTTTCGTACCCCCACCACGTACGTATTCCGAAACCGTCCGCATTTATGGCTATGTGCGCCTTCTTCCAAGTAACTATTCGACTGAAAGGCCGACAACACATTGATGGGCCTCTTGGCCCATTCAAGTTTTCCGACCCTTTCGGCCTGTCGGCACTTAGACTACATTGTTTGTACAATAGTTCACCCGATATTTCTTAGGCAATCTGTCCATGATACTACATTATTTAAGTGGTCAATTATATTTTGCGGTAATGATTTTATTTAAAGATTCCACATAATCTTTATACAGAACATCAAATTAAAAGTAAATACTTAAAGTATAAAAAACATAGGTAAAATTAAAAACATTAAAAATGATTAAAAATAAATAACACGACTTGAACGTGAAATTAAAAATTCATAATGCATTTTAATATTCTCTTACAATGTGGTATCGTTCGATTATAACTTTGTTTAGTCATAACTGATAGTGTAACTGTTGAATTAATTTTATCACCACTAGATTGATGTATTTTATTATACATGGTGGTTGGTAACTGGTGGTACAAGCGGTGATTCTACGCGAAAAAAGAAGTCGAAAATATAGAATAAAAATTTTTTTTTTATTTTCAGCGAAAATTCAAAGTCGATTTTCTCGAAAACAAAGCCTCAAACGAAAAATTTTTATTCTATATTTTCGACTTCTTTTTTCGCATAGAATCACCCCCTCTCCGCTTGTACCACCAGTTACCAACCACCCTGTATATGAGGTGGATAGGTCGTGATAGGTACTGAAGAAATACTAGAGTATAATTAACAGTATATTTATTAACAACACTCTCAATGTACACGAGATCATCGGATTCGTCGAGAAAAGCTTTCGTTAGGAAAGCGAGAGAAATGGACGTTGCTGTTAACTGGTTAATCTCTAGGTTGGTGGTTGAGAAAGGATACTAAGCGCCCTTGAGAGAAAATTGCTAGCGGCAAGCATCGTACACGAGAAAAAGCAGATTTCCTGTAGTAAATGATGGATTTAGGGAATACTAAGACAGACTATTTGTTCGTTTGAAGAACCTTAGCTAGAGAAATCCTAAGATTTATAGAATATAGAAGACAGAAACCGTTGGAAGGTTTGCCGTCGAATGCCGCTACATATACTGTACTTTATAAAAGCAGAACAAGTGGCGCAATTAATGTGGAGCAATTTCAGGTAAACAATAACTGATAATAACTATAAAAAAGAGAAAACGCGTTGCTAAAGTCAAAAAGGGAGATATCCCCGCGTGGTCACGCAGCGACATACTTTACAACGAGGAGATCTCCCTATTCGTTTGGCTAAGTGTTAAGAATAAAGAAATTTAGAGAAAGAAACCAAAAATATACGTTTATTGTTTCCAAAAAACAATTGTATCAAATAGTTTGAAATGATCTTCAGATTTAATGGCTGTTTAGTTGGATGGTATTTGCCTATTGGATTGCCTAGATTAACAGCTTAGGACAAATGCAGGTACGAAGGCCAGGAAAATAGTAAGCATACTAAATGACCACATTCAATAGTAGTTCAGAATATTCAATCACACGGACACATCGACGCGTAAAATTATATAGGAAATCGGTTGTATTTGAAACTGAATGTGCAGACCAAGTAGAGCGAATTATAATGACGTTCGCGGGTGATTTCCTAATATCGTTCCGTTAAATGACTCTTGACTCGTAATGACGCAGTAGTAAACGCCGTTTACCGTGATATGAGTTTAAAAATACGACAAAATTTTTTTCTATCTCTGACTGTCTCTATTGATCCGTCGGATATTTATATCGCTTGCCATCATATCGCCAGCCACTCATGCGACGATTACATTAAATGATATTCGTATTATGGATTCGGAAAAATGCAGAAGATACTTGACCGTGGCAAAAAGAGATCTTGTTAAGTTAACAAAAAAATTCGCACTTTGCTTTTCAAATTTTTGTAGATTAATCCTTTAAATTCATAATACAAGTTGTCTCAGGATTAATAATACAAATGAGGCGATAATTCTACATGAAAATACAAGTCGAAATTATACTATAAACGTTTTCATTTGAGGCTTCATTTTCGAGAAAATCGAGTTTGAAAATTCGATTAGCATAATAATATGTGAATTTGGCTAATGAGTACGGCTAACAATCAACGAGAAGTTATCCCACATATGGAAATGAGTAAAAAATATGACTTTATATAAAAAAAATAGTATTTCCACGTGTTTAGTAAAGAATAAGCCTGTTACACGCGTACTATTTTTTTTTTTTATTTAGTTGTTTACATTCACAATTTGTCCGATTTGGACATTTGGTAGAATTTTTTGGCTGTCGCGTACTTGATCAATTTTCAAATATTCTCAGAAATGATGCGTCCTATGAAGAAATTTTGTTTTACATTTTCGACTCATTTTCACACGCAGAATAACCTCCTGCCGATTATTCGTCCAGACTGAAATTAGCCTAGTTTACCTATACTTGACAAATTCTCTAACTCGATTTTTCCATAAATGAAGTCTCAAATAAAAAAAATTTATTATATATTTTCGACTTATTTTTTTGCACAGAATCATCCTCAGTTCATTTGCAGCGGCACTCGACAGTAAACGCTCCAACGGTTTCTGTCCCGTGGCTCGCTACAGATGTATCCGAGACATCCTGTATAGTTTGTACAGTCTAGTAAAGTCTCACATATTTGAATAAGGAAATTAAAATTAAAATGCAATAGAATAATCTTTTTTCTAATATTAAATTTTATACATATAAATAAAGTTAAAAAAAAGGTAGAAAGAAATTGTCAATATGTTTCAAAACTTGAAAATCCCATATTTTTTGGTTATTGAATTACATAAATTTTGCACATAATAGAGTTAGGTACATTTTTTGAATGTTTCAAGCTGTCCCCACCCTATTATCTATCTGAGTATTATCTTTGATCATCTCTTTCTAAAACCAACACTTTCCAATGGCTCGAATACTTCGGCGTAACCAGATTCTTATCATTTTCGTATGTTATTCCAACTTGCGTAAAATTTATGCTTACGGCATATTGATTATCGATAAACAAAGCTGGTCAATCGCAAAATTATATATACTGAGGTGATGTGTCGTGATAGGTACGGAAGGAATACTCAGATGTATTCAACAATAGCGTTTATTGAACTCCGTCACTTGATAACAATGAATAACATAGTAACGATTAACAGTAGTTGAATAACGATTAACAATAGTGGCGATTGACCGATCTCTCGAAGAATAACTGTCTCGCTTCTTTTCACCACTCGAGTGTCACGTAAAATAACAAAATAAAAAAGGAATTTGAGGTGAAAAATAAAAAAAGAAAACTTTATTTTTTTTCTAACAACAATACACTTTACAATCTACTTCCGTAGGCGTGACTTTCTAAGACTGACTCTTATGATTTTACTTTCGATCGGATCCGATTACTTTCTTTTGTCATCCCGCAACATCCCCATCGTCCATGCATTTGCTAGGCGTCCGCGACCGTTGCCACGTGCTCTTTCTTCTAGAACCTTCGGTGGAAGGACCGTTGGGATGTTGATGGTTCATTAGGCACTTCAGCGATATACATTGTCGCCGAGTGCCACCACATCTTTATCTCTATCGTCAGTCCGTCGGATTTGAAGTATGCCGGTCGTGACAGGAGCTTTGCGGTTCGGGGTAGAACGTCCTTTTCCAGATCGAACCGATTCTTCCCTTTGTTGCCCATCGATATCCCCACTAGCATGCGTTCATTAGATGTGCCGCCGCGGCCGGCACGTGTATGCTCTTCCAAGAATTCGGCGGAAGGAGCGTGAAGATATCGATGGCACATTGGGCACGTCGGTGTTGCGCTTTGACGGCGTAGCGCTTTGTATCGCGATGCCGTTGGAAAGTTCCGTGACCCGTGCCGCCACAATACTAATTTCTTATGCATCCACTCGTGCAGTTTCTTAGTAAAATTTTATATCCAGTATTTTAATGAGATTTTTTCGCAACTATGAAAGACGTATTATACATATAATAATACGTATAATATAATGATAGTATTTATCAGAAGAAAGTATCTGTTAATAGTAGATATCAGGGTATTCAGATAACGAGGATTCGAATGTTCAGAATGTTCTGTAGTACAATATATTATAGTTATAATAAATATAACATATTGTATATACTGTGCATATTATGCATATTTACACTATTTAGTAAGTTAAAATTCTTTTTCCAAAGTATGTTTAATCTTGTATCATAAAACAGAAACGTTTTGCCAAAAATAGCATTTCAAGTTTTATAAACATTTATATATGGAATGATCATTAGAATTACGAGAAATTAGGATTTTCAATGATTTCTATTCTATATGATAAATTTATTGAAAGATGGATTTATTTACAGTGGTGTAAACAGGAAACGATGGTTATTTAATATGAACTTAATGCAATAATGTGATATAACTACGACAACTAAATTGATAATTCACAACTCACAACTAACAATTTACAACTCATAACGACTCATAAAGTTTTCTTTTTTTATTTTTCACCTCAAATTTCTTTTTTTATTTTGTTATTTTACGTGACACTGACTATGTAAATGACTTTTGAAAAATTGGTTTGTGTAAATAATATATTAAAAATTATGTTTCCTTCTTAATTTTCCCATAAATATTTATATAATTTTCACATAAATTAGTTTGTCAAGATTAAGGGAGAGTCGTGCAGTACTTACCGATCAGTATATAATACCGAGCAATATTAATTCTGGTTTTTTGCAACACATATTAGCATCTTACGAAAAAATCGATGTTAAATTCAGACACTTTAGTACTAGTAAGAGGAATTATTTCCGTTTTCTGAGCAGTCGATTCTAATCCTTGTTTTATCAACCATTTTTTAATTGTATTATTCTACAAAGTTATAATTTTTCCGATTTTATCTATATTAAATACAATCAAGACGATATCGTATGTCAAGCCTATTCTTTGAGCATCTTTGTACGCAAAGTATTAACCCTTTGCACTCGAGAGGCGACTATCAGTCGCCACGGCGTTCCGTGTGGTAACTCGAATAGCGAATGAGAGGCGACAGTCCCTGTTTATGCTAGATTTCCATCTCCAATTGACGAGAGCGCAGTATTGGTTCGTAAATAGATCTTTTAACTCTTTATACTGTTTGTTATGAAGTGCGAAGTGTTACACTTTAAGATTTTTTTTTTTTTTTATTTATTTGTTGAAATTACAATCAACTCTCGCGTTGAGAATTTTCAGTAATTTTTCTGGCGTGGCGCAGTGACATGGCTGTTTATTTACAATAAGTTAATACTATTATAGATAGGTATAATTTAAAGTATTATAAGTAAGTGCATATGCTTAGTTTGGATAATTAAATGAATCTGACGTTTAGATCTCAGTTCGCTGTGGAGTGCCGAAGCGTGCAGACGTGTCTCTAGTGCCCAGCGTAGTTCGAAAACAACACGTGTCGCCCAAACGTCGAAAGAGAACACAGCTAAGTGCCCCTTACCCCCTAGGGAGAAGAAAATCCCACGCACCTAACCCCAACACGAATACTAGCCTCACAGCCTCACGACTAGTTGTTCTTTCCGAATTAACTAGCTCGATGATGGCCCAGCAACCGCGACCAGGCTCTCCGGAGCAGACTCGCAGCTACCCCGAGCTACCCCCCCCGTGGCAGAAGTGTAGCAGAACTTTCCGCACTAACGACGCTAACACTACAAAGAAGAGGAAAATAGAACCAGCAACGCAAATAAACACACACAACAGGTTCGCCGTATTGGAATCCTCAAACGACGCCATGGAAATCGTAGAACCGCCATCAAACCAACACTCATAGAGAATCCCCCCTCCCCCACCAATTTTTGTGGACGACGTCATTGACATACAGACAATGACCAAGTCCCTAGAGAGAGATACCAGCAAGGAGGAATATAACCTCAAGATAAGCAACAACAAGGTGAAAATACTACCGACGAACCCAGAAGCTTACAGAAAACTCACCAAGACACTCAGGACCCTGAACGCCAACTTCCACACCTACCAACTTAAACAGGAAAGGCCTTTCCGGGTGGTCCTACGAAACATACACCACTCAGCAGATATAGACGAACTAAAATACGAACTCTCAAAACTCGGCCACGAAGTCGTCAACGTAAGTAATATAAGGCATAGAGTCTCGAAAGACCCGTTATCCTTATTCTTCCTAGACATTAAACAAAAACCGAACAATAAGGAAATATATAACATCAGTCGCCTAATGAACGCGATAGTAAAGATCGAACCACCGCTCGTGAAAAAAGAAATAGTGCAGTGCAAAAGGTGCCAAAGGTACGGTCATACGCAGAAATACTGCAACCATACTTTCCGCTGCGTTAAATGCGCAGGCTCTCACTCCACTGACCAGTGCGCCAAATCACCGGAAACCCCAGCGAAATGCATCCACTGCCAAGGGGACCACCCTGCCAACTACAAAGGCTGCCCAGCATATAAAACACTATACACGAACAGGTACCCTAAGCCCAGAGCAAAAGAGGTATCCAACCAAACACCCAGCCCGCCGAAATTCACTACTACCCCAACCCCCTCAACCAACCAAACGCACAGTCCTACCAAATTCATCTCCACCTCAACCTCCTTTGCCCAAGCAGTACAAGGCATCCAAAATAACCCGAACAGCCAAAGGAACCTTCCCCAAAACAGTGACCCCAACCCACCAAACACAGACAACTCCTCAAGGCTTGAAAAGCTAATAGAGAAACAATCGGAGCAAATAAATCACTTGCTATCGCTACTAACACTCATCGTGGAAAAATTAGCACGCCCCGACTCAAAATAAAACCAAGGCGCATAGCACTCTGGAACGCCAACGGTCTAGCGCAACACAAACTTGAACTAGAACTCTTCTTAAAACACCAGCAAATCGACGTAATGCTCGTGTCGGAAACCCACTTCACCGACAAGAGCTACCTGAAAATAAATGGTTACAAATTCTACCATACCCAACACCCCAGCGGAAAGGCCCACGGTGGCACCGGAATAATAATCAAAGCAAGTATTAAGCACTACGAACTCCCATCATTCCAGAAAGACTACCTCCAAGCAACAAACGTGGCAATAGAAGACTGTCATGGCTCAATCACCACCTCAGCAGTATACTGCCCTCCCAGACACTCCATCGCCAAAGAAGACTTTGATAACTTCCTGGACACCCTGGGCAACAGATTCATAGTTGGAGGAGACTATAACGCCAAGCACATCCAATGGGGCAGCAGACTGGTTACAGCAAGAGGCAAAAACCTCTTAAACAGCATAATAAACAACAACCTCAACTACCTCGCCACATACGAACCCACATACTGGCCCACTGACACCAACAAAATACCCGACCTTCTCGACTTCTTCATAACTAAAAATATCCCATCAAGACACGTCCAGATCAACTCCTCGGCTGATCTCTCCTCTGATCATTCTCCCGTGATAGCAACAGTCAGTTCAACAATCATCGAGAATACACCTAATGGCACCATTCACAACCAACACACCAACTGGCAGCTCTTCAGAGAAGTCTTTACACACTCAACCTCAGCCTTCACCCCACTAAAAACAAAGGAAGATATCGAAGCAGCCACGGAATACTTAAACACGAGCATAATAAACGCAATCCGCCTCTCCACACCGACAAAGCCATCTAACAGCAAACAAGAATATCCCCATTACATACTAAAAAAAATAGCAGAAAAACGAAGACTAAGAAGAGTATGGCAGACCCATAGAACACCGGAGGACAAACGCAAACTTAACAACGCAACTAGAAAGCTATCCAGAACCCTAAGAAACTATAAAAACGACTGTTTCCATAAATACCTCGCCAGCTTGTCCCCCACAGCCGACGCCAACTACTCACTATGGAAGGCCTCCAGGAAACTCACACGCCCCCCACAAATAATCCCACCTATCCGCCGTCCGCAAGGTGGATGGGCGCGAAGCCCCATAGAAAAAGCCGACCTGTTTGCAAATCACTTGTCAAAAGTATTCAAACCCCATTCCCCCAAACCGCCGCGGACGTTACTGAATACCTGCACACCCCCTTCCAAATGTCCCCTCCTATCGAACCCTTCTCCTCTGCTGAGACTCTAGAAACAATCAGTCGCCTAAACCCCAAGAAAGCAGCAGGACACGACCTAATAGGCAATAGAGCAATCAAGGAACTTCCCACAAAAGGGATAGCACTCATCACATCGATTTTTAATGCTATCCTTCGCCTGGAACACTATCCTAAGGCTTGGAAAATCTCATTGATTACCCTCATCCCTAAACCCGGTAAACCGATATACGAAACCTGCTCCTATCGCCCAATCAGTCTTTTACCTACCCTGTCCAAACTATTCGAGAAGATGCTCACGAACCGACTCCTTCCAATCCTGGAGAACTTGAAAACACTCCCAGATCACCAATTCGGCTTCCGAAAACATCATTCTACAGTAGAGCAAATCCACCGCCTAACTCATACGATCAGCCAAACACTCGAAAAGAAAAAATATTGCTCAGCGGTCTTCCTAGACATCCAACAGGCATTCGATAAAGTATGGCATGAAGGGCTACTATACAAACTTAAAAAGATCCTACCCCACCCCTACTACTCCATCCTAAAATCTTACCTAACCAATAGGCAATTCATGGTTAAATACCTAGACGCCACTTCCGCAACATTCCCAATAGAAGCCGGCATACCCCAAGGTAGTGTCCTCGGACCCCTACTGTACTCCATCTACACTGCCGACCTACCTATATCAAATGACATAACAATAGCGACATTTGCAGACGACACAGCGCTATTAGCTTCCCACGCTGACCCGGTAATAGCCTCATCCACTCTCCAGCGAAGTCTCGACTCCATGGAAAAGTGGTTTCACAAATGGGGCTTCAAAGTCAACGAAAAGAAATCCACACATGTAACCTTCACGCTCCGAAAACAAACCTGCCCCCAGGTCACCATCAACAATGCAACAGTTCCTAGCAGGGACACAGTCCGATACCTGGGCATGACCCTGGACAGGAGACTAACGTGGAAGACACACATCTCAGATAAAAGGAAGCAACTAAAGGACAAACTAAAAAAACTCTATTGGCTCACGGGCCGACGCTCCAAACTAAATATACAGAATAAAATTACCCTCTACAAGACCGTAATAAAACCTGTCTGGACCTACGGAATCCAACTATGGGGAACAGCAAGTAACTCCAACATTGAAATACTCCAACGCTTTCAATCGAAAACGCTAAGATCCCTAATTGACGCACCTTGGTATGTAACCAATGAAACAATACACCGCGACCTCAAGATACCCACCGTCAAAGAGGAAATAGCAAAATATAGCAACAGATACAGCAAAAGAATCAACAAACACCGAAACCCCCTAATCACTGGACTACTCGATACGACGGACCAGACTCGCAGGCTGAAGAGGCACTACCCGCTAGATCTAAACGTCAGATTCATTTAATTATCCAAACTAAGCATATGCACTTACTTATAATACTTTAAATTATACCTATCTATAATAGTATTAACTTATTGTAAATAAACAGCCATGTCACTGCGCCACGCCAGAAAAATTACTGAAAATTCTCAACGCGAGAATTGATTGTAATTTCAACAAATAAATAAAAAAAAAAAAAAAACGTTTAGATCTAGCGGGTAGTGCCTCTTCAGCCTGCGAGTCTGGTCCGTCGTATCGAGTAGTCCAGTGATTAGGGGACACTTTAAGATGGAGATGAAATATTTATGCTCAAATTCTTCCGAATCTTTTTCTTTTTTTCATTTTACATAGAGGAAATCCGCACGGACGTCAGGCCGCTTCTGAGGAAAGCGGCGTGGTAGTGTCGGACTCCAACCGACTAAAACCTCCACGGTGACCATCCCGGCTGCGATCGAAAGAGGACCGGGAACCGGTGCGAGCGACGCACCGCCTCCCCGCGCACAATACCACCACTAATGGAGCGGTGTGCACCGGGGGCGCGGCGGAACCAGCGCGCCTCAAGCCAACACCACACAGAGTTCCCAGGCGGTCACCCATCCAAGTACTATCTACTTAAACTTTCGTGATCTGACGGAAACGAAATTCTTCCGAATCTACGGTTCTGGCAACGTCTCCGACGTTAGTTCAGATTCGATGATCGTGGCGAAAGTGTTATAGTTTCGTAAATTTAGAAGCGTGTAATTAATTTCGTTACATTAATTCATATATTCTGTAAAAAAGCAAAAGAACGAAAGGCCACTTAACTACCTGCGATTTATAAAAACTTTAGTAGATCAGTTGAGAGGAAATTTTCGACAATCGCGCGATCGAACTTCGACGCCGACTGCTAATGAAATTCGGTTAAATAGAAAGCTCCATGTAATTTTAACAGGAACAAAAAAGGATTGTAAGATGTGCTCTTACTGAAAAAAGCAGGAGAAAGACACGAAACAACTTATTATTGCAATACTTGTTTCGGCAAGCTAAGAATGCGTCTTGGCATATGTTTTATAAATTATCGTAAAAAAAAATACAGAAAAATATTGAAAAATGATATGTTCAAAGTTGTAAACGTGTATAGATTATTAAAATATAATGTTTTTTAAGTTAATTTTTGTATAAAATCATTTTATGTTACCTGCACGACACTCGTCACTTAATACATTGTTGACTGGCAATTTTATTGAGAATTTATCTCACGTCACCGGCTATTATTTCGTAATTGGACGTGAAAGTGAAACAACATAAATAAACTTTAATAAATTTTATTTATTATTCAACTTTTAATATTTCTTTTTCGTATGATAAACAGTGTAACAATCACCTACGTGTAATACACGTACACAACAGCTTTTGCAAATATATCTATTAGGTTGTCCGGAAAGTGTTTTTCTTTTACAGACACGTCTTTTACAACAACGCATCTTTATGCAAATATGAAACCTGATCTGTCGAACGTTGTGATCTTTAGTTTGATAGAACAAAATGGATCATACGTAATTCGATAAAATAATATAAAACGGAAAATGTTGTGCATCCATTATTTCCTTATAAAACGAAGAAAACTTTTCGGTCAATCTAAAAGTTTCGCTGCGTTTTCCTTTTGAAGAGCATACTCTACACGCTCTAGTCGGATTTATTTTTCTGCCAGTGACTATTTTTTCTAAGACGTGGTCTCTTATTTATCCGGAAACCCTGAAGGGTGCCTCATTATAAGGAGCTGTTTTAGAAATTGGAGAAGTATCAGGTGGAATGCTACATTCTTTGGAATCCACAGTTATCCATTCTCTAGCTAGCTTCCAGTAGAAATTTTTTGTATCTTGTTTTATTTTCTGGCAGATAGGTACAGTACGTTTTATATGCCTTGAACAAGATGCAGTTTATCAAAAAAAATGCTAATTGTTTGGACCACTTTAAAGTTTTTCATAAAATACTGCTGTTCGGCAAATACTGATCTGCGCGATCTACCCCTTTCATGTGCTTATTCTATCGTAATATGTACGTAGGTTTTATATCATCTATATAATTTTTTTCCATTTCTACCTGATTGACGTAACTTGACGGGTCTTACAAGCGAGAGACACAGCTTGAGGTATGCTGACCAACAATTGCATTGTACGATCTCCAACAGCGCACTGAGAAAACGATGCTGATGCGAAAAAAAGCGCATCACGAGTTTATTCGTGGCTGGTCGGCAACGTTTGGCCGTGAAAGCACGAGATAGCGCGTGACCGGTCGACAATGTGATAAGATACGCAAAAAAATACAAGCAAAGAATGGCAACACATCCAAACCAGCTGGCTACCGAAACGAGCAAATCTCATATAAAAAGAAGACTAAAAAAAAGAAAACATGCCACTGACTTCGCTAAATAAATAAAATAGACAAACTCGAAGATAGTATCCCGCTGGGGGTAGCCATCCACATGTTATTTAGCAACAAAGTTACAAAAATTTACCAAATGCTCTGCTGGACAAATTGTAAAGTACAAATTAAATATAAAAGAAAACATACGCGCAAAATCATCCCGACTGAAAAGTCGTCGAGCGTAAGGAGTCAAATACATCACACGTCACATTTTTGAGTACGGCTCCGAAGGTTTTTGCGATTTAAAGTTGTTTATTTAGCCCAAGAATACAGTTTTAGATACATATTCACAATAAACGGTGAATTTTTGTAATGATATGTTAGGCAAAGGTACCGATACGCGGCGGTACGACGTAGCTGTCGTGTAAAATTAAGATAAAAATAAGGAACTTGTTAATTTCCGAAAAGGAGATAAAGTTCTTTTTATTTTTTACTCAATTTATACAATTTTTTCAGTTCGCGATGATACACTTTCGATACTTGGATTAGTTAAGAAATATTTTTTTTAGACTGACTGGGTGATTTTGAAGGGAGCATTTATATTCTTCCATTCGTTGGAGTGGGAGAAGGTTTTGTTTATACTTAGTGTAAACTTCGGAGAACGGCTGGAGTGATCGAATGCCACTCAGGCGGCTGAGAACGGATGCTGACCGGACGGTCACACGCGATAAGGCGTTCGGAATTTCGGTTTGTTATATAGAGCTGCTCGAATTTCGTCTGTGACATAGCCATGCTGTATTATGTGTCGGTGTTACGTCGCGTAACACTCTACCTAGCCGAGGCCACACACCGCGGGCAATATGGCAACCAGATGTCTTCGGATACTCGCAGCGTATCTTCCATGATTTCAAGGACCTTCCATAAATCACATAGATTTCCTAGAAAAGGTCCTTCAAACGAAACAAACATCTGGTTCGGAGGAATTTCTAGAGACTATTGTCTACCACGGCTTAACAAGGGAAAGTCAGTTTTTGTCACGTACGCTGCAACTTTCCTCCCACTAACCACTTTCTCTCGAGGGCGGTTAAGACCCTTCGTTTAACCAATTAAAAACGAAGCCTATTCCCTCACTCTCCTAAATAACATCGTCACGAACAAATCCGATGGTCCCGTGCGCTAGACACACTCATCCTTAGCTCTCCTCCGAGACAGCATCGTCTCCCAAGAGTACTGTTTTTGCATCCTTCGAACGGTCAACATCCTTCGAGCGGGTATACACACCCGCAGATCACTCAGTCACTCATCTCGTACATACGCACCAGTGTAACTATCCTCGTTATAAGTTGTGGAATAAACGGTGAAATATAACTTACTACTGTGTCATATTCATATCAACCACCTCTGTTATCCTAACCGAAACAGGGGAACGACTACTTCGTCGATTCACCGAATCGTAGCGAGAATTTACGCCTCTCGCTGACGCGTTTTCCTCGCGACCGCGTCTCTCCGCGAACGGTCGTAACAGTCGGTGCTTTACATTTTTCGTTGTATGATACAATTTTTGGGTTTAAGCCGCTGGGAAGCGGAGCTTTTTTATGAATTTTTCTTTTTATTTTTTTTAGTCCTGAAAACTTTTCAGGCTCCAAGTATGAAACTCTGAGGCATTTCCTTGAACATCTTTTCTTCAATTTAAGACTCATCGAATGTTCTTCAAAATAATTTTTAAGGGCGTCAACAGTATAGCATGTAACTTTTCTATTATAAGATAATTACATATAATAATAATAATTTTGTTCCACTTTTAGGGAGATTGAATGCGTTTTTTTTTGTGGACTTTGACCAATTCGATGATTCTTTTAATTGTACCGGTCGAGTTCTTGCCCATACAGAAATCATGTTGATTTTGAGATAAACCATCCAGATCGATGATCCTTTCTATTCTAGTCTTAACGATACTCTCCCAAGTCTTTACTACACGACGGTCGAAAGTCAGAATTTACTTACTCCGTTTCGTAATGAGTATTACCCTGACCCATTTTCAATCGGCAGGCAGTAATCTCGACTCTAAGTTAATAATTCTAAGTTAAATATCTTAACAACGTAATTGTATCTATTAACTATGTGTATATTATTGTTGTTATTATTATATTAACTATTATTAATTATGTGCATATACATTCAAGTCTAAAAGCTATAATTTAAGTCGAAATTGTTATTACAATGGGGGACAAAAATAAATGGACAGATAGTGCAAGTCAGATATCAGTGAAGTTTAAACGAACTAGTACTAGCGTTAGAAACTCGTGTTAGATTTTCACCGGTTTTAACAGCACACCTGGCCTATGTCGCTTAACACATAGCCAACCGCGCGTGCCACAGCGGCTATACGTTTCCACCGCGCATTTTTCCAACTATTGAGGACTAACATTCACTACTTAAAAAACAAAAAAGTCAAAAATTATTTAAGTAGTTAATTATATTTTGCAGTAATTATTTTATTTAACGATTTCACATATTGTTTATACAAAACATCAAATTGAAAGTATATATTAAAAGTATAAAAATATATGTAAACTCTCTAAGAGTTCAAATGCGAATACATTTGTACGACCGTCTCTCGACGCACGACTTCTTTTGTTTCACGGACAGAGCGGCTTTCTTTGTTTTACGTAGAGCCATTTTGAGAGATACGCATTTCCAAACGTACAGACAGAGATCAACATCGGAGATAGTGTCACGTAAAATGGATACTTGGGTTGCGAGAGAAAAGAAAGCTGAGTCGTAGTCCAACTATTAATTCTCTTTTATCAAACTTTATTATGACTTTGGCACTTACAGTAGAATAACGTTGAACAGAGAAAGGGGTGTTGTACAAGAACAGCAACTAGAACGAGAACTCCCCGGGCTGGGTGAAGTCTCGGCTTATATACACCCTGGCTTGGGGATGTTGGGGGGTTTGGTGTGGATTCCAGGGAGTCCGAAAGTCGGGGTTGGGGCCTTATCTCTGATGGGGACTAAGATGCGTCGCGGCGTTGGCGTCCGACAGTCGGGAGTCGATGTCTCTTCTCTGAGAGGTAATTGGTGTCACAATAGACAAGTTCACAGAAGAAAAAGTAATTATTTAAAACATTGAAGACTGACGGAGAAAGATCGGTAGCTCAGGACGTTGAAAATCGATTCTCAGGTAGACATTGCACAGAACTTGCTATTTATTGTTTACTGTTATTAATTGGTTGTTGTTTATTTAATTATTACTGTTATTAATTGTTGTTAATTATTAATTGTTGTTTACTTCTGTATTTCATTTAAGTATTTTCACAATAAACTCGATTTTCAGATTTTCAGAATCGATCACTGAATTATCCTAGAATTGAACCTTATATATATAGGTAAAATTAAAAAAACATTAAAAATGATTAAAGATAAATGTAATATCGTGATATAATGTGTTTACAAAGAGTGGACAATAGAGATGTTAATCAGACAGAAAAAGACGATTGTTGTTCAACCTGAACTATTCACCCCAAACGCACAGAAAACAGCGCAATCCACACTCTCTCGGCAACGCCACTCGCAACCTCTGTCTCCGCTCGACTCGCACTCTGCTTTTCGACTCGCACTCTGCTTTTCGACTAACGCTCTGGCCGTTGCCGCATTCCGTTGTCTTTTTCCTAGGCCCACCGCACACGTGTTCTGCAAGCGCTCGTGGCCAGGGTCACGTAGGTCTTTTCCACGAAACTATGCACTTGAAAAGACCGATGACACATTGATGGGCCCGACGGCGCCTCGGCTCTCGCGACATTGTTCATAGTTCGCCCGATATTTCTTAGGCCTTTCGTCCACGATACTACATAAATAACACGACTTGAACGTGAAATTAAAAATTCATTATGCTAGCGGTCGAATATACGAGCGATTGATACAAATACCGCACCTAGCGAGACTCCCTCTACGTCTAAGACAGGGACTACCGGGCATAGCCTTACTGACGAGTCCACCGGTATTTCATCGAGTTTCCTGGCGAAGCATGACTCGCCCGGACGGACAGTTGTTCAGAGTTCAAAGCAGATATCCTTATCCATTGCTGACCGCAAAGGATATTCCAAGAAACCACGAGCAGAAGGAAACGGTCAGGCTGTCGTTCCTTCCATTCATTTTAGACGATGCTCTATTCCATTTTACTTGAATTCTCATGAAAAGTGCGCGATTAGTAAGTGGAGTACTTAAACTGTAACTAATGAATAACGGTACCATTGTTCCCCGATTCTTGTCTCGAACGATTATACTTTGTTCTTGAACGTATAACGTCGAATAGAAATTGATAGCTGGCTTTTCCAGAAAAAAAAAGAAAGATAGAAAAAGAGAAATCACAGACAGACATAGCGAAGAGGGTTAACGTTTCAAAAGGGGAAGTTAGAAAGGAATCGTAAAAAAGTCTGTCGTTCGATAAAAAGAGTCAGTAACCGTGGAGGCGAGTAATGGCGTGCATACCTTACATATACGTTAGGAAGGGGATGACTCGAAGGGACATTGCTCCCTGGCTGGCCTCGCCTGCCCTGCTCTGTTCTGCTGTGTCCAGAAAGGATCCACCTAT
Organism: Bombus vosnesenskii; assembly: GCF_011952255.1. NCBI lineage: Eukaryota > Metazoa > Arthropoda > Insecta > Hymenoptera > Apidae > Bombus > Bombus vosnesenskii. The sequence goes on from NW_022882941.1 coordinate 237,396, forward strand.
CGTCCTGCACTCTCACGGCCCTTACGGACCGTGACACCTCGAGTTCGGGTCCTTCCGGCGACACAGTCATAACGGATAGTGGTTCTTTTGAATTAATTTTAAATACTATGATTTAGCGTCTTTCAACTTGTTCTACATCTAATTGAAAATTCATACAAATGTGAATTGAAATATTCCTCTTTGCTTGAAATCATCTCTTCTTCTTATCAATCTCTACCTTTTCATTGAAGAACATATTAAAAAGTTATGCCACTGATTCGACATAAAGGAAATCTCTGCAATCTTCTTTCAATACACTATACATAACTAGAACCAAAGACAAATACATATATATATGTCGAAGATGAAAAGACATCGGAGCTTCCCTTTGGAACTTCGGGAAAATCCCTTAACACTGTAATCTAGATTCTATCATAGGCGTAATTAAACAATTGTCATTCGATCCGATTGTATTTGTTCGAGATTGTGATAATGAGCTTGGGCTCAAAGCGACAACCAGTCGCCGAACGTAGCCGCGGTCACGGGATGAACGCTTTGTCTAACAAAGGTATGGAGTAATTCTATAGCTCTCTTAAGAGAAATATTTGTAACGGCACGCAACAGTAAACATTCCTACGGTTTCTGTCCCGTGGCTCGCCACACGCAGGCCTTATTCTTCGGGTATCATGGTTACTAGATGCCGACACATCTCCACAGTACATGTTCAGCTAGCCTGAGTTATAAATATTATTATAGCCGTTATAAATATTAAGATTTAGTTATCTAAAATCCTGTGAAGAGACAGTCTTTGTCCCAACTACGGGAAGGTAGGGGGATCTATTTCTTCAACGAACGACGCTTCCCGCTAACAACCTTCCCTCAAGGGCGGCTAGCACCCTTTTCTAACCACCAACATGGAAATTGACCAATTAACAGCAACGTCAGATTCCCTTACTTTCCGTTCGAAGACTTTTCTCGACGAATCCGATGATCTCGTGTCCTTAGACACACCCCATCATAGTTTTCCTCTGCAGCATCATCGCGACGAAAAGTCATTTTCTCGTGAGGTCGTATTAGCGAGTTACTTAGCGTCTTTACGCTCGGTGGATATTCCACGTTTTAACAAAGAGTTAGTTTAGTTATACTTCCACCGTAGCCAATCAAGTCGGGTACGACTTGGGCTTTGGAAGAAGGCGCATTCTGTTATCCCGTTGACCGCGGATTCGTTATTGAACCTAGAATCATTGTCATTAGCTTTTCGAGTATCTAATTACCACGGTTACTTGTCAAATTCGGTAATAATCGTATTTGCACTAGTCAATGTCTTCTCTATTGCATAACGACAATGTGTAAGCCAAATTAAGATTCGTTTCACCCCTAACCCTAATTCTAATGAAAACCCGACATATATAATATGCCGTTTGTTGCGTGACGTGTATTTACATGGCACTGAAACATCATCTGTAAATAGTAAACAAGAGATATAAGAAAGAAGAAATTAAGAAACTAAATATTTTGGGCTTAGATATAATTTTTGAAAGAATCGAATATAGTATTTGTTAATCGAGTTACCTCGGGTTGAAAAGAGATCATCGCTCCGCGTTAATTTGTTGTCGAGATAATGTGGATATCAGCAGTTTGAGAGTGCACTCTACAAGTTCAATTCTATTGCTGCTTGTTCGTATACTAGAACTTATGTGAGACACTTATCATGAATGTTCCTAATAAATGTATCATAACTCCTGTCTATATCATTGAATCGTTTCCACATTTTACTGATATAATTTTGAGACCTGTCTTGAGACCTATATACAGGGTGGTTGGTAACTGGTGGTACAAGCGGAAAGGGGGTGATTCTACACGAAAAAAGAAGTCGAAAATATAGAATAAACATTTTTTTTTATTTTTTTTTTTAATTTTTCCATCGAGACAACGATCTACAGTGAGATCCGTTATAGCGTACCGCACGCGTACCGAGCGAAAATTCAAAGTCGATTTTCTCGAAAACAAAGCTTCAGACGAAAAATTTTTATTCTATATTTTCGACTTCTTTTTTCGCGTAGAATCACCCCCTTTCCGCTTATACCACCAGTTACTAACCACCCTGTATATCAAATTGTTTTAACAAATTAGTCTGGTACACCTTATTTTATTAATTGAAATTTGTAAGTGTATGCGTTCGAATACTTGCGTGAGCCACTGTACATTAAATTTGGTTTATCATACATCCTTACAGTATATATAGTAGATTATTTAGCAAATAATTAAACTAATATGATACTTACATTGCAAACTAGCTGTATATATTTGTCAGAGAAGCGTCAGTAATAGAGTTGTGGGCATTTGCTAGATCTCCATTGGAATGGCCATCGCTGTGTTATAACGGCGGTACGGCCAGCTACTACGAGTATGAACACCACCGATTCGACAATCCACAGCGGCGATTAGGCACTCGCGACACTAGTGATAATGGTCTTAGGCTCGATAACGAATCCACGGTCAACGGGAGGATAGATATACTTGCTCTAACTCAAACGTGTACTGATCGCAAGGTGCTATTCCCTTCTTCGATGAGGTCTCAATCGGGAATGCCTCTTCGTCCCAACAATGCCACCAAGATAAACTCTGGTGGGGTGTCTAAGTACCCAAGATCCTCGGATCGACGTCGCTGTCGATTGGTCAATTTGGGACAGAAGCTGCCTGTCCGCTTGCAAAACATCTTAATTGCCGAAAAACCCAGGTTTTATAGCGGGTCCTCGGGCTACCGGGACTTGTGCTGTGTATGTGCCTCCACCTCAGGTATTAATTGTCCTAAGGAAACGTTAGCATGTTTTACTGTCCGATACCTCTATGGGTAGTTCCTTTAATGAGGGTCATAACACCGCTCCGCACCTTTGTTAGACGGAGCGCCCGTCCCGTTGACCGCGGCTACTGTGACACCAATTACCTCTCAGAGAAAAGACATCGACTCCCGACTGTCGGACGCCAACGCCGCGACGCATCTCAGTCCCCATCAGAGATAAGGCCCCAATCCCGACTTTCGGACTCCTTGGAATCCACACCAAACCCCCCAACATCCCCAAGCCAGGGTGTATATAAGCCGAGACTTCACCCAGCCCGGGGAGTTCTCGTTCTAGTTGCTGTTCTTGTACAACACCCCTTTCTCTGTTCAACGTTATTCTACTGTAAGTGCCAAAGTCATAATAAAGTTTGATAAAAGAGAATTAATAGTTGGGCTACGACTCAGCTTTCTTTTCTCTCGCAACCCAAGTATCCATTTTACGTGACATTTTGGCGATCCGTGCCAGGATCCATCAACTTCAAGAAAACGAAATTACGCATTTCGGCACACGTGCATCATTGAAGATTGAGGGATCAGCGGAACTCTGCAGATCAGCTCACTTTGCGTGAAAACGACTTCTACGGAAAGCGGACTACGGTCATCACCAAAACTGAAACTGGTCACGAAAAGAAGAATATTCAAGTAAAGAACTGGATTCTTTTAAATATTATCGTACTCGTCGCAATAGCTTCGCTAGTACAGACTCCAACAACAGTACAATAACCACTATGAGCAAAAAATTAGAAGACACGTCTTCTGTTAGCCCTATGGCTACTGGTGTGGATCCAAGTATTCGGGCCATACTAGACGCTATGCAGAAGCAGAACGAAAGAAACGAACTAGCTTTTAATAATTTGCATAAATTAATACAAGACGAAAGTCAACAACGCGTTAGAGAAATCGAACTCTTAGGTAGGAATTACGCTGAACTACGATTAGGAATTCAGTCAATCGCTACATCTGAATTCAACTCTATTATAACCGAAGACGCTAGTGCCAGCACTATTCGGAAAAATCAACCACATGTTCCTAAAAAGACCGAGACGAAAAACGAAACGGACCATATAGACAGTGAAGAAGAAACTATAGATTACGACAATCCTACGTACAGTGCAAAAACCTGCTTAGACTTCATCCCTATGCTCAATGGACAAGATGATATAGGAGTAGAAGGGTTTATTAAGCGGGTAAAAGAAGCTCGAGCCGAATGTCGAGAAAGACGCACGCTATTACGCCTCATTTTAACACAAAGAATCATCGGAGAAGCAGAACGTAGTATCCGCCACTCTGTAATCGAAAGCTATGAAGACCTGTTCGATAGCCTCAGAAAATTTGTATCCGTGAGTATCACATCCAACGGAGCCCGCGATAAACTGCAACGTACACGACAAAACTTCAACGAATCGGTACACAGTTATGTGAAGAGGTTCTGACACAACCTCAACGAACTGATATACGCGCTTCAACACGAAATTAGCGATCCAGTACGTCGAGCAGTTGCCATAGATCTTGAAAATGAACGAGCGACCAAAGTTTTTGTCCTAAATTTAAAACCCGAAATAGAAATCCTTGGAATCCACACCAAACCCCCCAACATCCCCAAGCCAGGGTGTATATAAGCCGAGACTTCACCCAGCCCGGGGAGTTCTCGTTCTAGTTGCTGTTTTTGTACAACACCCCTTTCTCTGTTCAACGTTATTCCACTGTAAGTGTCAAAGTCATAATAAAGTTTGATAAAAGAGAATTAATAGTTGGGCTACGACTCAGCTTTCTTTTCTCTCGCAACCCAAGTATCCATTTTACGTGACACTACGTTGGGCGACAGGCTGTCGCCCCGAGCCAAAGCTCACCGTTACTAATCCCGGACGGTTACCATCGGCTTGGATAACTGCGATTGTTTCATTACGGCTATAGTAGACTCTAGATTACAATGTTAGGAGGTTATCCTGAAGTTCCAGAGGGGCCCCGGCGTCCTTTCGTCTCCGACATATTCAACAAAACTTTATTCATCCCTATTTCCACTACGTGTCCACTTACTTTTCTTCACGATTATATATCGAGTGTTGAGATTAGACTTTCTCAAACATACAGTTGCTCCCATTAATACTCCGACGCCCTTTCGATTTCATTCTTTGGTGAGAATTAGCTTACTAGATAACGTGGAAAAAAATTAGAAAGAATTGCAATTCAGAATGTTAGGGTAGCGAAGAAAAACGTAAAGATCACTTTTTCGACTTTTTTATCTGGGTCTGAAATGAATAAATTGAAACAGTACATTTTAATGATTCATATCAGTTAAATCGATTGATACGGAAGCAAGTGACAGGCGTCGAACGATCTAAAAATCTTCACATTTTTTACAGTTACACACCGAAAGTCGTGAAAAACTGTGATTTTCTCCATTGTTAGTCCTTTATAATTCATAGCGACGTTAACAAATTTCGATGAAAATTTTAGCATGTATAGAGGAAAGTCATGCAGTATCAATCGCTCTACGTTATACTTTCTGTTGTATTTTGGGCTAGAATCGGCAAAAATCAAAATTTAACAATTTGAAATTCACGAAACTCCAATAATAAGAATTGAAAATTTACAAGATTAAAAATATCGTAATTTGTAGGACAAAAAATTATCGTGCAAACAATTATTTAATTAGTAGATTATTCACTTTAAATGATTAATAGAGTTATTTAGATGTTAAAATAGAGATTTTTATCCAAATTTCATTTTTACATATATCATGAATAAAATAAGTACTATTTCATGCATTCGACGCGTGCTGTCTACACATTCGTCAATGTTTGGAACATTTGAGTCTCGGCGATTCGTCTCTGGGTCATTCTATTTTCGAGGAGTAGCTTCAAAGCTACGTTCGTGTTCCTCTCTGTCCATTTTCTCTTTTCCTGCTTTGGAATTTCAAACACTTTTGCGCGGAAAAAAGTAAAGGAAAGATTGAATGAACATCTTCGAATTTAATGTCATTTGCCAGTAGATTGAATTTTCAGATAAAAAAAAGTTGGTCCGTAATGGTCGGTAGCTGATTGGCTGCTATTGGACGACAAACACGTGTGAACTTTTGAAATTGTAATGTATATAATGTACAAAGAAAATTGCAAAAATGAGACAGATAATTACAATTAATAGGTTAAGTATAGTATACACAATAGAAAAAGATCAACCTATATGTTTGATGTGTCAAAACAGCGAAAACAATAGAATACACAAAGTGGGTATGAACTGTGTTACACAGAATTGTTATATTCATTTGTTTATTCAAATAAAAGTTTATTTAAATATCTGGTGGAGAAACCAGAACAAATATTGATCGGTGCTGCACGACTCTCTTCTATAACTGGCGTAAATCTTCAAAAATGTATCGTTTGAATTTCCATTGTAGGCCCAGATAAAAAAGTTGCAAAACACGACCTTAACTTTTTGTTCGCGATTTCGACCAATTACACATAATTTTTTCAAAAAAGTTTTTACACGTCGTCTACTAAACTAATTCTTTTAAATTCTCCAAAAAATGAAATGCTTGTTTGGTCCAATCTTGAAGAAGTTATTCTATTTTACAAGATCTCCGAATATTAGTGAAAGTATATACGTTATTGCTCTATATTCGTGATATAAGTAAGGCCAAGGGATTCTGTGGTGCAAAATAAATTAATCAAAATCAATAACAAAGCTACAGCAGCGAAGGTCTCAGTCCTGAAAACTGTAGTTGGAAAACTTATCAAACATATGTAAATTTGCATAATTCCTAACTAGAAGATTGGACAAAACAAAATAATCCTTTTTTCTGCAATTTCGTTTCCGAGAAAATAGTATTTGAACATTTATCGATTACTCGCATATCGAGCTGATTCTTAATTAAGCGTGTTCAAACAGTGCATACAAACGAAATAACTTTTATAATTTTCAAATCTTTGTTTTCTGCGGTGTATATTAATTAGAAAACATTAATTATTTCATTATTTTCTGATACTGAGATGTACTATAATAAATTATTAACGTTATTACGTTAGATTGCAAAGTTATTTTTACATAGTAAATAGAAAATAATATAGAATTGATATAAAGAAATAATATAAAGTATATGTTATAAATTAAATTGTGACAATAAAAAACTAAATCTTGTATATGTTTCTCATTCTTCAAAGTAATGTAAAATCAAATAACTCTTTGTACCACATTTAATCGAACTATGCGAGTATGAACGATATAAAAGCTTTTGCTTATGATATATAAAAATGTTGAAATACTTTTAATATAAAAATATTTTATAGCTTAAAAAGCTTTTGATAAGAAGGCTTTCTAAAAGCATGTGGCGACACGGACTATGGAACTTTCCAACGGCTCCGTGATACAAAGCGCTACGCTACGCCGTCAAAACGCAACACGACGTACTTAATCTGTCATCGATATCTTCACGCTCCTTCCGCCGAATTTCTCGGAAGGGCATACACGCGCCAGCCACGGCGGCACTTATAATGAACGCACGCCAGTGGGGATATCGATGGGCAACGAAGAAAAGAATCAGTTCGGTCGGAAAAATAAGCACATTCGACCACGAGCCGCGAGACGCGAAAGACGAAAGAAAACGGGTACGCTATTATCGAGAAATCGATCGAACGACGCTATTATTTATCGGCGTTAAGTATCAACCGATGTTAACTGCTAATTGTCATTTGTTGTTATCTGGTTTAATAAACGTTATTGGTTAAATATAACCTAGTGTACTTCAGTACCTATTACACCATTCCACCTCAAGCAAAATGGGACAAATGGAAATTATTTCAATTTTGATTTTGAAATATCGACTAGGAGGTTCACACTAGTTGTAAAACCTTGGCTAAAATCAGTGGACCAGGTGCAACCACAATGGAGAATTGACGTCCACACGGAGAAGATTAATTTAACGAACGGCTCGTGCATAAACCGTGCAGAGTTAATTCCTAATTAGCTCGCCGTGGAACGTATACGAACCTTTTGTGTGCAGCTTAATGTAGCGATGAATGCTCGTACACTATACCAATTTGATTAAATATTCATCTGCAAGATACATGCGAATTTATACGATCATATCTGTAGTATAAATGTTTCATTTCTCTTATTTATATTTACATGCGAGTATATTCAACAACAAAAAAGTAATATATAGTATACCAGTATACCAGTTTCTTTCCACACGGTAAGCGCGTACGGTGTAAAAAATGTCGTGTAAAACAAGTCGTGAAATAATCGATTTCCAACAAAGTACGAAGCTTGTATCAAACCGAGAATAAGCAAGCAATAGAGAAAGCAACTTTTTTTTTATTTATTTGTTGAAATTACAATCAATTCTCGCGTTGAGAATTTTCAGTAATTTTTCTGGCGTGGCGCAGTGACATGGCTGTTTATTTACAATAAGTTAATACTTATTATAGATAGGTACAATTTGTAAGTATTATAAGTAAGTGCATATGCTTAATTTGGATAATTAAATGAATCTAACGTTTAGGTCTAGCGGGTAGTGCCTCTTCAGCCTGCGAATCTGGTCCGTCGTATCGAGTAGTCCAGTGATTAGGGGGTTTCGGTGTTTGTTGATTCTTTTGCTGTATCTGTCGCTATATTTTGCTATTTCCTCTTTGACGGTGGGTATCTTGAGGTCGCGGTGTATTGTTTCATTGGTTACATACCAAGGTGCGTCAATTAGGGATCTTAGCGTTTTCGATTGAAAGCGTTGGAGTATTTCAATGTTGGAGTTCCTTGCTGTTCCCCATAGTTGGATTCCGTAGGTCCAGACAGGTTTTATTACGGTCTTGTAGAGGGTAATTTTATTCTGTATATTTAGTTTGGAGCGTCGGCCCGTGAGCCAATAGAGTTTTTTTAGTTTGTCCTTTAGTTGCTTCCTTTTATCTGAGATGTGTGTCTTCCACGTTAGTCTCCTGTCCAGGGTCATGCCCAGGTATCGGACTGTGTCCCTGCTAGGAACTGTTGCATTGTTGATGGTGACCTGGGGGCAGGTTTGTTTTCGGAGCGTGAAGGTTACATGTGAGGATTTCTTTTCGTAGACTTTGAAGCCCCATTTGTGAAACCACTTTTCCATGGAGTCGAGACTTCACTGGAGAGTGGATGAGGCTATTACCGGGTCTGCGTGGGTAGCTAATAGCGCTGTGTCATCTGCAAATGTCGCTATTGTTATATCGTTTGATATAGGTAGGTCGGCAGTGTAGATGGAGTACAGTAGGGGTCCGAGGACACTACCTTGGGGTATGCCGGCTTCTATTGGGAATGTTGCGGAAGTGGCGTCTAGGTATTTAACCATGAATTGTCTATTGGTTAGGTAAGATTTTAGAATGGAGTAGTAGGGGTGGGGTAGGATCTTTTTAAGTTTGTATAGTAGCCCTTCATGCCATACTTTATCGAATGCCTGTTGGATGTCTAGGAAAACCGCTGAGCAATATTTTTTCTTTTCGAGTGTTTGGCTGATCGTATGAGTTAGGCGGTGGATTTGCTCTACTGTAGAATGATGTTTTCGGAAGCCGAATTGGTGATCTGGGAGTGTTTCCAAGTTCTCTAGGATTGGAAGGAGTCGGTTCGTGAGCATCTTCTCGAATAGTTTGGACAGGGTAGGTAAAAGACTGATTGGGCGATAGGAGCAGGTTTCGTATATCGGTTTACCGGGTTTAGGGATGAGGGTAATCAATGAGATTTTCCAAGCCTTAGGATAGTGTTCCAGGCGAAGGATAGCATTAAAAATGGATGTGATGAGTGCTATCCCTTTTGTGGGAAGTTCCTTGATTGCTCTATTGCCTATTAGGTCGTGTCCTGCTGCTTTCTTGGGGTTTAGGCGACTGATTGTTTCTATAGTCTCAGCAGAGGAGAAGGGTTCGATAGGAGGGGACATTTGGAAGGGGGTGTGCAGGTATTCAGTAACGTCCGCGGCGGTTTGGGGGGAATGGGGTTTGAATACTTTTGACAAGTGTTTTGCAAACAGGTCGGCTTTTTCTATGGGGCTTCGCGCCCATCCACCTTGCGGACGGCGGATAGGTGGGATTATTTGTGGGGGGCGTGTGAGTTTCCTGGAGGCCTTCCATAGTGAGTAGTTGGCGTCGGCTGTGGGGGATAAGCTGGCGAGGTATTTATGGAAACAGTCGTTTTTATAGTTTCTTAGGGTTCTGGATAGCTTTCTAGTTGCGTTGTTAAGTTTGCGTTTGTCCTCCGGTGTTCTATGGGTCTGCCATACTCTTCTTAGTCTTCGTTTTTCTGCTATTTTTTTTAGTATGTAATGGGGATATTCTTGTTTGCTGTTAGATGGCTTTGTCGGTGTGGAGAGGCGGATTGCGTTTATTATGCTCGTGTTTAAGTATTCCGTGGCTGCTTCGATATCTTCCTTTGTTTTTAGTGGGGTGAAGGCTGAGGTTGAGTGTGTAAAGACTTCTCTGAAGAGCTGCCAGTTGGTGTGTTGGTTGTGAATGGAGCCATTAGGTGTATTCTCGATGATTGTTGAACTGACTGTTGCTATCACGGGAGAATGATCAGAGGAGAGATCAGCCGAGGAGTTGATCTGGACGTGTCTTGATGGGATATTTTTAGTTATGAAGAAGTCGAGAAGGTCGGGTATTTTGTTGGTGTCAGTGGGCCAGTATGTGGGTTCGTATGTGGTGAGGTAGTTGAGGTTGTTGTTTGTTATGCTGTTTAAGAGGTTTTTGCCTCTTGCTGTAACCAGTCTGCTGCCCCATTGGATGTGCTTGGCGTTATAGTCTCCTCCAACTATGAATCTGTTGCCCAGGGTGTCCAGGAAGTTATCAAAGTCTTCTTTGGCGATGGAGTGTCTGGGAGGGCAGTATACTGCTGAGGTGGTGATTGAGCCATGACAGTCTTCTATTGCTACGTTTGTTGCTTGGAGGTAGTCTTTCTGGAATGATGGGAGTTCGTAGTGCTTAATACTTGCTTTGATTATTATTCCGGTGCCACCGTGGGCCTTTCCGCTGGGGTGTTGGGTATGGTAGAATTTGTAACCATTTATTTTCAGGTAGCTCTTGTCGGTGAAGTGGGTTTCCGACACGAGCATTACGTCGATTTGCTGGTGTTTTAAGAAGAGTTCTAGTTCAAGTTTGTGTTGCGCTAGACCGTTGGCGTTCCAGAGTGCTATGCGCCTTGGTTTTATTTTGAGTCGGGGCGTGCTAATTTTTCCACGATGAGTGTTAGTAGCGATAGCAAGTGATTTATTTGCTCCGATTGTTTCTCTATTAGCTTTTCAAGCCTTGAGGAGTTGTCTGTGTTTGGTGGGTTGGGGTCACTGTTTTGGGGAAGGTTCCTTTGGCTGTTCGGGTTATTTTGGATGCCTTGTACTGCTTGGGCAAAGGAGGTTGAGGTGGAGATGAATTTGGTAGGACTGTGCGTTTGGTTGGTTGAGGGGGTTGGGGTAGTAGTGAATTTCGGCGGGCTGGGTGTTTGGTTGGATACCTCTTTTGCTCTGGGCTTAGGGTACCTGTTCGTGTATAGTGTTTTATATGCTGGGCAGCCTTTGTAGTTGGCAGGGTGGTCCCCTTGGCAGTGGATGCATTTCGCTGGGGTTTCCGGTGATTTGGCGCACTGGTCAGTGGAGTGAGAGCCTGCGCATTTAACGCAGCGGAAAGTATGGTTGCAATATTTCTGCGTATGACCGTACCTTTGGCACCTTTTGCACTGCACTATTTCTTTTTTCACGAGCGGTGGTTCGATCTTTACTATCGCATTCATTACGCGACTGATGTTGTATATTTCCTTATTGTTCGGTTTTTGTTTAATGTCTAGGAAGAATAAGGATAACGGGTCTTTCGAGACTCTATGCCTTATATTACTTACGTTGACGACTTCGTGGCCGAGTTTTGAGAGTTCGTATTTTAGTTCGTCTATGTCTGCTGAGTGGTGTATGTTTCGTAGGACCACCCGGAAAGGCCTTTCCTGTTTAAGTTGGTAGGTGTGGAAGTTGGCGTTCAGGGTCCTGAGTTTCTTGGTGAGTTTTCTGTAAGCTTCTGAGTTCGTCGGTAGTATTTTCACCTTGTTGTTGCTTATCTTAAGGTTATATTCCTCCTTGCTGGTATCTCTCTCTAGGGACTTGGTCATTGTCTGTATGTCAATGACGTCGTCCACAAAAATTGGTGGGGGAGGGGGGATTCTCTGTGAGTGTTGGTTTGATGGCGGTTCTACGATTTCCATGGCGTCGTTTGAGGATTCCAATACGGCGAACCTGTTGTGTGTGTTTATTTGCGTTGTTGTTTCTATTTTCCTTTTCTTTGTAGTATTAGCGTCGTTAGTGCGGAGAGTTTTGCTACACTTCTGCCACGGGGAGGTGGGGGAGGGTAGCACGGGGTAGCTGCGGGTCTGCTCCGGAGAGCCTGGTCGCGGTTGCTGGGCCATCATCGAGCTAGTTAATTCGGAATGAACAACTAGTCGTGAGGCTGTGAGGCTAGTATTCGAGTTGGGGTTAGGTCCGTGGGATTTTCTTCTCCCTAAAGGGTAAGGGACACTTAACTGTGTTCTCTTTCGACGGTTGGGCGACACGTGTTGTTTTCGAACTACGCTGGGCACTAGAGACCCGTCTGCACGCTTCGGCACTCCACAGCGAACTAGAAAGCAACTTGAGATATAGAACTGCGTTCGGTAACAACATTTTATTCAATAGGCACGCGAGAAAAAAGATAACATGTTGAGGAAAATAAAAACATATTCTTTTCAAAGATTAATATTTTATTTATCGTCACTCTCTATTATATCACAACGAATATGTTTTCGTATTATTGGGAAAAAATTACGTTCGTCGCGTTGATCGACCGCGTATTTTAATATACATCTAACAGTTTCGTTCAAGTTTTTGTGCTTTAAAAAAACCCCACAAGTTTTTAAATACCCTTGCAAATTCCTAGAGTATCATCCAATAGCTTTTATTGCTACACGTTACCTTTACCATTTTGAGTAAAGCAAAGTTTAAACAAAAATATGGAGAAAATGAAAAATTACTTAGAATTAGTAGTTGAAAACGATGCAGTATGCAGATTGAGCTTTAATCGATAACCTTAATTTAACTGAAAAGACTATAACTTGAAAAATACATATATAGTATTAAAAGTGCATGGTGATAAAAATGTTTTTGCGTGTATCTCGAAAGCTAAGGTGGAGCGACGGTAACATTTATGGGGAAAAGTTGTTCAGAATCATGTGCGTGACAACATATTTCGAGGTCACTGAAGTCGGCGTAGAGTAAGCTTTTACAGATAATTACCTAACAATTTTTAGAAACGATTCCAACTACGAAGTAGATTTATTTTATATAATTAATGCCAGAAGAAATTAACATCAACATCTCTATAATAAAAATTTTAACCAATACAAGTCCAGAGACACTCCGCGCTAAGTATTGGTATGTTATCTGTATTTTGTTTTCCATTAGAATGGAAAAGACGAATCGATGTTTATGCATAAATTAGATGTGGACACACGGCATTACCTATCGATAGTCTATATACATGTCGGGTTAACATTAGAATTTAAAGCGCGTAACGATTCTTCGTTTGAATTAGCCATCATTTTACAAAACAGAGATTATATTTACGCGTATATACAAGATTTTACAAAATATTATGAATATTGAGTTTAATGAATAATAAGATTAACAGACAATAAGTTTAACTAATGATTAGACTAACGAATAATAAGTTTAACGAATAATAAGTTTAGCGAATAATGAGATTAACGAATAATATGTTTTACGAATAATAAGTTTAACGAATAATGAGATTAATAAACGCTATTAACAATGTTCTTGGGTTCAAACGAATCCACGGTCAACGGGATAACCCTTTACTATGTGTAGAATAATTTTAGACACAAAAATACGATTGCTGAGACGCTCGGTAAACTGCTCGATGTATCACTTTCCAAAGCGATCACACGAATAATAATCTGATGGAAATCTTTCTCGCTGTACGATTGCATTTGTTTGTTATATGCTCGTTGGAAGCATCGAGAAGGTTCCAATTGTCACGTAAAGTTGGTACTTGGGTGGTAGTAAGAAGGCTGAGTCGTAACCCAACTACTTATTTTCCTTTATAAAACTTTATTATAAGATTTACCACTTACAAGAGAAACACTGAACCGGAGAAAAAGGGGTTGTACAACAACTAGAAGGAGAACAAGTACTACCCGAGCTGGGTGAAGTCTCGGTTTATATACGTTTTGGTTTTAGGATGTTGAGGGGCTAGGTGTAGGTTATGATGTATAAAAGTGTCCGAAGGTCGGGGGTCGATGTATTATCACTGATGTAGGTTGAGATGTGATTGATGTCACATACCCCCCTCTTTAGATTGATTTTGGTCCTCCAAAATCTTAGTGTTTCCTCAGTATGGAGCGATGGAATTGGACTCTGACTGGCTCGACTTGTACTTGTTCTTCTTCGTCGTGGTATATGCTTTTGCTATTTCAACCTGTGAAGGTTGTTGGCTGGTTAAATTTCGACTACGATTAATAGGGATAATTTGCTAAGTTTGACGAAATGCCGCAGTATCACGTGTTGAATCTTTTGTAGACTTTCTAACAACCTGTGATATAGAATGAGTTAGTGGTCTTTGAGTAATGGTTTTATACTATCTTGTTGTTTCTTTATAGTTTGATTGTTATCCAGTTGTTCCTTTGATACTTGCATTTCTTTGTTTTGTTTAGCAACTTCTAAAGCCTTTTCAGCATCTACAACTGGTTCTTTTTCCATGCATGTAATTTCTTCTCCGACCAGTACAACTGTGCTTTCCTCTATAGTTCGTGTTTTTGTGTCATTTAGTAAACTTTTCAATTCAATTTGCACAGTATCTGGAGCTTTGGATACCGACTGACTATCATCTTCTGCATTTTCAACATCCCAATCATCAAAGATATCCTGAATTGCACTTCTTTTGTTAGTTATGCGCACTTTATCTGCTTCACTTATAGATTTATTCCTTCCTTCTGTATTAGCAACATGTATAAGTACGACAATTTTATTATGAATAAGTTTCTTTTCTACATTAATTTTATGTGAACTATCAAAAGATCAATCTTGCCATTTCCATTTGTTGTTTCTTGTTATTCTTTTCTTTAATATCAATGTCATCTGCAGTTTCTAGATCACTAATTACTCCTGAGGTAATAGGAGTTATAGAATCGTTTCTTGTCTTTGTATGATTTAATACGTCATAATTGTCCTTCTGGCTACAATTTTCAGAAACTTCTTGAGCCACAATTTCTGTTGACATTACTTCTATAATTGTTCCATCACTTTCTCGTGCTTAACCTATCGAATTAAATTCTTCATTTACAATTTCAGCGTTCTTCATTCCTTTTTGTTCTGCAGAAACATTTTTTTTTCTTCATTGGAATTTACAACAGCATCCTTTTCATGTACAGTTAAAACAATATTTTCTTCTGTACTTTCATTCATATCATTAATATATAGTAGTTTCTACAGTCAGTACCATTACTTCTGAACTACTATCAACTAGTTTAGACAAATCTGTGTCTGTATCCGTGATATGCAATGTTTGGGCTTTATCATCAAAAGTTTCACCAAGTGTTTTAATTAATGCTTGACACTGAGCATTAGTAACACTAACTGTATCTATATTTAACACTGTACAAACGTTGTGTTTCTCAATGTTTTGTTCACCCTCATTTGTATTAAATATTTCAACATCGTTCGTACTTTCTTTATCTAAAGATGTGTCACCTGCATATCTTGAATGATCTCCAATCTCAGTTGTATTCTCTGCTTGCTTTTCTTGAAATTTCTCATCTTTTTTTTTTTTTATATTGATCATCAATTTGTGGGTCCTTATTTATTATTTCTTGTTCTACTTCATTAATCGCAGCGTTCTTTATGCTCTCTGTCTCACTACTTTCCTTACTTTAAAAATTTTTTTTTGTTTTTATTTAAATCTGTTACATCACATTTATTTACTACTAAACCATCTTGAATTGTATTATCTGTACATTCCTGTGACTTATTTTTTTTTTGATTTTCTGGAATATCATGCACATTCTTTATAATATCAGTCGTTGATTCTGATATTAATGAAGAAGATACATCTACTTTTATCGATGATTCTACTTTATTAATGTCACTGTGCACTTCATCTAGTTGTTCCATAGTAAAACATCAAGATTATTACAATTACTTAAGAAGTCATGGATTGTTATTTAAATATTTACTGCACTTTTCCATCAATGTAACCCTTTATGGCAGTTTGACATTCTACAAAACACCAATGCTGTATCAGTTTATATTTTTCTTCATCATGAAGTTTTATTATATCACCTAATTCTTCCTGATGTTTTTTTTTCCTTTTTTTTCAATTTTCAAATAAGAGTGTGTTTTCTATGTTAATCTTCTAATTCTTGGTTCGCCTCGAGTAAGCGATTATTAACATCTTTGGAAAGTTTTTGGACGTTTCCCAGTTCTTTTCTAAGAAAATTATTTTGTTCGTTCATATCTTTTACTTTACCTTCAATTTCTACCCTACGCAATATTACAAATTTATTTTCATTGACAAGGATCATTTTTCTTCTTTTTCAAAATCCAGTTTCAATTTATTAGTTTCTTCTTCATATTTATATCCAAAATCACCCACTCTTTCATATTCACCCTTTAGTTCGTCTAGTTCACATTGAAGGGCAGATTATTTGTCCTTGTGGTTCAAGAACTACATTTTATCTCTTTTGCATCTTTAGCTCCAGCTTATCACGTTCCTCCATTGAATTAGTAACACATGAATTAAGTTTGGCCTTCTTTTTGTTGTTCCAACAGGTCAACTTCATATTTGTGACTTATGTTATTCCTTCTAATTTTATTGTTAGTTCTTCAATTTGTATTCCAAAAGATTGAACTCTTTTCACGTGAGCGTGTTTTTTTCATCTATCTATCTGAATATTATAACAAAGACTTTACATTGAATATTTTATTAAAATTGTAATATTTTCATAAACGCTTCAAAATCCACAGTCTATTGATCAACTCCTCTATCCTTTCTCTTTCTCCTCACTAAAATAGATAAATTCCTAATGTAGTTTGTGGATAATTTTTTTTTTTCTAAAGCAAATCACATTTATCATCTGATATATTTTTTGAAATAATTTCTGTCTGTACATTTTCTTCTTTTTCCCTACTTCTTTTTCTCTTTCTAATGAATTCTTTTTATTTTGTAAAATAGTTTTTGTATCTTCAATTTTGTTAAGTGCAATTCCTATTTTTGATAACTTACTTTTATTAGGTAATTGTTGTGAATCTTTAAAGCGCTTCGCAAAATTTTATTTGTGTCTGACTGTCTTGTTTGATTATAAACAATTTCTTCAAATTTTGGCGAAGTAGCAGGCTTTGCAGCAACATTATAACGTTTACTACTATCTAACATACATGGAGATGGATTCTTGTCATCTTTATTCTCTAAAGACTTCTCTTGTGTATTAGCATCTAAATTTCTCGACATAAGATCTGCTGAAGTTTTTGATTTTGTAGTGTTATACGCATTTTTCGCTGTCATCATTTGATCTTCTATAAGCAAATGTTCATTATTGTAAGCATTATCTCTTGCTTTTTGTATGGATTCTAATGATATATTTTGTTCAACGTTGTCTATTGATTTTGTATCATTTTCAGCAGTTGATTTACTAACTGCTTCTAATTCCTTCGTTTCAATTTGGTTTTCTTTATTTGTATCGCCGTCCAAAATATTTCTCATTGAAATATTATCCTTCTTGTTATGATCTTTTTCTGCTTCTCCTAAACTTTTACTTTTTTTGTCAAACCATTCTTGTAAATTTTGAGTATCTTGTGACGAAGATGGTGACAAATCATTATACAATACTGCAATATCTTCTTTCCTTCGTTTCACAGACTCTTTCTGGTATTCTGTCGAGCTATTGACATCAAATATTAAGTCTATTTTAATGAAAATATAATCCTGTGAAGCGGTGTCAATTGATACTTTCTTTTCATAAGAATTTTCTACATTAGAGTGCAATTCTTTTGAAAATTCTTTCAAAACCATTTCTTCATTTCCTACAGTAACGTCTGTTTTCTCCAAGCTTTTGTTCAAATTATTAGAAACTAACCTACCCTGATAACTCCAACTAGTAGCTTCTTTAATAGTCTCCTTTAACAGTTTTCTTAACTCGATTTCGTCAATTGTTTTTCGTAGCAATTCGATTCTTTATCGAGGCGTTGACCCTCTTCTTTTGCTTGTTGGAAAAGGTCCATGCTTCTTCGCAGTCGCGCGATTTGCTCCCGTAGTTGGTTTGTCATTTTAATACTTTGTTCGTCCCTAGCAGTGCATGCTTTACCTTTCCACATCGTTTTAAATGTCGCTAACTCTTTGTCTGAGTCTTGTTCAAAGCTAGATAGTCTGCCTCTATATGTAAAATGAATCCAGCGTTTACCTTGATTTGTTAGCTTCCGTAGATGCTTCCAGTTCCAAAGGCCTTCTGGTTTCGTGGATTAAGAATTCGTCGCCGAGGATGACCGTAGTCCAAGTTAATCCTTCCCGTAGGTATGGATGTCCTTGTTTTCCAGACGAAGCGATGTTTCACAATCCTGGGGTCTAGCGTCCGTAGATGCTTTATGAATATTTCTTCCGGTTTCGTTGATAGTTACTTCGTTGTCGCGGATGTTGGCTGGGTGTTTGAAAATTTCTACATTGACTGGAGACATGTCCGATTTGGTTGCATTTGAAACATTTCAGTTGAGTTCTTTGGGTAAGTGGCGTTCGTTCAGCTTGCTGGAAGTTTCTTGGCATTGGTTTAGGTGTTCCTTGGAATCGGTTTTTGGCTCTCTCAATTGGTTGGTTCATTATTCTTCTTATTTTTTTGTTGCGTTCGATTTCCCTTATGACTAACTCCGCCTCGAAAGCTGCATCTTGTGCTTCTTGGAGATTCTTTGGTCTTGTAGTCGATGTGCGTATTTCTATTTTAGGTTTTAAATTTACGGTGAAAATCTTGGTGGCTCGTTCGTTTTCAAGATCTATAGCGACTGCACGACGTATCGGATCGCGAATTTCGTGTTGGAGTGCGTATAGTAGTTCGTTGAGGTCGTGTCGGAACCTTTTCACATAACTGTGTACCGATTCGTTAACGTTTTGTCGCGTGCGTTGCAACTTATCACGAGCTCCATTAGATATAATATTCACGGATACAAATTTTCTGAGGCTTTCAAACAGGTCCTCGTAATTCTTGATTTCGGTGTGGCGGATACTGCGTTCCGCTTCTCCAATGATTCTTTGCGTTAGAATTAGTCGTAATAATATGCGTTTTTCTCGACATTCGGCTCGAGCTTCTCTTACCCGTTTAATAACCCCCTTCTACTCCTATATCGACTTGTCCATTGAGTATAGGGATAAAATCTAGGCAGGTTTTTGCATTGTATGTGGGGTTGTCACAACTTACTGCTCCTTCTTCACTGTCCATATCGTCCGTTTCGTTAGGTTTTACAGATGGTCGTTTTCTCTGAACATTGCTGGCATTAGATTCGTCCGTGGTAATAAAGGAGCCTAATTCAGTAGTAGCGTCATGTCCTAAATTTATTTTAGAGATATGTTTTCCTAATAGTTCTATCTCTGCTGCACGTTTTTTGTTTTCACTATCGGCTACTCGTTGCGTTTCTTCTATACGTCGCGCAAGAAGTTCGATTTGCTCGAGTATGGCACGAGTCAACTTATCCATAGCTCTGGTTATAGAAGCGATATCAATAGTTCCGATTTTGTCTTTTCGTGATGTGGACATGATTCTAACCGTGCTTATTGATTTCCTCACACGGTAATGTAAAAATGAATCCAGATTTCCAGCTTACCGTAGTAGCTATTGCCGTTGAGGAGTCTCTGGGATGTTTGCTCTCTGGTTGGTTCTAGATTCCGAATCTTATTCGTAGGCTTGCTCTGCGCTGACCGTAATCCTCTCGTCTAGTTTCACCGCAGTGGAACGTTGAAAAATGCTGCAGGGCTTTGTAGTAGCAAAGATTCGCAGTGGTCCGCTGATCCTTCAATCTTCAATGATGCGCGTACGCCGAAATCGTGATTTCGTTTACACTGAAGCGAATGGATCCTGGCAGGATCGCCAAAAATGTCACGTAAAGTTGGTACTTGGGTGGTAGTAAGAAGGCTGAGTCGTAACCCAACTACTTATTTTCCATTATAAAACTTCATTATAAATGTTAACACTTACAAAATAATACCGAACCGGAGAAAAGGGGTTGTATGAGTACAGCAACTAGAAGAAGAACAAGAACTGCCTGAGCTGGGTGAAGTCTCGGTTTATATACGTTTTGGTTTTAGGATGTTGAGGGGCTAGGTGTAGGTTATGATGTAGAAAAGTGTCCGAAGGTCGGGGGTCCATATCCTATCTCTGATGTGGACTGAGGTGCGTCACAGCCTTGGTGTATGCTATGTTGATAAGGTGGTGATGTGTCCAAAAGTGTCCGAAGGTCGCGGGTCGATGTATTATCACCGATGTAGGTTGAGATGTGATTGATGTCACACAATCGCCGTTGCCATGGAGTTTCTGCCAAAAGTTTGTTGTATACTCGTTGGAGGCATCGAGAAAGTTCCAAACGCCGTTGCTAGGCAGTTTCTGTCTGGAATTCGATTATTAATACAACGTGTGTCCCATTATATCGACACCTCCAAAGTACAATCCTATGTGGCCAGGCCCGTTCTTGAGGCCGTATGCCTCCACAACCACATTTCTATGGAGAACTATACAACCGATCCACACCTTCGTCGGGCAAAACGTTTATCTACGTTCGGCGACCAGTTGTCACCTCGAACCCAATTTCGCTATCGCAAATCTCGAACAATTACAATCAGATCGAATGACAACAATTGCTTAATTACAGCTATGATAAAATCTAGGCTAAAGCATTAGAAGACTTTCCCAAAATTGCAAAGGGAAGGCTCCGGTTTTCCTTTCATCTCCGAGATACATAATGGACAATCTATATAAATCTTCTACAGACAATGTCTATTAGACCGGTCTAAGCTTTAAGAAGACGATTATACTTTTCTTGATAATTTAGCAAATGTCCAGCTGGACAAATTGTAAAGCACAAATTAAAAATTAAAAAAAATATTGATTAAAAAAAAACTTTTCTTGGTATTGTATAGTGTTACATGGTCTTTATGCTATAATATTAATTTATCAATAATACTATAGGATTGACAAATGACTCCTATTGTAGCAACATATAGTTTTTACCATTTTATCTGTAGCTTTACGAAAATCAGCTGACTTCTAATTTTGTAAAATATATTTGTAAAATTTTACTTGTTTTATTATCAAACTGAAAATTCATTCTACAAGAAAATCCTGTAATGATCTGCCATATAATGATGTTCTTTAAGTAATCCCAGCTTTATTGTGCAAATGAAAACGGCAAGCAAAACAAACGAAAGTAAAAATCGGTTATATAAAATAGAATCGTTCACGTCCTTCAAATAATCAAAACTTACCCATGCCCTTCACATGGAATAAGATTAATTCCGCGTAGCATAATTTGTCTTATTTACGACAGCGGCGATAAAAACGGAAGGTACCAAGCTATAATAAAGCTTCCACTGGATACGTTAAAGAATTGACTAGAATAGAAAATTCTTCGACATATCAATTTGTTTAATTTGGTTTAGGTTATAAATTCAAATTCCCATAGAACTGTACGCGTGTTAATAACTGCTCTGCGTGTGTATAACCTTGAAATAATAAATAAGTAATTTCCCTTCTTTCATTTTGTTTAAAGAACTGCACTTGCACGCGAATATGACATACACACTGATTCATACATTTATGAATCAGTGAATACAGGTGTTTTTATAGCGCTTTAAATCTGGATCGGACCTCGTGTGAGTCACGCCTTGCGTCGAAGATTCCGATACTTACACGCCACTGGACGACAAAGAGCAACGGGGTAACGAAAGATGGAGAGATACAGAGAAGAGGAGAGAAAGATAAGAAGAAAAATGAAAAGATAGAAAGAAAGAACCGAGGAGGTTCGCATCTGATTTCGGATACGTACCTTGCGCACTTGTCGGTGAGAGGAACCAGAGGGATGGCCCTGTTGTCCATCAGGGTTCTTTGGAAAGCTGCTAGCAGATGGCCAGCAGATGTCTACCATCTTGCCCTGATTGTAGGTCTAGACGAAGTCGTCCGTGAAAGGTGGGTATCTGACAGCGCAATGGTTTGGTAAAAGCGCTGTCTTTATCCAATAGATCTTCCCGCATTCACAGTCTTCCTCGCGCCGACCTTACCGATGCCGCAAAGAAACGACCGGCGTCTTTTTTATTCCTGCCTATATCTTCCCATCGATGATATTTTGATTAACATATTCGAGATCGAGGGTATAAGCATATAAGCTAGTTTCTCGTCGCAATGACCGAATTCTCAGACAATAGCCAAAAATGCAGTGACTGTAAATATAAATTTTTTCTTTTATAACGTTTTTCTTATATAGCGTTATATAATCTTATCTTTAAAATACAGAAATATCATTACCTTTTGCGTGTGTATCTTCTTTAAATTTTACTCGGATGACATACATACTATGTCACATGGTCGTTTGACCATCAAAATTATCACGACTGCACGATGACATATCATGTATGTCATGCCACATTTTTAAATAAAAATTGTCTAAAACGCGTTTTTTATTCCCACATTAATTAGTTTCATTTATTTTTTATTATTATATAAACGCAAAGAAATTTTTGGTCATTCGACAGAAGTTTGTTCCGGTGTCGAATGTGTTTGACATAATTAGACAACGCCAATGAGAGCGCAAATTTGCGCCACAGTAAAACTAAGATACAATCTGATTTAATTGGATTCAAATCAGTAAATTCGCTTGAATCACAATTTATTTTTATCATATTTAATCTTTTCTTCGTCGTTTTTATCTTTCACTGATCAGTGCTGCATATATGCAACATATAACAAGAAAAACGGGAAATATACACATATTGCTTTATAAGAATTTCGTATTGTACGGAATCTAGAGCGTTTAACGTTAGAATGTTTTTTCATATAAGAATTTTAGAATTTTTTAATACAATAAAAAACAATATGCGTTTTATTTTATTTTTAAGCGATATAAATAGAATAATTTAAAATGGAAAAGCTGATGAAACTGAAATCTAACCTCTGTTAGAATCGTTTAAAATTAAGGTCCACCAACAATAGTTTTTGGGTATTGATACAATTCCTTCAACCTCGGAGTTTATGTGGTTTTTATTTGGAAATCTTGTTTTTAATATTATTTCATTAAGAAATATTTCACTTTCATCGTTATTTTTGAGTTCGCTGTGGAGTGCCGAAGCGTGCAGACGGGTCTCTAGTGCCCAGCGTAGTTCGAAAACAACACGTGTCGCCCAACCGTCGAAAGAGAACACAGTTAAGTGTCCCTTACCCTTTAGGGAGAAGAAAATCCAACGGACCTAACCCCAACTCGAATACTAGCCTCACAGCCTCACGACTAGTTGTTCATTCCGAATTAACTAGCTCGATGATGGCCCAGCAACCGCGACCAGGCTCTCCGGAGCAGACCCGCAGCTACCCCGTGCTACCCTCCCCCACCTCCCCGTGGCAGAAGTGTAGCAAAACTCTCCGCACTAACGACGCTAATACTACAAAGAAAAGGAAAATAGAAACAACAACGCAAATAAACACACACAACAGGTTCGCCGTATTGGAATCCTCAAACGACGCCATGGAAATCGTAGAACCGCCATCAAACCAACACTCACAGAGAATCCCCCCTCCCCCACCAATTTTTGTGGACGACGTCATTGACATACAGACAATGACCAAGTCCCTAGAGAGAGATACCAGCAAGGAGGAATATAACCTTAAGATAAGCAACAACAAGGTGAAAATACTACCGACGAACTCAGAAGCTTACAGAAAACTCACCAAGAAACTCAGGACCCTGAACGCCAACTTCCACACCTACCAACTTAAACAGGAAAGGCCTTTCCGGGTGGTCCTACGAAACATACACCACTCAGCAGACATAGACGAACTAAAATACGAACTCTCAAAACTCGGCCACGAAGTCGTCAACGTAAGTAATATAAGGCATAGAGTCTCGAAAGACCCGTTATCCTTATTCTTCCTAGACATTAAACAAAAACCGAACAATAAGGAAATATACAACATCAGTCGCGTAATGAATGCGATAGTAAAGATCGAACCACCGCTCGTGAAAAAAGAAATAGTGCAGTGCAAAAGGTGCCAAAGGTACGGTCATACGCAGAAATATTGCAACCATACTTTCCGCTGCGTTAAATGCGCAGGCTCTCACTCCACTGACCAGTGCGCCAAATCACCGGAAACCCCAGCGAAATGCATCCACTGCCAAGGGGACCACCCTGCCAACTACAAAGGCTGCCCAGCATATAAAACACTATACACGAACAGGTACCCTAAGCCCAGAGCAAAAGAGGTATCCAACCAAACACCCAGCCCGCCGAAATTCACTACTACCCCAACCCCCTCAACCAACCAAACGCACAGTCCTACCAAATTCATCTCCACCTCAACCTCCTTTGCCCAAGCAGTACAAGGCATCCAAAATAACCCGAACAGCCAAAGGAACCTTCCCCAAAACAGTGACCCCAACCCACCAAACACAGACAACTCCTCAAGGCTTGAAAAGCTAATAGAGAAACAATCGGAGCAAATAAATCACTTGCTATCGCTACTAACACTCATCGTGGAAAAATTAGCACGCCCCGACTCAAAATAAAACCAAGGCGCATAGCACTCTGGAACGCCAACGGTCTAGCGCAACACAAACTTGAACTAGAACTCTTCTTAAAACACCAGCAAATCGACGTAATGCTCGTATCGGAAACCCACTTCACCGACAAGAGCTACCTGAAAATAAATGGTTACAAATTCTACCATACCCAACACCCCAGCGGAAAGGCCCACGGTGGCACCGGAATAATAATCAAAGCAAGTATTAAGCACTACGAACTTCCATCGTTCCAGAAAGACTACCTCCAAGCAACAAACGTAGCAATAGAAGACTGTCATGGCTCAATCACCACCTCAGCAGTATACTGCCCTCCCAGACACTCCATCGCCAAAGAAGACTTTGATAACTTCCTGGACACCCTGGGCAACAGATTCATAGTTGGAGGAGACTATAACGCCAAGCACATCCAATGGGGCAGCAGACTGGTTACAGCAAGAGGCAAAAACCTCTTAAACAGCATAACAAACAACAACCTCAACTACCTCACCACATACGAACCCACATACTGGCCCACTGACACCAACAAAATACCCGACCTTCTCGACTTCTTCATAACTAAAAATATCCCATCAAGACACGTCCAGATCAACTCCTCGGCTGATCTCTCCTCTGATCATTCTCCCGTGATAGCAACAGTCAGTTCAACAATCATCGAGAATACACCTAATGGCTCCATTCACAACCAACACACCAACTGGCAGCTCTTCAGAGAAGTCTTTACACACTCAACCTCAGCCTTCACCCCACTAAAAATAAAGGAAGATATCGAAGCAGCCACGGAATACTTAAACAAGAGCATAATAAACGCAATCCGCCTCTCCACACCGACAAAGCCATCTAACAGCAAACAAGAATATCCCCATTACATACTAAAAAAAAATAGCAGAAAAACGAAGACTAAGAAGAGTATGGCAGACCCATAGAACACCGGAGGACAAACGCAAACTTAACAACGCAACTAGAAAGCTATCCAGAACCCTAAGAAACTATAAAAACGACTGTTTCCATAAATACCTCGCCAGCTTATCCCCCACAGCCGACGCCAACTACTCACTATGGAAGGCCTCCAGGAAACTCACACGCCCCCCACAAATAATCCCACCTATCCGCTGTCCGCAAGGTGGATGGGCGCGAAGCCCTATAGAAAAAGCCGACCTGTTTGCAAAACACTTGTCAAAAGTATTCAAACCCCATTCCCCCCAAACCGCCGCGGACGTTACTGAATACCTGCACACCCCCTTCCAAATGTCCCCTCCTATCGAACCCTTCTCCTCTGCTGAGACTATAGAAACAATCAGTCGCCTAAACCCCAAGAAAGCAGCAGGACACGACCTAATAGGCAATAGAGCAATCAAGGAACTTCCCACAAAAGGGATAGCACTCATCACATCGATTTTTAATGCTATCCTTCGCCTGGAACACTATCCTAAGGCTTGGAAAATCTCATTGATTACCCTCATCCCTAAACCCGGTAAACCGATATACGAAACCTGCTCCTATCGCCCAATCAGTCTTTTACCTACCCTGTCCAAACTATTCGAGAAGATGCTCACGAACCGACTCCTTCCAATCCTAGAGAACTTGAAAACACTCCCAGATCACCAATTCGGCTTCCGAAAACATCATTCTACAGTAGAGCAAATCCACCGCCTAACTCATACGATCAGCCAAACACTCGAAAAGAAAAAATATTGCTCAGCGGTCTTCCTAGACATCCAACAGGCATTCGATAAAGTATGGCATGAAGGGCTACTATACAAACTTAAAAAGATCCTACCCCACCCCTACTACTCCATCCTAAAATCTTACCTAACCAATAGGCAATTCATGGTTAAATACCTAGACGCCACTTCCGCAACATTCCCAATAGAAGCCGGCATACCCCAAGGTAGTGTCCTCGGACCCCTACTGTACTCCATCTACACTGCCGACCTACCTATATCAAATGATATAACAATAGCGACATTTGCAGACGACACAGCGCTATTAGCTTCCCACGCTGACCCGGTAATAGCCTCATCCACTCTCCAGCGAAGTCTCGACTCCATGGAAAAGTGGTTTCACAAATGGGGCTTCAAAGTCAACGAAAAGAAATCCTCACATGTAACCTTCACGCTCCGAAAACAAACCTGCCCCCAGGTCACCATCAACAATGCAACAGTTCCTAGCAGGGACACAGTCCGATACCTGGGCATGACCCTGGACAGGAGACTAACGTGGAAGACACACATCTCAGATAAAAGGAAGCAACTAAAGGACAAACTAAAAAAACTCTATTGGCTCACGGGCCGACGCTCCAAACTAAATATACAGAATAAAATTACCCTCTACAAGACCGTAATAAAACCTGTCTGGACCTACGGAATCCAACTACGGGGAACAGCAAGTAACTCCAACATTGAAATACTCCAACGCTTTCAATCGAAAACGCTAAGATCCCTAATTGACGCACCTTGGTATGTAACCAATGAAACAATACACCGCGACCTCAAGATACCCACCGTCAAAGAGGAAATAGCAAAATATAGCAACAGATACAGCAAAAGAATCAACAAACACCGAAACCCCCTAATCACTGGACTACTCGATACGACGGACCAGACTCGCAGGCTGAAGAGGCACTACCCGCTAGACCTAAACGTCAGATTCATTTAATTATCCAAATTAAGCATATGCACTTACTTATAATACTTATAAATTATACCTATCTATAATAAGTATTAACTTATTGTAAATAAACAGCCATGTCACTGCGCCACGCCAGAAAAATTACTGAAAATTCTCAACGCGAGAATTGATTGTAATTTCAACAAATAAATAAAAAAAAAATCGTTATTTTCTAAATTACGTTATGCGAGAGCAGTAGCAACTGTTTAATTGCGTCATACGAAATCCTAGTGTATCTGTTTTTGATAAAACTGATATCAAATTTTAGTATGAAAAATGCTGTTGCTATTATTAATAGTTGGTAAAGAAAGTTTTTTCTCGTACCCTACAAAACATTCGGTTTCGCAAGGCTTAAAGAATTAACATTACCTACGATATGCGAGTAAATATTTAATAAAAAATTAGAAGGAATTCTGATGAGACATAGTAAATAATTTTTATGTGATAGTGGAATTTTTATATGCTTGAATGTATTCATAAATAAGTGAAAAACTCATGGTGCCATTATTAAGCGAGTGAAATGCTGTGGGATAAGTTATTAGAAATCATCATAGTTTATAAACTTCATGAACTGTACTATTAACTATACTTTAAGCAAATGCAGTAATCAATAAATTATTTAAATTAAATTAGTAATTAGAAAATAATAAATTTAAGTGATAAAAATTAATAATTATTTAATTTAAATTAACAATTAAACTTCTACATTACTTTCAACTAATCATTTCAACTAGTTTCAACTAATCATTTAAATAGGTTTGTAGCTTTCTAGAACATTTAAATAAAAAGATATTCAACAAATTGTTCATATTAGCGCATCACACGACGTTCATACATAGCTAAAGTTACAAACAAAACAATAAATTATGTTTCTCACGCATACTAGATCTTACTAGATTCCAATAATGAAGCGACACTTTTAAAGGCATTGAATTTCATATCGGATCTTTGAAATTTTGTCCCAGTGTGCGAGACATCGGATCACTTTAAGATCGTTCGTTC
Source organism: Bombus vosnesenskii (assembly GCF_011952255.1). Lineage (NCBI taxonomy): Eukaryota > Metazoa > Arthropoda > Insecta > Hymenoptera > Apidae > Bombus > Bombus vosnesenskii. The sequence goes on from NW_022882941.1 coordinate 265,670, forward strand.
GAGAAATTTGTTTTCGTTAGAAACCTTATGCTTGGTGGTCAAGCCTCCAGTCTGGTTCGTTCCTCTCAGAATACCAAAGAAGGATTTTGGATCCTTTGTCCGTTGTGTGAGATGCACCTGCTCATTGATCCCGGCAGTAAATTCCTCAGCATCTTCCTCCTCCTTCGTTCCACTTTCATGTTGCAACAGTTGCTCACTTACCTTCAGAGAAATTGCCCCAAGTGACCAAATCTAGCTTCAACAAAAGCGTGAAAATATCGCATCATAAATTGTCGAACTGGTTCCAACAGCTTACGCGAATTTGTCTGCAACTTTGATCGTCATGTTGACGAAGAGTTTCAACACTGTCAGTTGACGCTTCGCAAGCAAGCAAGGCCAACGAGAACTATCCATTTGCCAGGAAATCGTTGGTCTAAGAAATGTTTAGCATCGCAAAATTAGCTATAACTATTATACGAGCTTATTTTAATCCTCTTCCCACATGTTCTCACTCACTCTGTATATCTTTTAATCCTTTAGTACAAAAGAAAATGCAGTAAAGTATGCGTTTTATCGATTACGTAATACAATTTCAAGCTCAATATCGAGATGGTTTTTTTTCCAAAAAATCGTCAATCTTGAATTATTAAATATTAAGAAATAAAAGAGGCGTCATTTTACAGTTTATTACCTGTATTATATAGCGATTTAAAAAGGAACCCATCTTAGAGCGAATTGGTCCTAGAGAAACGTCTTTTTCCTTGTAATTTTTAGAATGATTCCAGAATTCTATAGAAACAAGTTCCACTGTAGGATGTAAAATGCGAAATAAAACGATTATCGCTGTATTTTAGTCAAGCATTTGCATGAAAAAATCTTTTTTACATTTGCATATCAAGATGTAGGTCTCGTAGATAGCGTACAAGTTCGAAGGATAAACTGAGTTAAGCTCACGTATTTCTATTGCAAATAAAAATTTCCTGTTTTGTAAGTTGACAAATTAATCGTACAAAAAATAACAAACGGATCAATTGGAAATTGTGTACGTTATTTTAGTATGATTAGTGCTTACGTATCATGGAACTTCGATGTTGCGTGATAACTTTAACTAAAATTTTCGTAAAACACTGTTTAAGAAAAATGGCCTTCTTCGCAACTTTTTACTGATTACTTTTTACTAATTCGCAATCTAGAAGTCACGCTTATCGCGACGTAACAGGTTTCATTTCACGGATAATTTTATTAGCTACAGCTTTCTACTGAAATTCTTTTACGTACGACAAACAGTTTTGTAGATATAAAGCGAAATGTATAACACGTCGTATTTTTTTCATTTAAGCGATATTTTGTTTGTGGAGCACTGGAATTTTCCAGTCATATCGTGCAAACAAATTTTTACTCTCAGTTTGTTTTTAAAAAAATGTTAATTCGAGTGGACTGTAAAAGTCATGGAACGTAGCTGAGTTAGGAAGGAATTTCGTTTCTCGCGAGACTATTCCTGTTCGACCGTTCGCGGATAGAGGCGATCGCGAAGAAGCGCGCTAACCAGAATCGTAAATTTCTGTTATAATTTGATAATCGACGCCACGAGTCGTTCGATCTCCTATTTCAGTTAGGATAATATAATATTAGGTATAAACAGCAAGTTAAACTGATAACTGATCAATGTTGCCTGGTCAACGGATGAAAAACCACTAAAGTTCGGTGACGACGCTGTCACGGAGGAAAACTATTGATGGGTGTTGGTTACTCTATCAACGGTCGCTTCCTGCTGGCAATGACCGTTGAACATGGGAAAAGCCTGTTGTTCCCATCTTTTACCCGATTGAACAATAACCCTAAGGAACGTCTCGATTTGAAAGATGTTTTATAGCAGTTAAGGGGCTTGACGGTAAAGTTAAAATGTTTTGTTTTATGACCGTTCCTTATGACCGTAAACTTAATGTTTTATATCAAACAATTTTTATATCAACTTAATGTTTTATATCAAGTAAAATTTATGATTTCTAAACTTAATGTTTTATATCAAGCAATGGTTGAGAAATAAATGTACAGTAGATCTTCGATCGTCGGAACCTCTGTTATCCAAATTCTCTATTTTCTCTATTATATAAACATTCTATTGTCGAAACACGTTTCGCATCTAAAAAGTTTAATCTTCTACAAAAATTTGTATCGATGATCAACGATACAACTGACAAAAAGATGATACAACTTTGGAAGCGATTAAATTTATAGGACTGCTGTTATACAGTGGTATACGCTTGGGCTGGCGTTAAGTATGTGATACTAAAAAAAGGCATGAAAAACCAGTGCACATCATGGAAAAAGTGAAAGATGAAATTATGACAGATCTAGAAGAAACACTTTCTACGCTGAATACAATAGCAGCATTCGGTGATCGCGATAACGCCGACGTGATAAAATGGTTTTAACGCGATGGAACTTCTTCAATTGACCATGATACTAGTGGTATGTGTGCTTCGAATAATGAATCGGGATACGAATATAATAGCGATGGCGATGTTGCTCAACATTCGAAGCATTTAAGCATTTAAGGCTATTAAAGCGACTAAAGCTATTAGAAATAGGATCAAGATGGTACGAGGCACCAAAGGAATGTTACTTTACCGAATTAAATCCACTAAAACAGTTGCGTGATTTAGTAGATAAAAATATTTTCAGCTCACAAATCTTTCATCGAATTATATTTGTATTGCTATTATTATATTTGTCTTCCTTTTTCAAATATTCACAGCAAGATGTACGTTTGGCAAGTAATCGTCCGTCCTATTATTATCCGTAAATTATTTTACCCCAACAATCTCGTTCCCCAATTAGTTCGGATAACTGAGAGTCTACTGTATATTCCTTTCACACGAACAGCGCCTATAGGCGCTCAGCCACAGTATCTTTCTCTGAGCATCGTGCGCCATCCACGCGACCGATCTCCGACTGTCACAGCGGCTGTCAAAACCACGTAGCCAAAGAGATATACAGGGTGTTCCGCCTAACTTGAGCATCCTATGTGCATAATTGGCTTATTTTTTATGATACGAAAAAATATCAGAGAAGAATATCTGACTCGAAGGGGAAGACGTGATAATAGGCAAGAGGCCAATTTCCACAAGGCCATCTCTTTCGAGATTTCAAGTTCATGGAAGTTTTTTTAATCGAGGCTACATACTTCTGCCACTGTGATGTGATAGCTAAGATCAAGGCGAATTCAAGGACCTGTAATACTGTCACTTCCACATGACCTTGAATATAAGAGATCCATAAAAGCTAGGTAATTGACGTAGCTAGTGAAATAACCACGATTAAAAGATCGTTGAAGAGAAATTTATTTTAACATTGTTAGTGGAAATAGTGTAACGCGAAGATCTGGAAAAATGAACTAATCGAGATCTGGGTCTTCTTTATGTTTTCAGAAATTTACTACCGCTTGAAGCTCGATTAATATCAGTAAACACGTTTCCTCACAGGTTCTACGCCAACATTACTCATTGAGTAAAATTGTAAACATTGATACATTAGTTTCTATAACTAAATTCTGATTATAGTAAACGAAAGTAGAATGTTCAGGTTAGTTGGGACGCTCTGTATGTATATTTTTATTTTTTTATCATATATTAGAATGCAAACTATACTATAAAATCGACACTAATCGTACTTCTCAATAATATTTTTAGTGGAAGAAACAATTCAGAAGAGTGGTAAGTGGAAGAGTGCGCGAATAAGAGGGTTCACTGGGTTACGGGGTTGAAAACTCATGTACGCTATAAGTGTACAAAGATACATAACAGCTCTCTAGTTATCGTACGTACATGAAACACATATATGTATTTACTTTGGTGGATACGCATGAATGAGAAGCTATACGAGTTATACGGCTTTGGAGTTGCTAGGCGACCGAACTTCACTCTTTTTCCACACTGGGATTCAGTATCGTAATCAAGAATTTTTTCTCCCTACCAGAAAGTTCAAGCTTCAAAAAAATTATTTCCGACACAAACTGCGTGAATATCCTCTTACATAACGTATTTCATCACTTCTTACCTAAGTATTACTTTTTATTACATATGTATATTTATTTATATTTTTTTTTATTTATTTATTATTGCTTAGTCCATGCCTTTCGGTTTTACATCTCTTATATGTAACATCTCTTCTTATATGTCTACCTCCCCTCTTTTCCACTCTATTCTATTGCACTACCTTACTTATTCTACCTCTAAGAACTAAAAATTAGGAACTATAAATTAGCAACTAATGACTAAAAACTATTGCAACTTTGGTCTTTAGCCTCCTTACTGTGCCTCCTTCTTGTCGTTTGCCCTTCTCTTCTCTATTATTGCTTTCAGTTTTGCTAAACCTTCTCCAGTCTCATTTAGCGTGTTTCCTATGTCCTTTGGTCCTCCCGTTATTTTATATTCTTTTATTACATGTCTGCCAGTATTCTTCTGTCCTTCTGCATAGTCTGCATCTTCTTTCCGCTTCTTCTTTCCAGTATTCTCTTGCTTTGGTCTCGTTTCCGCATCTGAACCTTGCCAGTATTCTTCTATCCTTCCATTTCATCCTCCCTTCTAGGTACTTTAGTCATTTTTCTTTGGCTATGTTTCTCTAGTGTATATTATACTTGGATTCCCTTATCCTTTCCTCCCTCTTTTCTGTTTCTCTGTTTCTTCTATAATTTGGTCTGCTGTCATCCTTTCTTGCTCCTCTCTTGTTTCTATCTGCGCCCCTCCTTTTCTCACCTTTTCTAGTTCCTTCTTTCTCTTTCTTGCTCTTTTCCCTTTCTGACCATTCCACCATTCTCTCTCTCTTTCCTTTATACACTCCTTTACTAATTCCTTTCTTGATTCTAGGGCTTTCTCTTCATACCTTGCTGCTCTTTTTAATGCCTTTTCTTTTATTCCTATCATTTTGCATTCTTCTATCATATTTATTTATATTTATATGTATATGTATATTTGCAGCACGGACTATGCAATAAATCTTTTAACAAAAATATTGTTTCTCTTACTTAAAAGTAAATCTGCTCTGGAACATCTTGATAAAAAGAAGATTCGAGATAAGAATAAAAATCTGAATAATAATCTACCGTACTTTTCTTATTGAAAATATGTTCATTATATGGAGTTTTAAATGTACATATTATAATATTTGGATACATGTTCTGTTTGCACTTATACTCTGTAACAAAAAATTACGACTGAAACTGTTTAATATTTTCGATAATTTGTACATCAGCATATTAGTTAGACCTTTTTTCATTTAGCAATATCATCTAACGGTAAAAAAATTTGTTATCTTCATCATTCAGTTAATAACTTTAATATTATGATTTGTTTTATGATTGACATTCTTCTTGTTAGACAATAAATATAATTTATAAAATTATATTTATAATATAATTTATAAAATTATATTTATAATATAATTTTTTGGATGTATCGATTTTCTAGTATACCAACGACATAAACTGGCAATGAAAGCAGAGAATTATTAGCAAAAATGTTCTGATAAAAAAAAAGTAAATTCTTATTTACCTCGATGGCGAATTGAAGAAAACTCAGTTAATTGATGTTGGTATAATGGTTAAAGCATTTTGTTATGCATTTTCTAAAATATGAAACTTTATAAATGTTCTGTCATAAAAACGTTAAGGCGTTAAAATATTCGGATTCTTGGTGATATTCTATATTCGTATACGCAGATACCAGAAAACAGTATAAACTATCATTCTATATAATGAAAGTATTTAATCAAGTAGCCAAACAACAACTCAGCAACTAGGTTATTAACGCAATTAATTAACAATTATATCACGATGATCTTATGACCCTTGTAGACGTGACAAAAATATTAAGTTGCATTCAAGTTCATTAAAATGTAGCAAAAATGTATATGGTATGTATATAGTATGTATATATGGTATATATGTATGTTGGTATGTATATATGTATATATGGTATGTTATATGGTATGTATGTAGCTGTTTCACAATTCGTAACATACACATGTGCACGTAGTTTCTAAAATTACAGTTAATTAAATGCAATACATTTAATTACGTGCGAAGTTTGAAATATACGAAAATATGCAAACGATAATAAAATTAATCAAATTGTTTACATTTGAGTAATAAACGAATATTCTTTCTATTTCTACTTCCTCCTTAACATCATCCGGTGTACTGCTACTCTCGTTACGGCCCTGCAGGCATCCTTTAAACAGCTCATTCCAACCCTCTGCGAGTCTCTTTCTTTCCCTTTCCCTCTCTCTCGCTCTCGCTTTCTCTGTCTACCTGTCTATATCGTCGATCTCTTCTTCTCTCGCCGGTCCAACCAATCCACGTTGCTGCACTGCACACATAAACTCTGCATCGGATCAATGCACCTCGCGAACCCACTTCCGTTTCATAGACGAATATGTAGTCCTACAAATATCGACGCTATTCCGTGTAATATTTACGTCGAACCCTTGGCTTAAAATTTCACGTCCTATCATGATATCGTATTTTAAGTAGCTATTAGCAAGAACGTGGAAAGTTATCTCCAATGTAAAACCATTGATACATACAGTGGACAAAATCTGGGAGGTACTTTTAACGCACGTATTTCCTATTCCTCGCATTACTACTACGTCAGTCGTTCTTTTGCCAGCGAATTTCGCGACGGCGGACTATTAACGAGCATTCGGCTCCGGAATCGAAACAGAACGGGAACGACTCATCCAGGTAGCTTAATTCGCCGGTTGGAACTTCCACCAGGCAGACATCAATCCGTCGTTCCTTCTTGGAAACAAGGCCTTCCTGCCGCGACAATGGGCAGTTAGGGGCGATGTGCCCCTCTTCGTTGCACTTGTAACAGGATACCGTCGATGGTGTGGCTTCTCGGGTTTCTCTTGGTTTTCGTGTGTTCTTCCCTGGCTCCAATCTGGTCCTCTTGCGGCACTCAATTGCTTTATGTCGAACGATGCCACAACGGTAACACTTGCTCCGGTGCTCCGATGGCCTTTTTCTTTTACCTTCGAGGCCCGTTGGTAGGTTTCCTGGCGAAGGTGTTGGCTGACCATCGTTGGAAAGGAATTTCATTTCGTTATGAAATTGGTCCTCCGTCTTGATATTATTCGCGAGTGTTAGTCGTCGAAAATATTGATCTTGGGAGGACAACATATAAAGGGCGAAGGCATTGAGTAATTCGGGCGTCGTTAGGTCTCCCAACGTCATCTGCAGCATGGAACGGACGCGACTAGCATGAGTTCCTCGGGATTCGGTTTCCGCCCGTCGTTCTCCGGATATCCTGAATAACGCCGCGGCGGTTGTCTCCTTCCCACCGAAACGTGCAAGGAATTGTTCCTTAAACGTTGGCCAGGTAAGCTGTCCGCTGCGCACTATTTGTGAAAACCAGTGCGCCGCCGGACCCCTTAGGGCAAGATTTAGAGCAGAAAACAACGCACTGTCTTGTAACGGGTGGTCCTGACTCAGCAGATCGGTAGCTGCGCACCACGCGGCTGGATCGGCGCCCGCGACTTTGGGGTTAAAACGTGGTAACGCGACATTTGTAGGTTACGTACTCGGTCTTTGCTCCCTCCACTGAATCAACTGGCTCACGATGGCTGCGAGCCGTTCCACCACTGTTACGAGCTGTCCTGATCCCACTTCTGATGTCGAAAAAGGGTCACAAGGAGGGTTGTGATTGGTGTGTTTGGTAGATCTTTCTTGGAATTGGCCATCGTTGCGGTGTCACACGGGTACGGTCTACTCACACGAGAATGAACACTACCGACGCGACGGTATCAACAGTGGTGGATGAGCACTCGCGAGACTCGTGACATTGGTCTTAGGCTCGATAACGAATCCACGGTCAACGGGAAGATAGATAGACTTGCTCTAACTCAAACGTGTACGTGATCGTAAGGCGCTACTCCTTTCTTCGATGAGGTCTCAATAAAGAATGAATCTTCGTCCCAACGACGCCACCGAGGCAAACTCTGGTGGGGTGTCTAAGTACACGAGATCCTCGGATCGACGTCGCTGTCGATTGGTCGATTTGGGACAAAAGCTGCCTGTCCGTTTGCAAAGATCTTAATTGCCGAAAAGATCCAGGTTTTATAGCGGGTCCTCAGGCTAACTGGACTTGTGCTGTGTACGTGCCTCAACATCAGGTATTCATTGTCCGAAGGAACCGTTGGCATGTTTTACTGTCAGATACCTTTATGGGTATTTCCTGTAATGAGGGTCATAACATCACTCCGCACCTTTGTTAGACGGAGCGCCGGTCCCGTTGACCGCGGCTACGTTCGGCGACGGATGGTCGCCTTGAGCCCAAGTTTATTATCGCAAATCGCAAACAAGTATGATTGGGTAGAATGACGGCAACTTGTTTAATTACTACTGTAAACTTTAATTACAATTGTACAGATTTTCCCGAGATTCCAGGGGGGAGGCTCCGGTGTCCCTTCATCTCCGACATATATATATATATAGGCACGCGTATGAACGTACAGTGATGCATATATGTGCACAAAGTGCTTATGTGGACCGTTCTATCATTCAAGCATGGAATAATGATTCATCTGAGATTAACGACATTGGTTTGCATCTCCTACTTCAAAGCAACTGAATAGGCAGCACCTATCGATTTTTCAAAGAAAGCAAGAGAAGAAGAAAGAGAGAATGTGAATTGCTCTTTATTTTCTTACGGTCACAAAATGATTTTTTTATATTTCTGAATAATTTTAATCTATTAATAAATTATTCGCTTAATCTTTTATTTCTATACTTAGATTTTGACATATGCGCGTATAGGATTTCACGCGGAACACAGATCTGGAAATAGAAAATTTTTCTTTTTTATTTATTTATTAAAATTACAATCAATTCTCTCGTTGAGAAAGGAAATAGAAAATGGCACAATTATTGGAATATTCTTAAATTCTGTACTTTTGAATTGTATTAATGCGATGCCTTAAAATTATTAGTTTAAAAGTTATTATATCTTGAAATTTAAATTATCTCGATCTATCAGCAAGTATTCAAACGATGACTGTTAAAATAGTCTTTAATTCTATTCTTCACATTCCTTAACACATAAGACTTTTCATGTAATTTTTCATTATTCTAACAGAACACATTGTTGGTTACATTGATACTTATCCGACATATTGTACATGCTATAAAACTATGATACTTAATATGCAAACTTTATGTAGGTATATCCTTGCTCTATTATTAATGTTTAATAAATTCAGCAACATATCTTACTAGAATCATTTAAAAAGTCACTAAAATATCATATTGGATGTTTGTTGAGACTACCGGTGGACTCGTCAGTAAGGCTATGCCCGGTAGTCCCTGCCTTAGACGTAGAGGGAGTCTCGCTAGGTGAGGTATTTGTATCAGTCGCTCGTATATTCGACCGCTAGCGAGTTAGACAGACTCGTTGTCGTCGTAGCCCTCTAGTGTTGGCGGTTGGTACCAGCGGATCGCCCGGGAAGTGTTGCGCTGCGTTGATACCTCGACCTGTCTGCGTCCTATTGATACCGATCCGCCACACTTGTTATAGGAAATTTACTTTTTGCCGGAATTTATATTATCTTCGCAACTTCACTTTTATGGGCAGTTAAAATACTTTTCTCCAGTGCGCGTCTATGCCAGAAATTACAATCATCTGAACGATGTTTGTGGAAAGCGAAACGAGGTCTTCTGGAAGTCGTGCAAAATTTTTTTTTTTAATTAACTATTCGTTAAATTCTTTTGACTTTTTAATAGTAGCACCCGTATGACTATCCCCAGTGGGATAATGATTTGATAATACGATCATTTGATAATACATAATTAGTTGATCGTCGTGCAAGATAAACATTGTATAAAAAGTAACAACTTGCATATATTCGTACAAATATGTAACAAATATAATGTTATCTTGAACCACATTATAACTCAACAAGTTCCTATCATAAAGCATCATAAAGCTATATTTTTTATTTTTATAATGTTTTATATTTTATTATATAATATGTTTATAATGCAATGTCTTTTCGAATGTTAAATATTTTATAATTTTATGAGCTCTGTAATACTATACTATCAATTTATTTATCGAACATCTTTGAAATGTTACTTGTGCTACGAACATAATATAAATTATTTAAACAAAAATTCAAAATAAACACAAACTAAGTTAAGCGCGAATTTTACATTTACTATATCAATATTTTCATTTATAACACAAGTAATGGGAGAGTAGTGAAGAAATATTATGTTAACCATTCGATATTATATAAATTAGCGATAGTTGTTTTAAAACAAGATAAAATTATTTATCAGTTGTCAAATTTACAAGACTGTGAAATTGACGTGCATTATTACAACTTAGCTTACTGAAGGGACCAATGTTTGATTTCTCATAGTCTGGTAGTTAACGACACAAATCTTAAACCAATTTTAATATTATTTATTTTAACATTATTCCAAATTTGGATTGATTGAAGCCAAAATGAGATGAAATTCAGAAATAAAAAACATATGTCACGTTATATTAATACATCCTAGAGAACACATGTTGGACCCGTGAGATTTATGCTGTAGAGTTTTACGTTATAAAATGTATATCCTTTTGAACTATACCTTTCACTAAAATGCCTTTTAAGCGGTTTAATATTAATAGAAAAAATATATCTTTGAATCGTGACAATCATATTCTATATCTTCCAAACTCTGAAAATTGATCCTATTTACTTCTTCATGAAAACTAATGAAATAATCACTAAACTGAGGAGAAAGAGATAATAATAATAACCTATCAGGCCTCACGTATGCGCTGATGTGATTTTTGTTTGCATATGCGTTAAACGATTAATCTAAAATTTCCTCCATTTCTTTTTTTTTTTTTTTTTTTAGAAATTTACCGAATGTCCAGCTGGACAAATTGTAAAGTGCAAATTAAATAAAAAAAAAATTTTTTTTAGCAATCTGAGTTACAGGAATATGTTATATATACACACCATCTAGACTCTTTTTTTTTCTTTTTTTATTTATTTATTAAAATTACAATCATTGCTCGCGTTGAGAATTTTCAGTAATTTTTCTGGCGTGGCGCAGTGACATGGCTGATTATTTATAATAAATTAATACTTATTATAGATAAGTATAATTTATAAGTAAGTGTTATAAATAAGTGAATATTACTTAATTTAGTTAACTAATTGAATCTAGCATTTAGGTCTAGCGGGTAGTGCCTCTTCAACCTGCGAATCTGGTCCGTCGTATCAAGTAGCCCAGTGATTAGGGGTTTCGGTGTTTGTCGACTCTTTTGCTAAATCTGTCGCTATATTTTGCTATTTCCTCTTTGACTGTGGGTATCTTGAGGTCGCGGTGCATTGTTTCATTGGTTACATACCAAGGTGCATCAATTAGGGATCTTAGCGTTTTCGATTGGAAGCGTTAGAGTATTTCAATGCTGTAGTTACTTGCTGTTCCTCATAGTTGGATTCCGTAGGTCCAGACAGGTTTTATTACGGTCTTGTAGAGGGTAATTTTATTCTGTATATTTAGTTTGGAGCGTCGGCCCGTGAGCCAATAGAATTTTTTTAGTTTGTCCTTTGCTTCGTATTATCTGAGATGTGTTTTTTCCATCTTAGTCTCATGTCCAGGGTCATGCCCAGGTATTTGACTGAGCCCTTGCTAGGAATTATTGTGTTGTTGATGGTGGCCTGGGGGCAGGTTTGTTTTCGGAGCGTGAAGGTTACATGTGAGGATTTTTTTTCGTTAATTTTGAAGCCCCATTTATGAAACCACTTTTCCATGGAGTCGAGACATCTCTGGAGAGTGGATGAGGCAATTAACGGGTCTGCGTGGGTAGCTAATAGCGCTGTGTCGTCAGCAAATGTTGCTATTGTCATCTCGTTTGGTATAGGTAAGTCGGCAGTGTAGATGGAGTAAAGTAGGGGTCCGAGGACATTACTTTGGGGTATGCCGGATTCTATTGGGAATGTTGCGGAAGTGGCGTCTAGGCATTTAACCATGAATTGTCTATTGGTTAGGTAGGATTTTAGGATGGAGTAGTAGAGGTGAGGTAAGATCTTTTTAAGCTTGTAAAGTAGCCCTCCATGCCATACTTTGTCGAATGCCTGTTGGATGTCTAGCAAAACCGCTGTGCAATATTTTTTCTTTTCAAGGGTTTGACTGATCGTATGGGTTATGCGATGGATTTGCGCTACTGTTGAATGTTGTTTTCGGAAGCCGAATTGGTGATCTGGGAGTGTTTTCAAGTTCTCTAGGATTGGAAGGAGTCGGTTCGTGAGCATCTTCTCGAATAGTTTGGACAGGGTAGGTAAAAGACTGATTGGGCGATAGGAGTTGGTTTCATATATCGGTTTACCGGGTTTAGAGATGAGGGTAATCAGTGAGATTTTCCAGGCCTTAGGATAGTGTTCAAGGCGAAGGATAGCATTAAAAATCGATGTGATGAGTGCAATCCCTTTTTTGGAAAGTTCCTTGATTGCTTTATTGCCTATTAGATCGTATCCTGCTGCTTTCTGCAGCGACTGATTGATTCTATAGTCTCTGCAGAAGTGAAGGGTTCAATAGGAGGGGACATTTGAAAGGGGGTATGCAAGTATTCAGTAACGTCCACAGCAGCTTTGGAGGAATGGGGTTTGAATACTTTAGACAAGTATTTAGCAAACAGGTCGGCTTTTTCTATAGGGCTATGCGCCCGTCCACCTTGCGGACGGCGGATTGGAGGGATTATTTGTGGGGGGTGTATGAGTTTCCTGGAGGCATTCCATAGTGAGTAGTTGGAGTCGGCTGTGGGGGATAAACTGGCGAGATATTTTTGGAAACAGTCGTTTTTGTAATTTTTTGTAGTTTTGGATAGCTTTCCAGTTGCGTTGTTTAGTTTGCGTTTGTCATCCGGTGTTCTATGGGTCTGCCATACTCTTCTTAGTCTACGTTTTTCTGCTATTTTTTTTTATATGTATTGGGGATATTCTTGTTTGCTGATGGACGTCTTTGTCGGTGTGGAGAGGCGGACGGCGTTTATTATGCTCGTGTTTAAGTATTCCGTGGCTGCTTCTATTTCTTCCTTAGTTTTTAGTGAAGTTAAGGCTGAAGTTGAGTGAGTAAAGACTTCTCTAAAGAGCTGCCAGTTGGTGTGTTGGTTGTGAATGGAACCATTAGGTGTATTCTCGATAATTGTTGAACTGACTGTTGCTATCACGGGGGAATGATCAGAGGAGAGATCAGCCGAGGAGTTGATCTGGACGTGTCTTGATGGGATATTTTTAGTTATGAAGAAGTCGAGAAGGTCGGGTATTTTGTTAGTGACGGTGGGCCAGTATGTGGGTTCGTATGTGGTGAGGTAGTTAAGGTTGTTGGTTATTATGCTCTTTAAGAGGTTTTTGCCTCTTACTGTAACCAGTCTGCTGTCCCATTATACTCTGACACCCTGGGCAATAGATTCATATTGGACGAGACCATTATATTAACGGAAATCAGGGAATCGATCAACTCGTGGTGTCGATTATTATAATCGTAACGGGAATTTACGATTCTCGTTGACGTGTTTCTTCGCGATTGCGTCTCCCCGTGAAAGTACATAGACATAGGTCGAAAATACATAGACTTCAAAGCCAAAGTTTATTAATTATCAAAAAATGTAAAAATTTTGCCATTCTAAGTAGTTTAGTTTTTAATATAAAAGTGTAAAAATCATATGAACACTTAGTCAACCGAATAGGGAGATCTCTTCTCTGTAAAATACATCTTATTACCTTTTTACTTTTGCAATGCGCTTTCTTTTTTTTGTTGTTATTATCAGTTATTGTTTACCTGGAATTGTTCCCAATTAATTGCGCTACTTTTTCTGCTTTTATAAAGTACAGTATATAATAAAATAACAATCTAGTGGTGCTAAAATTAATTCAACAGTTACACTATCAGTTATGACTAAACAAAGTTATAATCGAACGATACCACATTGTAAAAAAATATTAAAATGCATTATGAACTTTTAATTTCACGTTCAAGTCGTGTTATTTATCTTTAGTCATTTTTAATGTTTGTAATTTTACCTACATATTTTTATACTTTTAATATATACTTTTAATTTGTATGAACAATATGTGAAATTGTTTAATAAAATCATTACCGCAAAATATAATTGACCACTTAAATAATTTTTAGACTTCTTTGTGTTTTAAGTAGTGAATATTAGTCCTCGATACTTGTTACGACCGTTCGCGGAGAGACGCGGTCGCGAGGAAAACGCGTCAGCGAGAGGCGTAAATTCTCGCTACGATTCGGTGAATCGACGCCGCGAAGTAGTCGTTCCCCTGTTTCGGTTAGGATAACAGAGGTGGTTAAATGAATATGACACAGCAGAGTAAGTTATATTTCACCGTTTATTCCAACAACGAAGACAGTTACGCTGGTGTGTATGTACGAGATGAGTGACTGACTGATCTACGGGTGTGTATACCCGGTTGAAGGATGTTGACCGTTCGAAGGATGTAAAATCAGTACTGTCTTGGGAGACGATGATGTCTCGGAGGAAAGCTAAGGATGGGTGTGTCTAGCGCACGGGACCATCGGATTTGTTGGTGACGATTTTAGTTAGGAGAGTGAGGGAATAGGCTTCGTTGTTAATTGGTCACACGAAGGGTCTTAACCGCTCTCGAGAGAAAGTGGTTAGTGGGAGGAAAGTTGCAGCGTACGTGACAAAAACTAACTTTCCCTTTTTCGCCGTGGTAGACAATAGTCTCTAGAAATTCCTCCGAACCAGATGTTTGTTTCGTTTGAAGGACCTTTTCTAGGAAATCTATGAAATTTATGGAAGGTCCTTGAATCTATGGAGGATACGCTGGGAGTATCCGAAGACATCTGGTTGCCATATTGCCTGCGGTGTGTGGCCTCGGCTAGGTAGAGTGTTACGCGACGTAACAATACTTGAAAAAACGCGCGAAACGTATAGTTCGCTGTGGCGCGCGCAGTTGGCTAATTGTTAAGTGCATATACTATTACAAGGTAATTGCAGCTTTGATTTACTCTTTAAAGTTTGAGAAATGTGACTAATACTCAGCCTCTAAAATCCAGATATGTATGTCCGATGTTTAACCTCTCAGGTACGGTTAAATTTTGCGCGGGGCCGTTTCTCTGTACGGCAGAGTTTAACGCGAATTACACGTAAACGATACAACACTGCATTCCTGTTCTCTACGCAAACACATTGGAAGGAAGTTTTTGATAATTAAATTATAATTTTTCTTAAAGATATGATGCATGTAATTTAACTTTAATAATTTACTTTAATAATTAATAATACAATTGAATGTGATATATTTTAAAGCACGGTACGACACATAAAGACCCACGTCACAATTTTCACACTCATAGCATGATAGTGTTTTTCAAATTGCTCTTCGTTTTAAAAAGCGTGTTAAAAAGAGCATATAATAATGGCGTATTTATATTAAAGGAAAGCAACAATTGATACCTGGCACCGGCGTATCAAAAACAAAGACTATATATTCTGTCTGTATATCATAAAAAAAGTGACAAATGACAAAGATCATTTAGTTCAAACGGTGAGCAAATGAGTAGTAGAGTAAGCCACTATAATGGCGCGTCGTAATATAAGATGACATCCGCAGAGGTCATAGTGGTGCATCGTACCTAAGAGGTTAAGTATTAAGTAATTCGAGTTACAAATATTAAAATTATTATTGGAAGATACATTCAAAACCCATACAAAGTCGCATAACAATGCAATGTAAAACCACGTAGCGTGCTTATTTCCAAAAGTTTAAAAAACCTGATGGCCATTTCGCAATTCCATCCCATAAAATTGAACTGTTTGTCAAGGTTACGGAACAAGTATGACAATGAAGTGGTCTGATTTTATTTTCAGAAATGTACTATGATATTGTGATAATCGATAGGTAAGTTAAATGAAGAAATATATAGCATATTTGGAGAATCGTTGCTGATTATTTTCGCTTCTGTATTTAGTAACTAAGAAGTTTTTTTTTTAATTTATTTATTTACATTTTACAATTTGTCCAGTAGGACATTTGGTAAAATATTATAGCTTAGTGGTATAGTAATATAACATGTGGATGGCTACCCCCAGTGGGATACCATCTTCGAATTTGATTGATTTATTTCTTTAATCTTCTCAGATAATACGTGTTTGTTAGGTTATGTCCTTTGTGAGATCTATTGGGTGTTTCCTTTTTAATCTTCTTTCTATACTTGATGTGTCGACCGTTTCGGGTACGTTGCTATTCTTTCTCTGTACCTTCTTGCACATCTGCTAATCTCCTTGATCGTTGGTATTCCCAGGTCTTCCCGAATGTCCTCGTTCCCAACGTACCATGGCGCGTTTACTATTGTTCTGAGTATTTTCGATTGCGTTGCCTCTATTTTGGTTATATGGCTTATTGCTGCTGTTCCCCATAGTGCTATTCCGTACGTCCAGATTGGTTTTATGACCATTTTATATATTTTTAGTTTGTTTTCTATGCTTAGTTTGGATTTTCGACTTGTTAGCCAGTACATTTGTCCCCTTGCCATCTGTATTTTGTCTATTGTTGCTTTAATATGCTGTTTCCATGTGAGTCGTGAATCTAAGTGGACTAAGAAGTAATTTACGATCGTACATACTGCAATAGAATCGTACAATGTGAAACCTATGTAAAAATTATATATTAAACTCTATTTATAAACTACTGTTTCAATGTCTACGATAATATATATGTAAAAAGTAAAAATAAATGGAAAAGAAAAAGCAAAGCATATGAATTTAGGGCAACCAATAGTGATAATTTGTAAAGACTCGTCCGTTGCATACATAGTATGTGCTTGCGTTCAATGTAAACACTGCACTACCATAAACTATCTCTATAATATTCTGTTGTTTACTTTGACCATTAAACACAAATCCTTTGAATCTTTATCTATAAAGAAATGCTCGATTTAATTCTACCTTCTATTGGTAGAAATAATAATGGTAAATTTAGTAAATACATTGAAAGTTCTATATTATCAATATCAGAGTTTATAAATGAATTCGCTAATTAAATGTTCTTTCGCCTTATTTTGAATTCCTAGATAAAAATAACAAGTCGATTACAATTAAATTAAGTTAACTAGCTTTCGAAAATTCTCTTGAAATCGAGGAGAAATTTCATACAATTATCTTTTCTATATTTAATATGAAAAGTATTAAATCAGATATTATAAATTCTGCGTTTAATCTGGTAGATTTGGAAATATGTTGATATAACTAAAAATAATAATATAATATAAATAATAATATATAATAAATAAATATAAATAATTTTATTTTTCGGAGTCATCGCTTATGCATAAAAGATTAGTATTTCTAAAAACGTATACTAATTAACGAAACAGTCTGTGAAACTAAGTTTCAAAATTCTTTAAATTATCAAACTGCGGATGTTTCAAAAATATACACAATACACGTGTATAATGCTGCGAAATATATAAAATATTCAATCTATAGTATCTATTATAATACACATATTAAGTAAGAGAAAAAGTCTATGCTTAGATTTTATTCCTTCAATCGTGTTCATCAAAATATCAATTTGGATAACTATCCGAGTCTAGTTATTATGTTCACCGTTTCCAATTCTAGCCTTATTAATAATTTCCGACTCGTAAGAAACTGAGAAGTTGCTCGTATTATAACAAAGAATGGTTGATTCCAGTTGTTGTCATTGAAAATATCATATCCAAGATAACCTTCGGAAATAACCATTCGATCCGAGAGTTATAAATGTCGTGCGCATCCCTACACCATTTTCCCCAAGTTTGTCCTTTTCGTCCTCTGCATCGTATCTCGTAGAGTCCCAAGGTAGGAGGAGAGAATCCGGAATAGTTGCCGGGAAAATGACCGTCCTGGCTTGACGTGTGCTAGGTTATGACCTGAATAGCAGATTACCCGTTTACGAGGCTACATTCTACCTTCCTCCGTTTTATTGAATTCAGGGAATACCGTGCGCATCGCGGCTTTGACGCTACAGAACACGAACCTATCTAATGCAGAGTTGCGTGCGATATGTTGGCAGCTTGGATTTAACAAAAACAATATTTACAGTAGATGGAACTAATATAGCGTTGTTGTAAACAACAGCTTCAAGAAGTAACACTCATTGATATTTATTCATTGACTTTATTCGTAGAAACGAACTGCTACTTTTGAATCACGAGTGATTCGATCACGTTCGTTGCCACTTACCGTAATTTTTTGTATTGATTTGTGATTTTTCGTGATCGCTTCTGATTGGTGGAGAGTATAATACGATTTTGAAATCTAGAGAGAAATTAATAGCTTACTCTTCAAAATACTGATATAGGATAAAGAAGTGAAAATATGAGGAAAACGTAAAGTAATTTTAAATTAACATTATCAATTACAAGAACATCATTACAAGATTACAACATTACAAGAAACATAAAAGTATCTTATAAGAAATAATTCAATTAAAATCAAGAATTACGATCACAGTGAGCAAATTCACTCAAGATAAACAAATTATTGTTCATAAAAAGTATTGTTCATAATAAGAAATTTACATGCTAATTAAGTGACAGAAAAATGATAAAAAACAAAAACAGTAATTGCTTCATATTACCTTAATTCTTCTTCGAGATGAACATTGTAAACTATTGAAACAGAGTAAAAAATATTCACTTCTGGTATTGTCGAAACATTAATCTCCGTTTGCTGCGCATATGACGCAATACTGAAAATGGGATAATTCATGTTTCCTACTGCAACTCATAATCTTTTACGTTATCTAATGTGGATATTTTTATTGCCTAACTATTTGTATTTTGATAATTTTGTATTTTTGGTTGTCATAGAATCATTAAGGGGTAAGGTTAATTCGTACAAAAAAAGGCATGTTTTTGTGAATTTTTTGTGACGACACAGTTAAAAATCTCTTTTTTAAAACCAATAGTACATTAAAGTATGACATTCGAAGAATATTGTATACAATTTTCACGGAGAAATATTAAAAAATACGGCAATGGCAGCAATTATTCGGATGTGTCTCGGAAAAAAGTATATTGCGGTGCCCTTCAGAACTTGGTGCTGGATCATCTGAAATCAAAAAATCAAAGTTCATTCGTTAGGTAACAGTTTTCCACAGGTAACGCTGGAAGGGTTTTTCGAAATTTCAATTTTTCACTTTTTTGGAACACTTTGAAGGGATAAATTAGCCGACTTTACGAAAATTTGCGGCTAATTTGTTATTGTACAATAAAAATAATTAACAAATTTGAAAAAATTCTACAGCGTTACCTCGTAAATTATGTACAAAAATAGTGTTCAAAATTTCAAAAGGATCGGTGCAGTGGTTTTGAAGTAATTGGGGACACCGACTTTGAAAACGTGAGTTGTGGGGAAAACGCTTTAAAGTTTTGAACACTAAAAAATCTGGTATAAAACGTTCATAAGGGAATTTTATCGGCTTACCTCACACTGAATCATCAATGCCAGGTCCATAAAGGATGTTGCTATCATCCATGATAGCTCTTCGGTTGTTGCTACTTTTTCTTCTTTTATAGCAGATTAAAAAAATCGATTCGCTATTTCTCTTACATTCGAGCACATTTCTTTCGCGTAATCATTGTACGTCGGTTTTGATAAAACTTACTAGACAAATCCATCAAGCCGCAGAACTTTTCACAGCCAACTAATCCAAGATCTAATATCCTCATCGCAAAAACAAACCGATAATTAACATCGAAAGTACCAGAGTTTATTTTTACACTAGACGGAACATTTGTAATCTGTTTACGACATTCGCACGACACTTTGATGTTAAATCCAAGGCCTTCTTTCTTAGTCGAATGAAAATTTACTTTTCCATCACATTTCACACGCTTCACTAGCGTAGCAATTGTTGAAAAGTCCTTCGTAACTTGATCTTCAACGGTCACTTTTATTTTTTTAGCTGACGCGCTACTTGTTGAAGTGCCTTCGTATTTACGTTTATGCGGAGGTACAATTTTTCTAGGTCGATATAATCTCGAACCAGTTGATTGTCTATCAGATCTTGTAACTTGTTTAGGCATTTTAGAAATAATTTAACACAAAACTTAATGAAAATGGAGCCAAAATGATGCGAAAATAGGAACGCACGTGTACGTCTGCTCGATAGAATATTTACTCCTACACTAAATTTTATACTCTACATTGACAAAATATACAGTACAGGTATAAGGAGTCGTTAAGTACTATAAATAGATCTGGGGGTAAGATTAGGTATTACGTCTTACGATTAGGTAAAACGTCTGCCAGGTAGCAATAGCACGCTCGGGTCGGGTAGGTAATAAAATCCGACATGTATAAAAATACTTGTAAATTCGTCAATTTTGCTCCAATCGACTTGAAATTTTGACACAATATTCTTAAGATGTTATGCACTCAATTAAAAAATAAAAAAATGCAAAAAAATTTTTAAACTTAACCCCCCCCCTCTTAAGCTTAACTTTTATTTCCTATTTTTCCTTGCTCCATTTGAATATGAGTTCCATTTAAAAAACAATCGCTACCGCAGTTATACCGTAGTCATTCTTGTCTTACGTTACCATTAACTTCAACTTCAATTACATTATTTATCCTCAACGTCTTCTCTAAGATCTAGAAATGATACGAGATAAATTATAATCAATTTGAGATGTAGTTGTTGTCCGTGATACTTGTAGCTGCTGGCTGAAGATGTAGACGTCGCTATGAGATACTGCTGCTTTCTTCTCATTTATGTGCCATGGAAGAAAAGTCGGACTACGGGCGCCGGGATTCGAACCCGGATCCCGAACGTTCGTAACGCCCGGTAGAAGTTAGTGTCGAGATCTTTTTTTTTCATTTAGTTGTTTACATTCACAATTTGTCTGATTTGGACATTTGGTAGAATTTTTTGGCTGTTTGATTATCATGTGGGTGGCTACCCCCAGCGGGGTACTATCTTCGTGTTTGTTAGGTTATATCCTTTATGAGATCTGTTGGGTGTTTCCTTTTTAGTCTTCTTTCTATGCTTGATGTGTTGATCGTTTCCACTGCCAGCCGATTCGGGTACGTTGCTATTCTTTCTCTGTACCTTCTTGCACATCTGCTAATCTCCTCCTTGACCGTTGGTATTCCCAGGTCTTTCCGAATATCCTCGTTTCTAACGTACCATGTGGCGTTTACTATTGTGCTAAGAATTTTAGCTTGCATTGTCTCTATTTTGCTTATATGACTCATTGCTGCTGTTCCCCATAGTGATATTCCGTCCGTCAAGATTGATTTTATGATCGTTAGCCAATGCATTTGTCTCCTTGCTATCTGTATTTTGTCTATTATTGATTTGATATGCTGTTTCCATGTGAGTTGTGTATCTATGTGGAGTCCTAGGTTGACTTGCCTTGTTTGTATTATGTGAGTGCCGTTCAGAATGTGTGAATGTAATATGGTTACATTTATTGGGGTTTGCTTTAATTTGTTTAACTTGTAGCCACTTTTCTATTTTTCAGCCAAAAAATTCTACCAAATGTCCAAATCGGACAAATTGTAAATGTAAACAACTAAATAAAAAATAATGTCGTGAAATCGTACGTTTGATTCTTATTTAAAAAAAAAAAAAAACTTTTCTATTTTTGTGATATGTTCTTGTAGTAATGTAACTGCTGTTACAGGATTAGTGTGCCTGACTAGTACAGCTGTGTCGTCCGCGAATGTCAGTATTTTGCTATTAGTTAGTGTCGAGTGGCGGATATTTTGTTGTCGAGTGCCGCCACAAATTCTATATTTACTACATTGTTCTTGGAATTCTAATTGCTCGTAGAATTTTAAGAGCACTCCCTTGTCGTTTCTATTTTAGAAATCACCAGCCACAATTACGTTTCCGAGCGAAATTATTGGATACTCTGTACCTTCGAATTATCTTTCATCATCATTATCGGCTGTCGCGTACGTGCAATTTCGAGTCATAAATTTAGGTTCAAGCATGCTGCATAATTTGCGTACAATTAATGGACGAGCGAGTGTAATCAGAGCGCGATAATTACGTGGCGATAATCGAAGCTGGCGAGGAAACGCGTACAAACTAGAAGGTATTTTTCGATTCTTATTCGCTTGGTTCCCTAGGTTTGTATCTTCGAAGAAAAGTTTTGCCAACGTTTTAAAATCAATATTTCGTTGAACTTTTGAGATTTCCAACGACGTCGGTACTCGGATAAAATCGAGCGCAAAAAGCCAAGGACGTGCACAAACGATCTCGAAACGAAAGCAAATATTAAAGTTCTCTCTTTCGAGCGCTCCTGAATCTTCTAAAAGATGCAGCAAATGCAAAGGAGGAAAGAGGGGTCTTGCACGGAGCAAGTACGGCAGTTTCAAAGACAGAAGGGTGGTTTTTTGGATACAAGGCTGGCACCCTTCAAAGGAAGAAGGGAAACTCGACGATTGCTCGGTCCACTTAAAGTGGCGCCTAGCGCTTGGCGATGAGTCAAGTAGTGCGTAGAAATAAAGCCAGCAGCGGGAAAAGAGGGCGGAGGAAGAAAAAGGAAAGGAAGGGGCCCTCCTTCCTATTTTCCCCTCTCTTTTCCACCCACTTCCTATCCCTTTTCTTTCTCGTTCTCTATGCTTCGCCCATTGGTCGAATAAGCAGCGTTGCCAGGCGACAGGAGCACTGGCGACCCTCGAGGATGTCACGCAACGTGCACGCAAAGAGAACGAACTTTTGACCTTTTAAGGGTTTCTCCAACCACCGCAGCTCTACAACCTCTTCACGACGATGGTCGTATGGACAGTTTCGGGGTTAATGTACCCCGTGGAAAGCACAAAATTTGATGGACGCGCATCAAGTAGGAATCCGCAATTTATTCTTATCAAAACAACGTGTAGCGTACAAAGTAAAAAGCAGATATACGTCTATCGTGTAAAAATTGATTAATTTAATATTTATTTAAAGAAATTGTCAAGATGTTTCCTGATTGTCACAACCTTCCGAGTGAGACAAAAATTTCGTCCTATTGTAATCGGATCATGATCCTTGCACCATAACACATCGCAGCTAAGCAATGCAATTTTACCATGACTATACCATAACTATAGATTCTATTGAACTACGCGAACACAGTGGCCACGGATATACAATGGTTAAAGATTATGTTCAATTGTATGAATTGGCAATGTAATTAATTACAATGGTTATATAATAAATTACTCTACGTGTATACCCGTGTATGTGTTTAAATACATAGGATTGGATATTATTTAGTTTCTCTGAATCCGGCCCGCGGTATTAGATCTTCGTTGTTCATTGGTAAGATGCAGATATTCGCCATCGGCCATTTGACAACCTCATTAACTGTCCTTATTGAGATGATTTTGGTAACGCCATCCTTGTCTTGATGCAATCTCGGTGATACGGTCGAACCTCCAACGTAAAGGAGGAAGGCAATCCTCCTTCACCATCACTATAGTGCCGAGGCAAAAATACTCTGGAGTAGAGATGCGAATGGCATCCACGAAATTTCCACCGTTGTTGGAATAAATTTCTCTAATTTATATAGAATAATTTCTAAATTTCTCTGCGTGCAATGAACCACTAAAAAGATTTTAAGAATGCGTCTGTGGACTCATAAACATCGACCGACTGCAAAGGATCATCCCTCCATAAAATATGTTACAATGACTATGTTATATGTTATAAGAATTTGATTATACAATTATACACGTCTTAACGCCGTGCCCTGTATGAATTCTCTAATTTATCGTCGGCTGTGCGCAATGGACGTTTGAGCCTCTCAGCGCTAGCTAACAATACAAGACGCGATTGTTTTTCTGAGGGTCGCACTTATTGTTAGTATGTTCGTTCAAGAAACGCCTCCAAATCTACTAAAGTTTCCATGCGGCATTATAGTTGTCGTCGGACATTGCCAACGCTTCAAGCGTGCCAGCAGATTCTCTTACTTACTACAGACTTTACTTACTACAGACTTACTTTACTACAGACTTTAAATATAAATAGTGAAATCGTTCGATGATGCTCAAGCATTTGTTTCGATTGATCAGCGATTCGAAGTTATTGCGGAAGTACAAACAAGTGATACGTGAAAGACAGTAGAATGGACCATAAATTTATAGTAGCCGCGGCTGCGGACACAGCAGGAGACGCACTCATTTCTAATTGCCTGATTCGCGCTGTTAAGCGCGAGTGGCCTTTCGAAACATATAATGATCTATATAACTGCGAGCCTCTTGAATCAATTCACAATAAAACGCTACAACATTTTCCGTTAATAAAATGTGATTTTTCTCCTCCTCACTTCCCTCGACGAGGAAGGAATGAATTTGTTTCTGAATATACAGAAAGCGGTCAATCTGCCGTGCGCACCTAGTTGTCCAATCATTAATGGCCTCCAGAAATATTTAAATCTCAAGAGGCATGCTCTAGACACACTGTGTTGATTTGTCAGCGTATTGAAAGCTTCCTCCCTTTCTGGATCCATCGTTCAACGCAAAACAAGCAATATACAAAACTCGACTCACTGCAATCCAAGTTCACGAAGATGTTTGCTTGTTAACGACTGCAGGTTCCACACCTAGCTACTACGATGAGCCTCGTCTTGAGTTTCCAGTACACTGATTACCGATAGATATCACTCTGTCAACTGATCTCCGGGTCCAGGATGTGCTTCCTTCTATTCTGACTCTCGACTTCTCGCACGTGGTGTCTAGCTGGCTCTGCTTCTTCTTAGCATACTAGAACTGTCACTCAACCGGAGTTATCAACAAACTTCGGTTGTGAGCCGTTTCTAGACGTTTAAGACTTTCTTCACTCCCCCACTCCATAACCATTGGGTCTCGTAAGATGGAAAATAATAGTTATTGACGACTAATTTCCCCCATTTGCCCGATCGCTTAAAATGGGGGGAGCGGGAAGGATAAAGATTTGCTTCATTTACCGAGTGGTTTACGACACTTTTGAGCCTTCAAGAATTTTCAGCCCTACACCCATCTTAGACACCATTCAGCAGTGTCATAAACCCTTACATTTCCAATTGTCTCGAACAGTTACCATTCAAATATTGAGGAAGCTAATCTTATGTTCATAAAACTGAGATTTAGCATTAAAAAAGTTTCTTATTCTAAACTTATTTTAGATTTTTATTTATTATGCAAGTATGTGTTATGGATATTATTCAAATACATATTATTTGATTTTATATATATATAAAGGACACCGGAGCCTTCTCTCTGGAACTTCGGGAAAATTCGTAAAATCGTAATTAAAGTTTACAGTCGTAATTAAACAATTTGCCGTCATTCTGCCCAATTGTACTTGTTTGCGATTTGTGATAATAAATTCGGGCTCAAGGCGACCATCAGTCGCCGAACGTAGCCGCGGTCAACGGGACGGGCGCTTCGCCTAACAAAGGTGCGGAGTTATAGTATGACCCTCATTAAAAGAAATACCAATGGAGGTACGTGACAATAAAACATTCCAACGGTTCCTTCGGACAGTGAATACTAGATGTCGAGGCACTTGCACAAGGCACAAGTTCAGTTAGCCTGAGCACCCACTATAAAACCTGGGGTTTTTGGTAATTAGGATTTTCAAACGGACAGGCAGCTTTTGCCCCAAATCGACCAATCGACAGCGACGTCAATTTCCCTTACTTTCGGAACGAGGGCTATACTCGACGAATCCGATGATCGCGTGTCTTTGGACGCACCCCATCATAGTTTTCGTCTGTGGCATCATTGGGACGAAGATTCATTCTTTCTGGAAATCTCATCGACGAAGGGAGTAGCGCCTTACGATCAGTGAGTATTACATGTTTGAGTTAGATTTTGTGAGCAAGTATATCTATCATCCCGTTGACCGTGGATTCGTTATCGAACCTAACACCGAAGAGAAGAGTTGAGAGAATTGATCGAGTTGTCAGAGTTGCTAGAGAGAGAGAGAGAGGGGGGGGGAGAGAGAGAGTTAGATTTGTTGTGACGAGAGTTGCCCAAATAACTGTAAAGTTATTTGATATAGATACGAGTATCGCATTTAGTTTCAGTGAAACAAACATCGTTCTCTGTTCAATTTATATTTGTATATTTAATTCGATATTAATAAATTGTAAATAATCGGGGAAAAATTTATATCTTTAATTGCCACGATATTACATTATCTTCACATGTATAATGTATGACAACGGTTGTGTAATACTCCAAATATATATTTCTTCCTTGGTGTATACGATCATAGATCATTAAAAAGAATAAAAAAAATGGAAAGAAAATAGAAAAAAGCCAACATGGAGTTTCGGTAATGCCATCGTAAATATATCTGCTAGTTGCTCTTCGCTTTTTACATAAGTTATATCAATTTCGCTTTTATTGTACAGATCTCGCAAAAAATGATATTTTACGTCGATATGTTTACTCCTTTGATGAAATTCCGGATTCTTAATTAATTTCAAAGCGCTAGTATTGTCTACATATAATATATACTTGGTATTCTCTATCTTCCATTCATGAAATATTTTCTTCAGTTACGTGATTTCTTCGACACTGATATATTCGGCATTACACATTGCTGTCGCTTACTCAGCCATGTACTCTGCCATGACCGCATTCGCATAGTTACATACAACGCTTGACGTCGATTTTCTTGTCTCTTTATCGTCCGCATAGTCAGCATCGCTGAAGGTTTCGTGATTACCTGCCTTTGTATGCAATAGACAAATAGTATGTTTGTGGCTCCTTTGAGGTGAGGTGGTAGAACGTGTGGAATGCCAAAGAAATACTCGACGTTTTGTTTAACAGTGTGTTTATTAACTCGCTCAACGAAAATTTATTCTCGACTCTTCAACTCGACTCGCTCAACGAAAATTTATTCTCGACTCTTCGCATACTATTCTCGCTTACGACTCTAGATTTCGACTTCTCAATCACGACTCTTAATCACAACTCATCTTTTAGACACCTCTCGATAAGCCCACTACGCACGTGTCACGTAGGAGACACAAGAAATTACGAAAATGATAGATCACCGGTAATCTCCTCGCGTCGCAGTTCGAACGTTTCACGAATAAAGTGAAGAAATTGAACTTTGTATATGGTAATAGAATTTATTAAGCGAATCCAACAGAGTGACGGTTCAAAGTGTTACAACGGAAGGAG
This sequence comes from Bombus vosnesenskii, assembly GCF_011952255.1. Taxonomy (NCBI): domain Eukaryota; kingdom Metazoa; phylum Arthropoda; class Insecta; order Hymenoptera; family Apidae; genus Bombus; species Bombus vosnesenskii. The sequence goes on from NW_022882941.1 coordinate 292,855, forward strand.
GTGTTGAGCGCTAATATGGGAGGGCTTTTATACTGAGGTTTTAGTCCCTCCGGAGAGGCTATCGTCGGGTGTATACCAGAGGCGGCTATTCCGTTATTGTCTGGTTATTGTTTCGATAGCTGTGGCATGCAGGATGTTTCGTCTACCCTATTACTGCTTGTCAGCGTAACACACGCTTTCGTTAGACGTCCGCGATCGCGGTTACGTACGCCTTCTTCCGAGTATTTGCAAACACTGCTTGTGTCATTCATATTAAATTTCTCTAGTATACTTTCAATATACCTGCTTTGATGAATGAATATCGCACCTTCTTCTAATCTACTAATTTTAACTCTAAGAAAACTCTTTACTTCTTTTGTACTTGTAATTTTGAACCCTCTATTCAAATCATTGAAAAGTTTATCGATTAGAAATTCAAATACTGTTACTGCTACCATTTCATCATCTACGTATATAATCAGGAAGATTAATTTGTTATTTTCTGTACAGATATAAAAACAAGGATCTGTGCTACTCTGATAAAATCTTAAATTTGAAATGGATTTTTTCAAACGCTCCGTCCTACATCTCGGAGACTGCTTTAAACTATATAGGCTTTTTATCAACTTACAAACGCGATTCGTACTATCATCAAACCTCCGGTTGTTTCATATAGATGTCTTCTTTCGGATTTCCATATAAGAATACGGTTTTAACGTCAAACTGTCTAAGGTGTAAATTATTTTCGCAGCAATACTGAATATTGTAACCCAAGCGACATTCATATTCAAGGGCACAATAATATTACATTTTTTTTTATTTTTTACTTCACTAAATTTTATTTTCTTCGCTTTTCTTGAAGATTGTTTTATGGACGCTAATTGGTTAAAAGTGCACTTTTCTTCTTTGTCTTGATCCTTTATGAGAAAAAAAATTTTTATTTTCTTGAAAAAATTCCTTGCGCACATACACGCATACGTACACATATAAATTCCGTTCTCTCTGGTATATACAACTAGAAAATGCAGCCAAAAAATTCTACCAAATCGGACAAATTGTGAATGTAAACAACTAAATAAAAAAAAACTAGAAAATACATAACACAGCTACTTATATGCATACAAGTAACCAATTTTACAGGAAATATACAGGAGGTGAACGGTGATATTTCACGCTTACGTTCCTTTTAGGGCTTAAGTGTACATAATGCCTGGTTCTATACTCGTTGGAAGGTGTCTTTTCAATTCATTACTGAATTGATATATTTTAGATAGAATAATAAACTCAATCTACAAAAGTACTAGAGAAACTGTGATCATTACAAAATTATAAACAAATTTATAAGAGTTGAAATATGCACTTAGAAATTGATAGAAACCCGTAGTAAATAAAAAAAAGAAGTCGTACGTTCTGTTTTCTCTTTTCTATCAACGTGAATTTAAAGCAACTAACTAAAAGTATTATTACTAGTGCTAGGGTCAGCATTATCCTAAAAAAAGTACGTTTTCAATCGGTTACCATGTATCTTTTTCTTAGCATTCTCGATAGAAATAATGTAATAAGGAGTATTCACATCGTTGATTTTGTAGGGTCCTAACCATTCAATGTCCAACTTATCTCTTTTATGATCGTTATGAATTAGAACAAAGTCTCCTTTCCTAAACGGTCTGAGTTTTAACAATCTTTCTCTCTTGGTCCCACTTGTATCGTTGCTTATTCTGAATGAGTGTTTTGAGAGCTGTTTCCCAATATTTATTCAACTGTTTTTGCCAAAGTGAGTACATATCATCATAGGTAAGTGTGGGAAATTTGGATATTGCGGAAGGTAAGTTAGCTTTTCGCCCAAAGGTCAATTCAAAGGGAGAGAACCCTGTTCCTTCATGTTTCGCGGTGTTGTACCCTAAACAAATGAAATTAAGTACTACGTCCCATTCTTTGTCATTGTCGTGCAATGCAGTACGAATTAAGTCTTTAACTGAGGCATGCGTTCTTTCGAGGGATCCGTTACTCTGTGGGAGAAATGAAGTTGTTTTGATGTGTTTAATTTTAAAGGCTTCTTCAAATTTCGTCATTAAATTGCTAACAAAATTTTGTCCCTGGTCTGTTAGGATCTTCTTTGGTGCCGAATATATGTAAATATAGTGTTCAATGAGCTCGTTAATTATTAGGATTAGGGGCATAAGTAATTTTCTTGTAGGTGTCGTTAAAATATATTAGCATGAGTTTAATCTGCGTTTTCTCGAGTATTAGCAAAATATATTAGCATGAGTTTAATCTGCGAATTCAACGAAGTCATTATTTCCTATGCCGATTTTTGTTGTATCTTTAAGAATTTTGTAAAGTCTTCTGACCCAAAGTGTCTCGTCGTATTCTCCTAAATCGTTTCGAGTTAATTGGTAAAATGTTTGGTCATTCGGTTTAATTTCTAAGAGTTTCGAATTCTCGTTGTTGTCTTTCCATGCGTTGAATCAATTAGTGTGATCAATTACTAGGTTGAGGTTAACTACTTCGTCGCGAGTAACCGCGTGAACTCTAGATAAAACGTCTGCAGCTGTGTTATCTTTACCCTTTGTATATTCGATTTCATAGTCATATTCTTCGAGTTTAAGTCTCCAACGAATCAGTTTGCTAGAAGGGTTTTTGCAATTGTGTAGCCACTTAAGAGCTTGGTGGTCGGTTCGAATAATGAAGCGTCGCCCTAACAAGTATTGTCTAAGTCTTTTCACGGCCCATACGATGGCTAAAAGTTCTTTTTCTGTCGCGGTATAGTTTCGTTCGGGTGGATTTAGAGTTCTTGAAATGTAACAAAAAGGATGACCGTCCTGTGACAGTATTGCTCCTAGTCCTTCGTTACTTGCGTCGCTGGTTAAGATAAAGGTTTTGTTAAAGTCTGGGTAAGCTAATATTGGGAAATTACAGAGTTTGTCTTTTAAAGTATGAAAGCTAGTCTGGTGTTTGTCAGTCCAATGGAATGGTGTGTCCTTTTTTGTTAAGTCTGTAAGGCTTTTCGCGACTTCGGAGGGGTTGCGAATGAATTTGCAGTAATAACCTGCTAAACCTAAGAATGATTTCACGTCCGTGGCATTGCGGGGTAATCGAAAGTTTTTTACAGTGTTTAATTTCTTGGGGTTTGGTTTAACTCCTTCGGCTGAAACTGCATGGCCTAGGTATTCTAGTTCGGGTTTTACGAATTCACATTTGTCCGGTTGCAACTTAAGTTTTAATTCTCTGAGTCTCTGGAATACTATCGCGAGGTTTTCGTTATGTTCTTGAATCGTTTTTCCGAATATCACTATGTCGTCCAAATAAACAAAGCAGTATTTTTCTACAAGTCCAGTTAAGGCTCTGTCCATTAATCTTTGAAAGGTAGCGGGTGCGTTTTTAAGTCCGAATGGCATTCGATTGAACTGAAAATGCCCTTGCGGTGTCGAAAAAGCGGTATATTTTTTAGATTTCTCGTTCTTTGGAATTTGGTGGAATCCTGAGGATAAATCAAGTGCCGAAAAGAATTGTGCGTTTCCTAGTTGTGTCAAAATGTCGTCTCATCAATCAGGTAAAGGGCAAGCGTCTTGTTCTGTGAGTTCATTTAGTTTCCTGAAATCGATAACTATCCTCCATTTCTGTTTTCCTGAGGCGTCTAATTTTTTCGGAACTATCCATACCGGTGAGTTATAAGGGGACTCGGATTCTTCTATCATATTCTTCTTCAACATGTCTCCTATTTGTCGCGAAATCTCGTCACGGTGACATTCCGGTGGTCTATACGATCGTGTGTTAATAATTTTGTCTTTGGTTAACGAAATTGTGTGCTGAGTTAAATTAGTACAGGGCAAAAGGTCGGTTTCTAAATTAAAGATATCACTATAATGGAGAATAATCTTTTCGATGGATTCACGGATTGGTTTTTCAATGTGATCTGTTCTCACTAGGCTTTTTAGTTTTGATACGTTGGAAGGCATCATGAGAATTTTGAATATTGTTAGAAACTTCAATGTTTTGCTCACCAGTGTTGATAAAACATACCTTAGTTGGTTTGCCTTCCAAATAGATTGTTTGAACTTTGTTTTCTCCAGGAGTCAAATGTATTGGTTTCTGAAATAAAATGGTTTTGTCGTTTAATCGGATTTTGTCATTGGATATTGAATATTTATACTTCTCTAAACATGGTAGCCCAATGATTCCGTCTTCGATAATAGGGAAATTTTTCGGTACTATGTGAAAAGTGTGATTTTGTTAAAAAATTCGTTTCGTTACGTATTCGTTAGTTTCGTATTTGTCTCGTCCCATAGAAAATTTTTGTTTCGGTCCTCCTTGTATCGCGTTGACAGTTTTGTTACGTTTCACCAAGTTTATCCCTGCTCCTGTGTCGACCAGAAATACTCGCTCTGCGGTTTGGGTTGACAAAGATATTGTGAGTAGTTTGCCTGTTGTGGTGTTAATTCTTGGAATTTTTCTTGGTCTTCCGTCGTTTCGTCGTAAGTTTCTGTTCCTATGTTGTGTGTCTCGAGATTGTGGTGGTCTCGGATGTTGGTTGGGTGTTTGAAAATTGCTACATTGACTGGAGACATGTCCGATTTGGTTGCATTTGAAACATTTCAGTTGAGTTCTTTGGGTAAGTGGCGTTCGTTCAGCTTGCTGGAAGTTTCTTGGCATTGGTTTAGGTGTTCCTTGGAATCGGGTGTTGGTTCTCGCAATTGGTCGATTCATTATTCTTCCTCTTGCTATGGTTTTGTTGCGTTCGATTTCCCCTATGACTAACTCCGCCTCGAAAGCTGCATCTTATGCTTCTTGGGGATTCTTTGGTCTTGTAGCCGATGTGCGTATTTCTATTTCGGGTTTTAAATTTAGGACAAAAACTTTGGTCGCTCGTTCATTTTCAAGATCTATGGCAACTGCTCGACGTACTGGATCGCTAATTTCGTGTTGAAGCGCGTATATCAGTTCGTTGAGGTTGTGTCGGAACTTCTTCACGTAACTGTGTACCGATTCGTTAACGTTTTGTCGCATACGTTGCAACTTATCACGAGCTCCATTAGATGTAATACTCACGTATACAAATTTTCTGAGGCTTTCAAACAGGTCCTTGTAATTCTCGATTTCAGTGTGGCGGATACCGCGTTCCGCTTCTCCGATGATTCTTTGCGTTAGAATTAGTCGTAATAACGTGCGTTTTTCTCGACATTCGGCTTGAGCTTCTCTTACCCGCTTAATAAACTCTTCTACTCCTATATCATCTTGTCCATTGAGTATAGGGATAAAGTCTAGGCAGGTTTTTGCATTGTACATGGTGTTTTTTCGATCAATCGCGGGGAGACGTAATCGCGAGGAGAGACGTCAACGGGGGTCGTAAATCCCCGTTACGATTATAACAATCGACACCACGAATTGATCGAATCCCTGATTTTCGTTGAGATAATAGGGGTGATTGAGTTTATATAACACTGTGATTCACAGAAGTATAAATTATATATTTCCAACACTTAGATTACACTGACGTAGAGAAATAAATAGTTAACAACTTGTCGCACGAAGATAAGATAGATATGTACGTTAGGGCAGGGCTCTTGTAATTGGATTCAATGTATTAGTAGCACTATAAGATATTTAGGAGAGGAAATGTAGGCTCGACAATACCGAGACCGACTCTCGCGTTATGCTTAGACTGCCCGATGGGCATTAGCGGTAGACTTAGTAGTTGACTTTTCCAACGATGTAGAAGAAGTGAAGTTGAGTGACGATGCTGTGTCGGAGGAAAGCTAAGGATGGGTGTGTCTAGCGCACGGGACCATCGGATTAGTTGGTGCCGATGTTAGTTAAGAGAGTGAGGGAAATAGGCTTCGTTGTTAATTGGTTAAACGAAGGGTCTTAACCGCCCTCGAGAGAAAGTGGTTAGTGGGAGGAAAGTTGCAGCGTATGTGAGAAAAACTAACTTTCCCTTGTCCCGCCGTGGTAGACAATAGTCTTTAGAAATTCTTCGGAAACAGATGTTTGTTTGGTTTGAAGGACCTTAGCAGGCAAGTGACTCGGGTTTATGACGGGTGCTTAAGGCTATTGAGGGTACGCCGTACGGAAGAGCGGACATCTGGTGTCCGTCTGGCCCGCGGTGTGTGACCTGGGCCAGGCAGAGAGTCGCCCGGCGTAACACATGGGATTGTCACAACTTACTGCTTCTTCTTCACTGCCCATATCGTCCGTTTCGTTAGGTTTTACAGGTGGCCGCTTTCTCTGAACATTGCTGGTATTAGATTCGTCCATGGTAATAAGGGAGCCTAATTCAGCAGTAGCGTCATGTCCTAAATTTATTTTAGTGATATGTTTTCTTAATAGTTCTATCTCTGCTGCACGTTTTTTGTTTTCACTATCGGCTATTCGTTGCGTTTCTTCTATACGTTGCGCAAGAAGTTCGATTTGCTCGAATATAGCACGAATCGACTTATCCATAGCTCCGGTTGTAGAAGCGATATCAATAGTTTCGATTTTGTCTTTTCGTGATGTGGACATGTTTCTAATCGAGCTTATTGAGTCTGAACTATCGTTGCTATTTGAAATCGAAACGCTTGAGAAACTTGGTTTTCTCACATGGTAACGTAAAAATGAATCCAGATTTCCAGCTTACCGTAGTAGCTATGGCCGTTGAGGAGTTTCTGGGATGTTTCCTCTCTGGTTGGTTCTAGATTTCGAATCTTATTCGTAGGCTTGTTCTGCGCTGACCGTAGTCCTCTCGTCTAGTTTCACCGTAGTGAAACGTTGAAAGTTGCTGCAGGGCTTCGTAGTAGCAAAGATTCGCAGTGGTCCGCTGATCCTTCGATCTTCAATGATGCGCGTACGCCGAAATCTTGATTTCGTTTACACTGAAGCGAATGGATCCTGGCACGGATCGCTAAAAATGTCACGTAAAATAAAAAGAAATTTAAGAAAAAAAAAAGAAACTTTATTTTTTTCTGGTTTACAATACACTTCCGAGCTCTAGGCGTGACTGTTCATGACTGACTTGGATGATTTTAGGGGGAGTATTTAAGCTCTTTTTTTGCCGTTCCTTTCCTTCTTTTTTAAGCCGTACATAGTCTTTGTTACGTGATTTTTCTTAGCTCTGTGTTCACGTTCTGTATGTATTATATTCACTTGTTTCTTTCTGTATTGATCTTCTTAAAAAGTGTAAAATACATAAATAAATAAAAATTCATTGTTATAACTTCAGTAATTTCGCCACAACTGTAAGTCTTAGTTCCGCTAAAATGTAGTATTAATTAATATTCTTCGTAATATTGTCAAAATATAATACTAACGTATAGTAAAGATCGGTCATGTCACGAACGTTGTAAGTGGCCGCGTATATGAAAAATGTTCAATCTTAATTTTCTCGAAAACGAAGCAGCAAATAGAAGATCGTTATATATTTTATATTTTCGTATTGAGGTGCTGTTTGGCATAAGATGCACAAGAAATACTCAACAACATAATTTATTTAACAATCAATAATCAACAATCCTCGATTACCACTGACTTTCTCGCTTCTCGATTATGTTTGCTTCGCTGTTAGAACTTGACCCTTTGCACTTCGCTGTTCAAAAACCTATGAATTTTTGAACAGATTGTATTTTTCGTAAGGAATTCGCCCATGGTCGCTTGCAAATTGTAGTTCATATTTTAACAGTTATACATTGTCTTGAATCTCATAAGTGCCATAACACTACAGTTAGTGGATGAAAATTTTGATTGGAAATTTTCAATGTCGCGCATTACACCAACGCATTTGATAAAAAAGTAAAGCCCACCTCGTACTCGCGGTTTCAAAGTGCACTGGGAGTGGTGTCTTTGATATTCCGGAAAATCTCCCAAAAGAAAAATTCCAAATGATCGCAATTCCCTATCCGATTCTCGACTTACGAACTCTCGTTTCCGTTTTACCGTTTTCTGCGGTGATCGCAACGCGGCTTTTCCGATGAAGCCCAGTCCTTTCGTATGAAACGCCCTTTAACTTCTACCGCTTCGAGCGTAAAACTCGAATATCGTTACTCACGATACATCCTAATACCAGCAGCTCACAGTTCTACTTCGGGGAAACTTTATGCACGTTCACAGACACGCCGACACATATGCGCATCGAGAGAAGAACTCAGCTAGCTGCAGCCCCGGCGCGATTGTATTCGTATTGGATGGCGTTCTACCAACTGCCAAGCTTTTACGACTTACGTGCTACGTTGCTCGCTTTACGTTTATGTTCTATACGTAACGTTATGTCCTCGTAACTTCGTCCAAGCGTGTCGATTGCACCGTCGAAACTTCCAGCTCCGAAGCATCGACGATACCCACAGGGAACGGGAGAGCGGCTTACACAATAGACAAAAGCAAGGGACAATGACCGGAAAGAAATAAGAATTAAGGGACTGGTAAAGACATCGATGAAAATACACTGACGGCAATGTAGATTCGGATACTTGTAATATGAAAGCCACAAATGAAAAATATGATCCGCCACATGTTCCATTTCTGATGAAAGAGCAATTTTTATATTTCATATGCACCTGGGTCTCTTATTATACGGCACATTTTTTATACGATACACTTTTACACGATTTTCTTTACGCAGTTTATTTACTTCTACACAGTTTTCTTGCCACGTGTTTATTACCTTTTACATGGTTTATTTAGCACGTTTTGGTTACAGATACGCGACTTTTTTAACACGTTTATATTTGCACGATTTTCTTAATACGTTTTACTCATTTTTCTCTTCAAATCCAGGAGATCGACAGACGCTTTCACCAAGATACAAATCATATTTTGTTATCTCTGTGATATAGACAAACAGGTGTTTTAGAATTAGAATAGGAGTATATGTTTAATAAGCATCAGTTTGAACGTTTTGTACTTGAACAAGCAAAGCGAATTTGCTTTGAAGACAATTGAGATTATATTCTCTTAAATTTCTTAAATCTGTATAAGATACAAAACATAATAAGGAGTGACGATGAATAAAATTTCAACTTTTGAAAAAAAATATCTTTCTTATTTGCCTGAACACGCTACCATTTCTCTCGTGTATTTATTGAATAAAATGTTGTTATCAAATGTATTTCTGTATGTTAAATTGCTTTTTTCACTGTTTGCACAAGCTTATAGTTTATAGTTTAGCACGGGTTTTACGTTTTGTTACAAATCAATCACGACCTTTTCTATACGACTTTTCTTATATGATACACGTCCAACCTGCAAAGAGAGTCCTTGGTTTTTGGAACATTAAAAATATGTTAATAATAATTGCACTAAAAGTAATTAATAATAGTAATAATTGTAAAACTAAACTAATATAACAACTGAACTAATAATAATTAATATAGCTTTCTTACAAAACATTGCAAATGTATCATTTGTTCTCCAAAAATTTATATTTCATATTAAAATATACATACTACTTCCTATTAGCCATCAAGCGACATAAAAGGAATTCAATAAAAATGGACATTTCATATATTTCTCGTATGGTCTTAGTTTGTAATAGAATTTTGAGTTGAGAAACATTTTTTTTTTATTGACAAGTACTTTACAATCAATTCTCGCATTGAGTAAGTTTCTCTGACGTGGCGCAATGACATGACTAATTATTTATAAAAAGTTTATTTCTAGCTGAATCCAGTGCTTAGTTCTAAAGGATAGTGTTTTCTTAGCCTGCGGATCTGATCCGACGTTTTAAGTAATTGAGTAACTAGGGGGTTTCGACGGTTACTAACTCTTATGATATATCTATTACTACATTTACTATCTATTACTACATTATTTCCTCTTTGACTGTGGGTATTTTGAGGTCGCGAAGTATTAGTTCGTTGGTGACATACCAGGGTGCATTTATAATGGATCTTAGCGTTTTCGATTGGAAGCGTTGAAGTATTTTAATGTTGGAATTACTTGCTGTTCCCCGTAGTTGGATTCCGTATGTCCAGACAGGTTTTATTATGGTCTTATAGAGCGTAATTTTGCTCTGCTTGCTTAAGTTGGAACGTCTGCCAATGAGTCAATCTGCAAAAAATAAATTTCTTCGAATTCAGCTCAATACTATGAATAATATAAAAATTATATTACAGAAATTCTACGGAAATTTGTATGAAAGATAGAAGAAAGGAATTAGGTATAAAAAATATTCAGAAAATTCAAAAAGACTCAATGATAGAATACTTACCATTGTTCCATAATACAATAGAATATAAGCTTTTTATATAATTGACAATATCTAAGAGCAAGCTTTGAATGTTTTAAACATGTATATACAAAGATATAAAAACACATCAAGGATCAAATAAAAATACGAGGAAGTAGAATTGGATGATAAAATTGAGTAATAAAAAGGGAATTGGCACTAGACCAAAAGCAATAAAATGCACAATGATGATAAAGAAAGTAAAAACAGCCGAAGAAACTGTTTGAAATAGTTGGTAAATTTAAAGTATAAAGAAGCATAAGAAACAAGAAACGTAAATAAAATATTTGTGAAACTATATAATGTATAATATTAAAACAACGTTAAATTATATTTCCTGTATAGGGTGTACCAAATATACGGATGTAACTTCATGAATCTGAATTCAATGCATATCTCTGTATAAACTGGTTTATGATTTCACTCGAGTGTTACTTATATCTACAGTCTCCTTTTCTAACCTTCCATTATCCATATAACATTCTTCTGGTTCCTTTAATGCATTACAGTGGGAGAATATCTGGTCTCGCATACTCGGAAAGTGATCAAAGTTATTTCTATAGTTTAGATTCTAGATTGCGAATGTTTGTTCATTTATAGAAAATTTAAATATATGTACATCTATTATAATATTTAGAGCGTAAAGAACAAATCTCCATATATTCCATTTCTTTAGTTCTATTCATAAAAATCTGAATGTATATAAGCATTTACAGTTTATTTATGTTTGTTACGTCGTGTGAAATGATCCGTGCGACGTCCTTCAGTGTCTGACCGTCAAGGCCGAAGCCCCATTCGACAGACACTCAATAAACCTAAGGCCCCACCATAAACCGAATCTTATTAGTTTGCACGAACCTTTAATTCTGTAAGTATTTGCGGTTTATAACTGGTATGTAAAACAGACCTTAGGTTCATTGCACGTTCTTATAAATTACGGAGAAAGCGGATGGGCGCCTAATAGAAAAGCCGGTTTTTTCCATGCACACAAATCGTTACCCTCACTGTCCTAACGAAAAGTGTGAACAACGAATCCACGTCCCTAGTTCAAAAGACACACCCACTCCGAGATTTCTTCCGTAATCACATAAGAACGAACTTCATTTATTATTGATCGTTAGAATAGTCAACATGTCATTACCGGGTTTCTATCCTTAAATCAATTACTTACTTAACCTATATATACGCCTCAGTGTAACTATCTTCTTTACAAAGTTGTTGGAAATATAAATTTTATAACCCTGTGAATCGCAGCGTTATACCACCTTAACCACCCCTATTATCTCAACGGAAATCAGGGGATCGATCTATTCGTGGCGTCGATTATTATCATCGTAACGGGAATTTACGACTCCCCACGAGTGGTCGAAAATACATGATTATTAGATGCCGTGTAATATTGGAAAAATTGCAATTGGTGTAATAGTAAAGAAAATAGTGAAGGATCAGTTTCTACAATTTTTTTATCTGATCATGTGATGAAAAATTAAAAAGTACATTTCGTAGATTTATGTTAGATATACATCCAGATAGAAATTTCATCGAAATCTATTAACGTTGCTATGAGCTATAAACGATTAAAAATGGTAAAAATCGCAGTTTTTCGCTTATAGCTTTTGGCTTATATCCGTAACAAATTTAAAGACGCTTACATCTTTCGGCACCTATCGCTTGTTTCCGTATCAATCGATTTCGATAAAATTCTTAGCACATAGTATACAATATGTTCGTTTCATCTAGGAACATGAAATTAATAGAGTCTCGAAAATTATAGATGACACGAAAAAATGTTTGAAACAAATGTTATACGATTTTGGGAGCGCCGTATCACTCTGATATTGATTTTACTTTGTACTGACCTTAAAAAGCCCTATGAAGGTCACGGTTATATTTTTACATGGTAACTATATTTCGTTATTCCATGTTTCTGCAACCGACATCATAACTGTTACGTCTGGTGATTCTTTACGTTCGAGGCGGCTACCAGCTGTGCACATGGAATTAAGCGGGCCGCAATAATCCTAAGGAACTGCCATAAAACGAGGCTTTCGATTTATCGTTAAGGCTGTCAATTGGCATAAGGCATCTTCGAGTCAAAAGGTTCCTTATGGTTATTGCTCCAACAGGTAAAAGCATGTAAGAGCATGAGTTTTCCTTTGCAACAGCATCGTCACCGGACTTCACTGGTTCATCGACCTTAAAATAGTCAACGTCTCTTTACCGGGTTTCCATCCTTTGGTCATTCACTACTTAACTTATACCTTACGCACCAGCGTAACATCTTTTCTCTACAAAGTTGTTGGAAATATATATCGCTGAACTGTTAATCAAGTGTTATTAATTAAACAACCTCTATTATCCTAACCGAAATGGGGGATCGATCTGTTCGTGGCGCCGATTGTCTACTCGTAACGGGAATTTACGACTCCCGTTGACGCGCTTCCTCGCGATCGCGTCTCTCCGTGACTGGTCAAATAAACAATAACATTTTCGAAATACTAAATACTTTCTTGCATTTTTGCGCGGACCATTATCAAGACATTAATTGCTAAGAAGGATGGAAAGACGCACCTTTTCAATGATAAACATAAGATAAAAGAACATGCGACTACCCATTTTCGGAATAATATTTAGTACACACCTTTGTACACACATAAACAGTTCTTGTTAGAACCACTGTAATGTACAAAGTCTGACAAATACATTGGATAGTGCCAATGTCATCGGCATATCGAGTTTGACATTTAATATCGGAGAATATCGAAATTACTGTACTATACTATAATATTATGAATCAAATAAAAATCAATAAATTGGCGGAACATCATCGAATATTAGAAAAGTAACCACGTTCAGTTTCGTTTGACACGTGTTTACGTGCCGATATATTTACGTTATCGCTGCGTAGTATTTTTCGATTACGTTACTTTGTTGGGCTGATTTTTGTATTTAGTTCTTAGTACAAGTGTTATTCTTTCTTTTTAACTCTCTTCTTGTCGTCATGTTTATATTATGATCCTAATTTCTTTTTCCTTGTGAAAATAGATAGTACAAGTGAAAACTGAAAGTTAAAGCGTTTTCCTTTAAGCGAAGATTTATCTTCAAATAAGAATGCGCTTGTTGCGCAGACAAATTTATCTCCGATAAATACCCAAGATTACTCCGATAACGGTAATCTTTCATCTATGTATCTTAAATTATGCAGTAATTACTGCTGCAATTGGTTCTCCAAAAAATTGTGATCCTGGCCAAACTAATCAGGTGAAACCCATATGTCAACGGCTTCCGAGCACCTCTAAACGAAATAATATAAAACCAAAAAGAAAAATTAATTCGAAAGGAATAGGAATGAAATATGGACAAGCTGAAGCCTCTAAAAGTTTTCAACGCAAGGATCTCATTGATTACATAGTCGTTACGGAATGGGTGAATGTCAATCTAAAAGAGAAAGATTCGACGCTCTGGATAGCCAAATGAAATCTATCGATAAATTTCAACATTCAAAAGATTCTATTACGAGAGATCAATCCAACCTACAAGAAACAGATGCTCACGATCAAGAATGGTCCTTATAGTATAGACGAAAATCAGAACCACGATAATTCATTCACCTCAAACCCGAAATTAAAAGAAAATTCTCATTTTTGCACTACGTTTAATTTCAACTGAAATATCGTTTGCAACACTGCGTCGCAAGAAACAACGTTGAATCGAAACTAGTTAAATCCAGTTCCAAGAGGACAACAAACAACTATCATCCGTCTCCGATAAACCCGAAACGCCCCTCTACTAACGATACAAAACCTATTTTGAAGGCTTTCGTAAAGATTAAAGTGAATCCCTGACACACCGACAACGAGAGATCTAAATAACAAAATTCTGCCTATCAAAGTTTTCATAGACACCAACAATCTAATATTTAAAATATTCTCACTTCATGTTCAAGACCCCCTAATCACTGGACTACTTGATACGACGGACCAGATTCGCAGGCTGAAGAGACACTACCCGCTAGACCTAAACGCTAGATTCAATTAGTTATCTAAATTAAGTAATACTTACTAATTTATAATACTTACATATAAATTATACTTATCTATAATAAGTATTAACTTATTATAAATAATCAGCCATGTCACTGCGCCACGCCAGAAAAATTACTGAAAATTCTCAACGCGAGAATTGATTGTAATTTTAATAAATAAATAAAAAAAAATGTTCAAGACTTCCGCTTTAAAGTTCTTTCTTTTTTCATTATTATTATTTAATTTGTACTTTACAATTTGTCCAGCTGGACGTTCGGTAAATTAAATTTTTTTAACTTTACTGTTTTAAAGCGATCGCAAAAAATATCTGTCGCGTCTACACTAAAGATTCGAATGATTTTTACATTATTAAAAAATTTTAACAGATAATAATATAGAATTTTATACATATACTCTCAAAGAAGGAAAGAAAACTGAGGTGGTATTAAACGTGTTAGTGTATTAAAGAGACGAGTGGTAAAATGTAATGGTCAATGTATTTTAAATCGTCGGTCGCGATGGTCTCTCACTCGATTCTATCGTGGAACTCGTTGTAATAATTCGCTATGCTGATCGCTATGAAAACTATCGTGATGATTCGCTAAAAAGATACTCGATGATACTCGATGAGGATATTGATATTAGAGAGCACGTTTATCTATTTATAACCACAGTTATTATTACAAAAAGTTCGAATGTAATCCCGGTTGGCAATTACAAATAACGGTGATGATGTTTTGATCTGGAGTTCGTTATTTCTTGAATCTATCAGATCGAAACAGTGTTAACAATAAGGTTCTAAGGCACAACAATATGAGTCATTCCCGATTCGAATCGTCCAATGACTCACGTGCCGCTACAACTGTAATTCTTCTAAAAAATCTTATCGATGGTTTGAGTCTGAAAAAGTTTTACCCGAACTCAAGAAGATTTCTATAAACAAAATTCAATTTATTTCCGTTCATACACATTGAGCTATATACATTTTTTAATACATTAACACTTTGACTACCACGCCGAATCAGATGTTTCGCTCAGGATGCCAGGGGAGTATTTTTATTATTCAAAGCAAATAATAAATTGATGATGTAAGACAACATCCTTCCCCAATGGATCGTCTATCATATTGGTGGTTACGGGTGACCACCGTGGCGCCTTGATAACAGTTGATAGCGACATATTATAACAAGGCTTCGTTTATTTCAACAAACCATTCGCATCTGTTATTTCGTCGTAAGCAAAACGTTCAGAATATGTTGTTGAAACCTGTGGAAGATATTAGTAAACAGTATTTGCTTATTCTATATACAGGGTGGTTGGTAACTGGTGGTACAAGCGGAAAGGGAGTGATTCTACGCGAAAAAAGAAGTCGAAAATATAGAATAAAAATTTTTATTTTAATTTTTTTTTTTAATTTTTCCATCGAGACAACGATCTACAGTGAGATCCGTTATAACGTACCGCACTCGTACCGAGCGAAAATTCAAAGTCGATTTTCTCGAAAACAAAGCCTCAAACGAAAAATTTTTATTCTATATTTTCGACTTCTTTTTTCGCGTAGAATCACCCCCTTTCCGCTTGTACCACCAGTTACCAACCACCCTGTATATTGTAGTATTACTTTAACAGTAATAGAAACCTTAACTTTGTCACAATTTTGTTTCTTAAAACTACTAATAAACATAATGAATTTTTAAGAAATCGATGACCATATCCACAGGATGTCACAAAATACGTGGATATCTGCAGAGTCGGTGAGGCAAGTTCATGTATAAAAATGATTCAGGCACATCTTTCGAGTTATGAACATTTTACGCTAAAAACTTACTAGCATCAGCTGACGATCTTCTTTTCATGTTTCTTACTTTAAGACTCACCAACTGACAAACAAATGACATCAAGGCACAGGAGATTTCGATTGTTATATTGCGGCTCGTCCTTCTGGATTCCTGATAAGTTCACCGCTTATTCCTATCCTCTTCTCAAAGACGTTCTCTAGGGAACCTACTCTATCTCTTTGAAACGTGTACCTGAATTACGAAAGTGTGCGAATCTTTGACTGTTCTGGCAAATACCTGGGGAAATCGACAACGATGAGATGACGAAGTAGTGATGGCTACGTGTGAAAGATCAGAATATACACAAATTTTATTCAAACTATACCCGGTATTTGAGGATAAGTTTTAACGAAAACTGATATGCCCGCGTATTTCATTCACAATAGCAGTGTTTGTAAAAGCAAAAACTTTTATTTCAATACGAAAGATCAAGTGATCAAAATATTATTCCGCGAACAAGATGATTGTCAGATGTCGATACATCCTCACAGTATATTTTCAGCTAGCCTAAGAACCCGCTATAAATCTTAGGATTTATTTAGCTAAGCTTCTTCTAACGAACAAATAGTCTTTGCCTTAACAGTCCCTAAATCGATCACCTACTACGGGAAGATACGGAAAATCTGCTTTTCTCACGTACGATGTTTCCCGCTAGCAACTTTCTCTCAAGGGCATCCTTCTTCAACCACCAACATGGAAATTGACCAATTAACAGCAACGTCAATTTCCCTCACTTTAAGGACGAAGGTTTTTCTCGACGAATCCGATGATCTCGTGTCCTTAGACACACCCCATCATAGTTTTCCTCTGCAGCATCATCGTGACGGAAAGTCAGTCGTTAGACCTCAGTCCGAGTCGATAATTGGTAGTTAGCAGTAATAATTTATTCAAATTTCTTGACATCTTAAGCAATCATCATTCGAATTTGTAATCGCGAACCGCTAATAGTAATCGCGAGTTCTACGCAAAGTGTACATATAGAGTATATATTAATAAATATATATTGTTAAATACATTCAAGTGTTTCTTCCGCACCTATCACGACTTATCCATCTCAACTTCTTTGTCATAAAACCTTAAATAGGATTTGAAAAATACGGTAAACGAATACAATTAATAGATAAAGAACATATTTAGTTACTGACGGGGCATTAAAGCTATAAAAAA
Organism: Bombus vosnesenskii; assembly: GCF_011952255.1. Taxonomy (NCBI): domain Eukaryota; kingdom Metazoa; phylum Arthropoda; class Insecta; order Hymenoptera; family Apidae; genus Bombus; species Bombus vosnesenskii. Next base: position 310,059 of record NW_022882941.1, read on the forward strand.
AAAATACGTTTTAACAAAAGTTGTTTGACTTAAAGGGAACATCATATAGTGTAAGTGACTTTTCTGCAGATCCAGCAGTGGGAGAGATTTAAAAGCCAACTTCACTTTCTTAAATCGAACCATATATTTCCGCATGCATCTTGGCATTTCCTATAAAAAAAGTATTAATCTATTCAAGTCAGGAGACTATTATTAGTTTATATAGATATTTTAACTTTAATTTGTGAAATTTAATGTATTAACGTATTAAAATTATTAATGTATTAAAGAATATATGGTTGTATGCAAAAAGATGAAATTGACCTTAAAATCTCCCTCCCTATTAGTAGCAAAAAAATAATTTGCACCATATGATGTCCTAAAGATAAAGAGATATTTTTGATAACCTTAATCGTCGTAATATACAAAGTGTTTACACTTTGTATATTCATCATCTTATTTTTTAAAATTCAAGTAATTATTGTAAAAGTTGTCTCGACAACTGTAAGGTAATTACTCTAAACTTATTCCTTAAAATGCCAGATAATTATCTAGTAAATAGATACATACACTATTATTAATTCACATTATTTTTAACCACTAGAAACAAAAATTTACACATCTAAAGTATTTGAAAGAAGAACGTTCAGCTGCACACCCATTGCTTCTTCAGAAAATACTAAACGCAGTAAAACGTATAAAACAACGATTGGGGAAAGCATGTAGATTCCGTGGAAATTAATTATTAATATAACGACTTCATTCTTTTCCGAAAGATCCAAAGATAAATTATGTAGCAAACCTGTTATTACTATCGATATTTACAACAGCTATTAAAACTGTCAGACGTTATTCAATAAATTAATATTATAACGATAAAAGATTTGATAAACTGATATTTGGTAGCGTAACAATTAATGATCGCTAAACATATGATGAATTTTACTTTATAATTTCTTATATATCCTTTCGATTCTGCCAACTAATCGATTTTTAACGAAAGGACACGATTACGCAACACAAATCAACAAAGAGAGTTATTTAGTGGAAACCTCCGTCAATGTTGTTATCCTGTGAAATGGGCGCGCAATTCCGCGTCACCTTGCTCGACGAGAATATCCCACCTCCACAGAGGATCCCGAGGGAATCAGAAGGAGTCCGATCGTTAAAGAGACACTGTGAATCCTCTCCTGACCGCCTGATACGGTAGTCCCGGATTTTCGGGCAAATCGGAAGTTTTTCTAGCTTCTAGTTAAGCCGAACAGGCGTATTTTCCGATATCTTCGAATAGCAGCGTCGACAGCCGATCCGGATTTAAGATTCTGTAAGATGCAAGAATTTCCTAGAGAAGAATGATATCTTATCGATGAAAAACCGTTTCGTATTCAGAAACGATTTAAAGGGGTCGTCGAATGATTGAGCGAGCGAGTCCGTCGATTTCCAACGTCGATTTCTCTTTACCTTTCTACCGAATTGTCCTTCGATATTCTTGTCTTTCACGGTATCAATTATGCTAGCCCGTTGGGTCAAAAGCATTTTCATCGGTCTCCGCATACGTCGTTATAAACAGGAAGACATGTAACGAGTGGAGCACCCTTAGCCCACATCGATACTGCACTAACACAGAAACATTCATCGACGCCGCGCCACCGCGATAAACTTTCACTGCGCACTGGTACTGGCATCCTTTTCCAAATAACGACACGAACTCGCTTTGAACAAAACTTCCCGCATTAACACGTTTGTTGCTGATTGCATTCTCATTACGTACGTTCTTTGTTTCAGATTTACTTCTATATCTTAACATTTTATAACTATATTTAACATAAATCATATTTATTTCTACAAAATTTCCAGACTTTTAATGAAATCCGAAATATTTAATCGAAATCACACACATATAAAACTAAATATCGGTTCAAAAAGTTTGCAATAAATGGGTTAAACAGGGAAGAACTTATTACATGATCCTTGCAATTGTTATGGCTCTGCAAGACGATTGTAATTTGTATGCAATTCATAAATTACAGAGAAGTTGAGCTCTACAAACAATAAGATAAAAAGTAAATTTATAGCATGTACGTACATTGCAAATATTTATTTCCGTAAATGTAAAGTGATATTGAAAAAGACATTCAGATGATGGTGTTCAAAAAAGATATTAATTTAAGAGTAAAGAGTATTAATATCCATAAATCGTTTTCAAATAACTGGACGTAATTAGAAACATTTAAACTTGCTATGATTTTCGCATTTTTATATATTAATCTTGTTCTCGTTTTAGCAAATAAAATAGACTTCTGATATTTTAAGATGTTTAATGCAAAATTGAAACGAAAAATCCTACAATCATATTTTGTTCAAACTCCAGATACCTTTTAGTGTTGACAAAAAAAAAAAAAAAATAGAAATTGGATCGAAAATAATTAAAACAATATAGCAGAATTAAAACTGTAACTAGACATTATACAATCACAATTCATATGTGGTAAATTCCTTTTAGTTCCTCGGCTTTCGCGTAAAATGACAAGACGTAGAAAGAGAACAGGAATTTAAACTAATTGTGAATCGACAAAATAATTACAATACCAAATGCAAGTACCATTGACATATTGTTGAATATAAAAGTGTTGAATATAAAAGAAAAATCACATCACAGACAAAACGAAGCAACTCAAGGACAAACTCAAAAAATTCTATTGGCTCACTGGCCGACGCTACAAACTTAAGCATACAGAATAAAATTACCCTCTATAAGATCGTAATAAAACCTGTCTAGACCTACGGAATCCAACTATGGGGAATAGCAAGTAATTCTAACATTGAAATACTTCAACGCTTCTAATCGAAAACGCTAAGATCCATTATAAATGCACCCTGGTATGTCACCAACGAACTAATACATCGCGACCACAAGATACCAACAGTCAAAGAGGAAATAGCAAAATATAGCGACAGATATAGCAAAAAAGTCAATAAACATCGAAACCCCCTAATAACTGGATTACTCGATACATCGGACCAGATCCGTAGGCTGAAGAGACACTACCCGCTAGACCTAAACGCTAGATTTAATTAGTTATTTAAATTAAGTAATATTTACTTATTTACAACATTTACTTAAAAATTACACTTATCTATAATAAGTATTAACTTATTATAAATATTTAGCCGTGTCACTGCATCACGCCAGAAAAAATTACTGAAAATTCTCAATGCGAGAATTGATTGTAAATATCAACAAATAAAAAAAAAGACGAAAATGAAAACACTGTGTTGGATTTTAGGATACAAATCTCCTCCTCTCTCGTTACAAAACAAATGGCTCCTATATAAAGTTACGATCATCCCAATATGAATGTATGGTATCTAATTGGACTGTGTTAAGAAAAAATAATCTGGATCTTATACAAAGATTTTAAAAACAAAGCTTTAAAGTACAATAATAGCCACCTTATGGTATGTCAGCGGACAAATTCTCCGTAAAGATCTAGGAATAAAATACGTAAAAGAACAGATTTAAAAATTTCTAACAACACACAATAACAAACATACATCCTAACGAACTGGCTAAAAACTTAACACAAACTTCAAGAGCCAAAAGACTGAAAAACGAAGTCGTACGAGTTACTGCAATGAAAGATAAGAGTGGAAACACCATTGAGTGTTATCCACACGCACACGATATCCACACTATCAATTCGCAGAGTCACTCGTAAATGCAATATAAATATTAAAACAAAAAATTGTATTTGTAACATTTATTTCAAAGCTTCTTTATTTTTCACATACATCTATTACGTATTTATTTTCAATTATTTGATTTCAAGAAATTTGAAATATTTCATAAATCGAAGATACTGATAAAAATGTACAATATATAAAATGATACAATAAATTTAGAAATATTTAAAAAACTTAAAATTTAGTTTGACAGAATGTGTAATTTCCTTGTTTCACCGTAAAAATTTTTCCTATGGATATAATATAAAAGAAAATAAACATGTCCCATAAAATGAAATGCAACGATTAATTTCTAGAAATATCTATGCGATCGAAGCGTGGAGAAAGAGTCGATACTTTTACAAAGATTAGGGGAGAGTATGAACACAGGGAACGAGGGTACGTTTTCCCACGAGAAAGTTACTCGACGAAATAATGTAAATGGAGAAGGATAAAAGGTGTGAGGGGATCTCCAAGAAAAATGTTTGGCCGGTCTGAAGTAATGAAAAGCGTTTGCCAATGTTCCAAATGCAGTTTACTCTTCCGATTTGAAAGTTTCTCCAAACAGATTGCTGCCATTTGTGTTATATCAAATGGTAATTAAATACTGCTTAATAATAAACATGGAACAGTCACTTGACATTATCTCATTTTATTTCATTCGTACGTAAATTCGCGTTCTAATTCCATTGTTAACATAGTGTAAGTAAAGTAGTCTAACATAGTAGCGTATATAGTATACGTTAAGGTGGTTCGTACTTTTTGACTTTTAATTTTTTTTTTCTCGTAGCTTCTAAAATTATGACACTTGGTGAGAAAGTGATATCCGTATAATTTCAGAACGGTGGACAAAGAGAAACCGTGCCGTAATTGGATTAAAATTACATTAATTTTGGACAAAACACAATATTATTCGATAAATGTGGTATATCTGCGATTTTTCTAAAAAAAAAAAGATCCGTTGGTCTGGGCAAATGAAACATCATAAATAGCAGAATTACAAATAATAACTAATTTGCAAGTAATGAATGATACTGTAGAACGAAGTATAAAGTTAACGACCGATTACAATCATTTATTAATAACTAATTGAAGTGGAAGCAACATTTTATTAGAAGAGTATGAGCAAGGCTATCCTAGTGCAACCAAATCTGATTTCATAGAAAAATATTGCTCACTCATATATTAAGAATTATTCCCATTTTTCGGATCTTTCTATCCTACTTTATTTATAAATCAAATCTTTACATTCTATTTATTACTATGTAAATAGCTATGCATTTCGCTAAACAATGATAAACGATATTTTTCTAGAATATTAATAATAATATATAAATATAATATAACAGTCCCTGATTCTCATAATCACATACTGTGACTCAAAGACCTCATTATTTACTTTTGACGATTTTGCACGAATAAGCCCGAAATTAACGTGAGTTTCCTTTGCCCAATCACTCTGAAATTGTGCACGTATCATGTTCTCATGTACCATAATTTTAAAAGGAGTGATAAAAAAAAGATGATGACAAAAGCTTAATTCCTATAGCTATGGACACAAGTACCTATATACATATATATGTCAGGTTTACATTAGAATTAGGGTTAGGGTCGTGAAACGAACCTTCGTTTGGATTACACATTGTCGTTATGCAATAGGGAAGACATTGACTAGTGCAAATACGATTATTACCGAATTTGACAAGTAACCGTGGTAATTAGATACTCGAGAAGCTAATGATAATGATCCTAGTGTAATATCGTAGAATAGATTTGAATTAGAGGTCGGTTGAAAATAGAAAAAAACCGTGTACGTCGTCTTTCGTGGTTTGTTTACATCCAAGAGCGCCTAGTAACAGCGACGCGAGAAAGGATAAGCAGCGTCAAAACAGAGGTACGGTTTCATATTTCAAGGAATGGCAATCGAGAGGCCAGAGTATGTGAGCCGAAAAGTGTGTATGTGCGTGAGAGGACGAGAGCAAGAACGAGCACGACCGGGCAGGATTGTGTTGCGAGAGTCAGAGCGAATTGAGTCGTTGAAGAGTAGAGTCGTTAGAACGAATTGAGTCGTTGAAGAGTAGAGTCGTTAGAGCTAATTGAGTCGTTGAAGAGTAGAGTCGTTAGAGTTTTCGAGTCGTTGAAGAGTAGAGTCGTTAGAGGTTTCGAGTCGTCGAAGAGTAGAGTCGTGAGAATTGATAGAGTTGTTAGAGAGAGAGAGAGTGTGTGTGTTAGATTCGTTGTGACGAGAGTGATCAAATAACTGTAAAGTTATTTGATATAGATACGAGTATTGCATTTAGTTTCCGTTAAATATCGTTCTCTGTCCAATTTATATTTGTATATTCAATTTAATATTAATAAATTGTAAGTAATCGAAAAAAAAAATTTCTATCCTTATTTTTCGATATTACACTAGGTTCAATAACGAATCCGCGGTCAACGGGATAACAGAATGCGCCTTCTTCCAAAGCCCAAGTCGTACCCGACTTGATTGGCTACGGTGGAAGTATAACTAAACTAACTCTTTGTTAAAACGTGGAATATCCACCGAGCGTAAAGACGCTAAGTAACTCGCTAATACGACCTCACGAGAAAATGACTTTTCGTCGCGATGATGCTGCAGAGGAAAACTATGATGGGGTGTGTCTAAGGACACGAGATCATCGGATTCGTCGAGAAAAGTCTTCGAACGGAAAGTAAGGGAATCTGACGTTGCTGTTAATTGGTCAATTTCCATGTTGGTGGTTAGAAAAGGGTGCTAGCCGCCCTTGAGGGAAGGTTGTTAGCGGGAAGCGTCGTTCGTTGAAAAAATAGATCCCCCTACCTTCCCGTAGTTGGGACAAAGACTGTCTCTTCACAGGATTTTAGATAACTAAATCTTAATATTTATAACGGCCCTCAGGCTAGCTGAACATGTACTGTGGAGATGTGTCGGCATCTAGTAACCATGATACCCGAAGAATAAGGCCTGCGTGTGGCGAGCCACGGGACAGAAACCGTAGGAATGTTTACTGTTGCGTGCCGTTACAAATATTTCTCTTAAGAGAGCTATAGAATTACTCCATACCTTTGTTAGACAAAGCGTTCATCCCGTGACCGCGGCTACGTTCGGCGACTGGTTGTCGCTTTGAGCCCAAGCTCATTATCACAATCTCGAACAAATACAATCGGATCGAATGACAATTGTTTAATTACGCCTATGATAGAATCTAGATTACAGTGTTAAGGGATTTTCCCGAAGTTCCAAAGGGAAGCTCCGATGTCTTTTCATCTTCGACATATATATATGTATTTGTCTTTGGTTCTAGTTATGTATAGTGTATTGAAAGAAGATTGCAGAGATTTCCTTTATGTCGAATCAGTGGCATAACTTTTTAATATGTTCTTCAATGAAAAGGTAGAGATTGATAAGAAGAAGAAATGATTTCAAGCAAAGAGGAATATTTCAATTCACATTTGTATGAATTTTCAATTAGATGTAGAACAAGTTGAAAGACGCTAAATCATAGTATTAATTTCTGGATCAAACTAAAAGAAAATCTCATTACGTAGAAAATATGCCACAGGCAAGGTTCCTCTTGTGAACATGGCCTCCTAATCGTGAGGGAAATTCACCGCTCCGATAGCAGGAATTTTCTCGTTTGCAAGCAGCTTTGCTCTCTACATCGCTAGGTTACTGTAAGTTAGGAAAAGCATAAGAACATAGAACTCTGTTCTCTACTTTCCGAGATGTTAACTTTTCGACCGAAAGATGTTGCTTTCCCGTGCGGAAAACCTACACTCATCAAAATACGTATCCTTCGGTATTACTTGTAACGAAACCTCCTAACCTACCTGCTTTCCTGACACTGGCGTGTTTGAGTTTTTCGACAAAAGTCGGATTTTGAAAAAATAATTATCACGAGCCTACAACAAAATAAATCATCTACTATCTCATTATCGAGCTCGTCAACACAAAGCGTGTTACCTCAACTTAAAGAGAAACATATTTTGTGATAATAAATGAAATTAATACATACAAATGTGCGAATAAAAGATATTTAAACTCTAGCAAATGAATGGTGGTCATTGATTTTTATTAAAATTCGTCTACAACTATTTTGGAAAAGGATTAATTTTGCCTAATTTAATTTCTTGATACGCTGTCAGAGCCACGATTCTGAATATTTTTTAGAATAACTTTGCCATACATATAATCCTTGCGTGGTCCTAGTTTTCAAGATATTTGCCACGACTGACGATACCACCACAGTGAATTCTATCTACAATTGTGTGTCCATAACAGCATACGCGTTAGAATCATACGGGCATGATTGTATTATATCCTCGTGCTGCAATGTGTTTACATGAACCATTTATTGTAACCAAAAGTGTAACCTTCATTCTGTTTTGTGCAGAAGCTCTGTAAGTATATCTTTATTAGTTTCCTGGTGAATAGCGGAATAAGTGGCAATCGTTCACTCGATCCCTTATAAGATCTTTACTTTATCCCCCATTATCAAGTAATTAACTTTTTTGACTTACACTACTTTTGTATTAAGCGGCTTATATATCTAACGTTTCAGTCTGGAAACACAAGGGGATGAAAAAGAAATGCAGTTGCTTTGTAAGTGATACAATGTTTGCTTACCCTACGAAACGTACGACTTGGTGACGCAAACCTGGACACTGTCGATTTTTCGGCTACTACGTTAAACTGCCATCGATCCTTCAGCAATCGTTAATGGACACCCCATGTTATATTATAAACAAAAAGTAAGAGTTAAGTTTTGCATCCGGCTGCTCCGTACTCGTAAGGCGCCCAGTAACTAATATTGCACGCATGATGCCGCGGACACACTCCATAGTGGTTGTTTCGACCATTCGCGGAGAGACGCGATCGCGAGATAGCACGTCAACGAGAGTTGTAAGTTCCCGTTACGATTAAATAATCGACGCCACGAACTCATCGATTCCCTTATTTCGATTATGATAATAAGGGTAGTTCAATGAAATTCCACAGAATTAACACCAATAAATTAACGTTTATTTTAACAACTTATCAACTAGGAAGATATAAAGAGAACAACAACAAAAAAAAAATGTAACTGCGTTTGCTTGATAAGTAATGCGCGATATATGAGATGTGTTGACGGTTCGACTTCTCGAAAAGTTCTGAACGCCTTTCGATTTTTTTCGTTTTTTCTGGAAGGCGACCCCCACTACGTTCGGATCACGCCACATTCTTTTACGCGAGGTAAAATAACGGCCACGAGTCGACGTTTCTGGAGGTCGCCCTGCTTAATGAACCATGCACTTGCCACTACAATGTTTGTTTGCCGGACAGCCGCGACGATCCGTCTGCGACATTATAGTGCCGCGATCGACAGTTAAGAATATGACCTATGGTAAGCCGCATGGCGTAACAGTGGTATTAACGGTTTTTTGCTAATATCTCGGAAGTTCATGAATTATATGAAAGAAAGAAGTTGTTCGGGATTCGTCCAACAATATATTAAAAAATCAGCAAAATTATTATATGTTGGTATATCCACATATCACCCTTAATTTTATTATACGTTATAGTTTATACCTTTAATATGTGTTACAATTTATAATTGTTATATATTCTCTTGTGCTTCAGCTTCATCAGTTTGATATTGGCCTAAAATAAACGCTTAATGAAATAATTTCTGGTAAAAAGGTTGTATAAGAAAGAGGTAGTCTTTTAATCAGTATTTCATAATAATGAAATTACTTAATAAAAAATGGTATAGTATAATTAAAAATGGCTTGTATAATCGCAAACATTAGTGTAAAAAATTACTATAATACTTAGGTGTAACATAATTTCCTCGAAAACATAATTGCTATAAACAAATGTGAAATAACATTCATTGTGTGAAATAACACAAAATTGTGAAATGATTGAAGTATGATATATTAATAATTTTAAATAAAATATTATAACTAAATTAACAAATACGTATTGAATTATGTATCATTATCATTCGCAAAAAATAATTCATCTTTCTTAGGTTAATATTTTCTGCCATACATACATAGAAGGACTTTAAAACGTCAAAGTCAAAGAAAAGGGAGTTAATAGAGACATCAATAAATATTAGAGACTTGTTAAGATATATCTCAATGTTCTTATTGACATCTCTATATTAATAAAAAATGTTTTAAAAATGTTTATTTGTATAATATTTACTCTAGTATGTTATTATTTTCTTATATCACAATATTTTCATATTATTTATTACAATTGATGTATTGTGTCTGTATAATTTATTGCATTGTTTAGATAAAATAAAAAGAAATTATTAATAATAGTACAATTCAGAGATATAAAAAGTATATTACATAGTTTCAATAAAATAGCGTTAATAAGGCGCAAGAAGAAGCTATCATAGCTTGATTTAATAAAAATAATTAAACAACGAAATAAGGTGATCAATATTAACCAGTGTTTAAACCTATATTTTTTGGTGGATACTATACGTAACATCGATGTAGGGTGTAGGTTACAACACAGCTATGCATGTTACAACGTACACTTCTAATCGTTCTGAAATCCTGATAACATTGCTACAGAATTTTGAACTTTATTTTCTAGCTTCTTCGATTTTTCCAGAAGCTGCACTTTTCCTTTCACTGCGAATCAAGTGCACTACAAACTCCGACATTACAGATCTTATCTTATTTCCTGTCACCTGATGTAACCTCGCTGGGCATGTAACGTAAGCATTTATCAATAGTTTGTATTATGATAAATACCAACCGTGTGTCATTTATACTATACCGCAGGTCCTTGCAAATTAAATGCAAGCGTGACGTAGTGAGGTCGTACAAGGCAAGCAATCTCGCTGGCACACATACTTCTTCGTGAAGGAAAGATATATGTATATCAATTGCAGCAACAAATTAATGAAATTTTTCGCTGTATTCAGTAGTAAAAATAATTAAATATTTTTACAATAAAAATGGACACTGTATGGTGAGTATACAGGGTGTGAAGTGGGGGAACTGCTTACAGGATCGATTCTAGACTCCAAGGCAATAGCAACAGTTCACGATATACTTATATACATGATATCTTGGACTATGCTCATCTAAAATGCAATTACAACGTAATACTTTTCTAATTTACTTTTGTACTTTTTTTTCCAATTGAAAATCTCATGCAACAACCAGACTCAGACCAACCCATACAAACATCGTGAGCTTTTTTTCTATTTCGTTCGCTAATTTTCATTTTTAACGTATATTTTTGGACTTCACAGCTTTAACCCTTTCGTTCAAAATTGCCCTGTGGGCAGCCGACGTGACAGTGGGAAATCGGTCGCACGGATGGCACGATGCCCGTGTCACGTACCAGACACAAGAAATCACGCAAATGATAAATCGCCGGTGATATTGTGACATCAATCACTTCTCAACCTACATCAGAGATAAGACATCAACCCCCCACCGAGCCCCTCAACATCCTCAGACCGAAAAGTATATAAACCGAGACTTCACCCAGTTCGGATAGTTCTTGTTCTAGTTGCTGTTCTCGTACAACACCCTTTTTACGGTTCAGCGTTATTCTATTATTGTAAGTGCCAAAATTATAATAAAGTTCGTTAAAAGAAAATTAATAGTTGGGTTACAACTCAGCTTTCTTTTCTCTTACAACCCAAGTATCAATTTTACGTGACAATCTCCTCGCGTTGCATTTCGAACGTTTCACAAATAAGGTGAAGAAATTAAACTTTGTATATAGTAATAGAATTTATTATGAAAATCCAACAGAGTAACGGTTCAAAGTGTTACAACGGAAAAAGGTATTGAACGCCATATTTTTTTTTTATATATTTGGTAGACTATTTACAATCAATTCTCTTAGAGAATTATAAGTAAATTATTTTGGCGTGGTACTATAACTCGGATTATAAGAGTTTATAGTATGTTTGATCCTAGTTGAATCTAATGCTTCAATTTAAAGGGTTTATACTGAGGTTTTAGTCCCTCTGGAGGGGTTTGTCGTCTGGTGTATATCAGAGGCGGCTATTCCGTTAATATTTGGCTATTGTTTAGATAGCTGTGGCATGCAGGATGTTCAGCTTATCCTATTACTCCTTCTGAGCGCGTGATCTTGTTGAGTGTGTGACACCCGAGTCGTAGCACGAAGCGCGGAGCCGGCTTTTGCTGGGCTTTTCCTTGAGGCGGCTGGCGGGCACGCCAACCGAACAATAATATTAATAATTATAACAATTTTAATAACCCTTAATAATCTTAATAATATCTTCTCATATGATATAATTTGTGGCGGATGAAAAGAGAGTCGTGCGTTTCGTCCCGGGACTACCGGTGGACTCGTCAGTAAGGCTATGCCCGGTAGTCCCTGCCTTAGAGGGAGTCTCGCTAGGTGCGGTATTTGTATCAATCGCTCGTATATTCGACCGCTAGCGAGTTAGACAAACTCGTTGTCGTCGTAGCCCTCTAGTGTTGGCGGTTGGTACCAGCGGATCGCCCGGGAGGTGTTGCGCCGCGTTGATGCCTCGACCTGTCGGCGTCCTGTTGATACCGATCCGCCACAAATTCAAAGCAGGGTTGAATGCATAATCCAATGTTACTGTCTTTACATTGGAATCGTGTTTCGGCTTGTATTTTGTGTTTGCTGCAAACCATATTTTTCCGCCGACAGTTCTGCTGCATTGGTGTATTTTGATGGAAAGTGTCTTGAAACCAGTCGTAAGAGATTATTTTTGGATGCAGTTTGGCCTCCAGACTTATTGCTACATGTATTTTCATTTGGATATTTTAGTAGAATTTCTCGAATCAGGCATAAACGGAACTTTGCAAATGTTATATTTTTTTTGGACCTAATTTTGTAGAGTATGTAAGTACTGTAAATCGAAAGAATTTCTTATAGCATTTCAGAGTTTTCCGAACAGTATTAGGGTTAGTGGAATCATATCAGTTTTATCGGCTGCTCCCATAATGCGATTACAGTCTTCTATGACACTTGGTTTCAGTATTGGTGCTCCCGTTTTAACGTCACTTTTCTTTGTTTCTACATACTCGGCAGAATGATAGCTTGATAACATTAGCACTTCTCTTTTATCCAATCATTTTAGTGCTAACAGTTTATCCGTAGACCGAAACGCAACTTCGCCTTTGCACAATTTATCAGATATATTAGGCACTCCATGTCTGGTTTTCCTTGCTGTTCCAAATGCATTTGTCTTATTTTATGAAACATGACCTTTATTCAGATACGGTTCCATCAACGTTATGACAATATTCCCTGATTTGCCAATATCTGCTAAATGATTATTGCTAGTTATATCCGTAGGTGCTCCACAATAGACAATACGACAGTCACAGATAACAAACGACTTAATCCCAAAATTACTTCGCTTTCAAGGAATAAACTGCTTGAAAAAACATCGTCCTTTGAAAAGCAGCAAACTTTCGTCGATGCATAAATGCTGATACGGGTAAAATGATGATGCTCCGTATCTTTATTAGCGCATCTTGATTTGTTGTCTCGTTGTTATCGTGAAAGTGTAGCATTTGTAAGATAAATATATATCTGTCTCTTTTTCATAATTCTTGGAAAACTTTCTGTTCGTATTAATTCGTTGGTTGACCAATATTCATATATTGACGATTTCTTTACTCTTGACATCAACATCGATAGAGCAAAAAATCGATACATTTCGCTTACTGTTCTATTTTTCCGTGCAATCGATCGTGAGCACTTACTGTGTGAAATTTTCGTGGTATAATAATTGCTAGTTTCTCTCACAATATGTTGAAGCATAGGAAACAAGAAAATCAATTAAGATACAGCAAAATATCTCCCAGAATTGATAATTAGAAATTATAATTGATATTAAAAAATAAGAAAAGAATTTAGTATAACATTTTTTCATCTGCGGCTTCGTTCTCAAGAAAATCGACTTTGAAAACTTGACACGTATATTTAAATATTCCAAATTTAGTTAATTTCGGACTAGACAAAAATAAACAATCGGCAGGGGTTTAAACTACGTTTAAAGATAAGTAAAAGATCTAGAATAAAATTTGTAGAAAGATGCCTCATTTTCGAGGAAGATAAATTTGAAGTGCATCGTACGCACACACGAACACATTGCACTATTTCGATGTCAATTAAACATGTTTAAACATTATTGTCTTAAAAATGAAGTTTACAACGGAAAAATTTTATTTTACGTTTTTAACTTGTTCTCGCATGTATACAATAACCTCCTGCTGACTGTTAAATCGATACTTAGTCAAGTGAAAGTATACTTGACAAATTTTCAAACTGGAATTTGTCAGAAACGGAACATCATATGAAAAAATCGTGTTCTATATTTCCGACTTGTTTTTTCATACAGGATCATCCTCTGTTCGGTTGTACTACGATTATCGCATCACCCTGTATATGCAAGTGATACTATATTCAGTTGAATACTTTTCCATCTTTTCTATTGGTTGTTTAATATATAAGTGTAATATCGTGATATAATGTGTTTACAAAGAGTGGACAATAGAGATGTTAATCAGACAGAAGAAGACGATTGTTGTTCAACCTAAACTATTCACAGCCAAACGTACAGAAAACAGCACAATCCACACTCTCTCGGCAACGCCACTCGCAACCTCTGTCTCCGCTCAACTCGCACTCGGCTCCTCGACTCACACTCTCTGCTTTTCGACTCACACTCTCTGCTTTTCGACTAACTCTCTGGCCAAGTTCGCTGTGGAGTGCCGAAGCGTGCAGACGTGTCTCTAGTGCCCAGCGTAGTTCGAAAACAACACGTGTCGCCCAACCGTCGAAAGAGAACACAGCTAAGTGCCCCTTACCCCCTAGGGAGAAGAAAATCCCACGCACCTAACCCCAACACGAATACTAGCCTCACAGCCTCACGACTAGTTGTTCATTCCGAATTAACTAGCTCGATGATGGCCCAGCAACCGCGACCAGGCTCTCCGGAGCAGACTCGCAGCTACCCCGAGCTACCCCCCCCGTGGCAGAAGTGTAGCAGAACTCTCCGCACTAACGACGCTAACACTACAAAGAAGAGGAAAATAGAACCAGCAACGCAAATAAACACACACAACAGGTTCGCCGTATTGGAATCCTCAAACGACGCCATGGAAATCGTAGAACCGCCACTCACCAACCAACCAACACTCACAGAGAATCCCCCCTCCCCCACCAATTTTTGTGGACGACGTCATTGACATACAGACAATGACCAAGTCCCTAGAGAGAGATACCAGCAAGGAGGAATATAAGCTTAAGATAAGCAACAACAAGGTGAAAATACTACCGACGAACCCAGAAGCTTACAGAAAACTCACCAAGACACTCAGGACCCTGAACGCCAACTTCCACACCTACCAACTTAAACAGGAAAGGCCTTTCCGGGTGGTCCTACGAAACATACACCACTCAGCAGACATAGACGAACTAAAATACGAACTCTCAAAACTCGGCCACGAAGTCGTCAACGTAAGTAATATAAGGCCTAGAGTCTCGAAAGACCCGTTATCCTTATTCTTCCTAGACATTAAACAAAAACCGAACAATAAGGAAATATATAACATCAGTCGCCTAATGAACGCGATAGTAAAGATCGAACCACCGCTCGTGAAAAAAGAAATAGTGCAGTGCAAAAGGTGCCAAAGGTACGGTCATACGCAGAAATACTGCAACCATACTTTCCGCTGCGTTAAATGCGCAGGCTCTCACTCCACTGACCAGTGCGCCAAATCACCGGAAACCCCAGCGAAATGCATCCACTGCCAAGGGGACCACCCTGCCAACTACAAAGGCTGCCCAGCATATAAAACACTACACACGAACAGGTACCCTCAGCTCAGAGCAAAAGAGGTATCCAACCAAACACCCAGCCCGCCGAAATTCACGACTACCCCAACCCCCTCAACCAACCAAACGCACAGTCCTACCAAATTCATCTCCACCTCAACCTCCTATGCCCAAGCAGTACAAGGCATCCAAAATAACCCGAACAGCCAAAGGAACCTTCCCCAAAACAGTGACCCCAACCCACCAAACACAGACAACTCCTCAAGGCTTGAAAAGCTAATAGAGAAACAATCGGAGCAAATAAATCACTTGCTATCGCTACTAACACTCATCGTGGAAAAATTAGCACGCCCCGACTCAAAATAAAACCAAGGCGCATAGCACTCTGGAACGCCAACGGTCTAGCGCAACACAAACTTGAACTAGAACTCTTCTTAAAACACCAGCAAATCGACGTAATGCTCGTATCGGAAACCCACTTCACCGACAAGAGCTACCTGAAAATAAATGGTTACAAATTCTACCATACTCAACACCCCAGCGGAAAGGCCCACGGTGGCACCGGAATAATAATCAAAGCAAGTATTAAGCACTACGAACTTCCATCATTCCAGAAAGACTACCACCAAGCAACAAACGTAGCAATAGAAGACTGTCATGGCTCAATCACCACCTCAGCAGTATACTGCCCTCCCAGACACTCCATCGCCAAAGAAGACTTTGATAACTTCCTGGACACCCTGGGCAGCAGATTCATAGTTGGAGGAGACTATAACGCCAAGCACATCCAATGGGGCAGCAGACTGGTTACAGCAAGAGGCAAAAACCTCTTAAACAGCATAATAAACAACAACCTCAACTACCTCGCCACATACGAACCCACATACTGGCCCACTGACACCAACAAAATACCCGACCTTCTCGACTTCTTCATAACTAAAAATATCCCATCAAGACACGTCCAGATCAACTCCTCGGCTGATCTCTCCTCTGATCATTCTCCCGTGATAGCAACAGTCAGTTCAACAATCATCGAGAATACACCTAATGGCTCCATTCACAACCAACACACCAACTGGCAGCTCTTCAGAGAAGTCTTTACACACTCAACCTCAGCCTTCACCCCACTAAAAACAAAGGAAGATATCGAAGCAGCCACGGAATACTTAAACACGAGCATAATAAACGCAATCCGCCTCTCCACACCGACAAAGCCATCTAACAGCAAACAAGAATATCCCCAATACATACTAAAAAAAAATAGCAAAAAAACGTAGACTAAGAAGAGTATGGCAGACTCATAGATCACCGGAGGACAAACGCAAACTTAACAGCGCAACTAGAAAGCTATCCAGAACCTTAAGAAACTATAAAAACGACTGTTTCCATAAATACCTCGCCAGCTTATCCCCCACAGCCGACGCCAACTACTCACTATGGAAGGCCTCCAGGAAACTCACACGCCCCCCCCCCCACAAATAATCCCACCTATCCGCCGCCCGCAAGGTGGATGGGCGCGAAGCCCTATAGAAAAAGCCGACCTGTTTGCTAAGCACTTGTCAAAAGTATTCAAACCCCATTCCCCCCAATGCCGCCGCGGACGTTACTGAATACCTGCACACCCCCTTCCAAATGTCCCCTCCTATCGAACCCTTCTCCTCTGCAGAGACTATAGAAACAATCAGTCGCCTAAACCCCAAGAAAGCAGCAGGACACGACCTAATAGGCAATAAAGCAATCAAGGAACTTCCCACAAAAGGGATAGCACTCATCACATCGATTTTTAATGCTATCCTTCGCCTGGAACACTATCCTAAGACCTGGAAAATCTCATTGATAACCCTCATCCCTAAACCCGGTAAACCGATATACGAAACCTGCTCCTATCGCCCAATCAGTCTTTTACCTACCCTGTCCAAACTATTCGAGAAGATGCTCACGAACCGACTCCTTCCAATCCTAGAGAACTTGAAAACACTCCCAGATTACCAATTCGGCTTCCGAAAACATCATTCTACAGTAGAGCAAATCCACCGCTTAACTCATACGATCAGCCAAACACTCGAAAAGAAAAAATATTGCTCAGCGGTTTTCCTAGACATCCAACAGGCATTCGACAAAGTATGGCATGAAGGGCTACTATATAAGCTTAAAAAGATCCTACGCCACCCCTACTACTCCATCCTAAAATCTTACCTAACCAATAGACAATTCATGATTAAATGCCTAGACGCCACTTCCGCAACATTCCCAATAGAAACCGGCATACCCCAAGGTAGTGTCCTCGGACCCCTACTGTACTCCATCTACACTGCCGACCTACCTATATCAAACGATATAACAATAGCGACATTTGCAGACGACACAGCGCTGTTAGCTACCCACGCAGACCCGGTAATAGCCTCATCCACTCTCCAGCGAAGTCTCGACTCCATGGAAAAGTGGTTTCGCAAATGGGGCTTCAAAGTCAACGAAAAGAAATCCTCACACGTAACCTTCACGCTCCGAAAACAAACCTGCCCCCAGGTCACCATCAACAATGCAACAGTTCCTAGCAGGGACACAGTCCGATACCTGGGCATGACCCTGGACAGGAGACTAACGTGGAAGACACACATCTCAGATAAAACGAAGCAACTAAAGGACAAACTAAAAAAACTCTATTGGCTCACGGGCCGACGCTCCAAACTAAACATACAGAATAAAATTGCCCTCTACAAGACCGTAATAAAACCTGTCTGGACCTACGGAATCCAACTATGGGGAACAGCAAGTAACTCCAACATTGAAATACTCCAACGCTTTCAATCGAAAACGCTAAGATCCCTAATTGACGCACCTTGGTATGTAACCAATGAAACAATACACCGCGACCTCAAGATACCCGCCGTCAAAGAGGAAATAGCAAAATATAGCGACAGATATAGCAAAAGAATCAACAAACACCGAAACCCCCTAATCACTGGACTACTCGATACGACGGACCAGATTCGCAGGCTGAAGAGGCACTACCCGCTAGACCTAAACGTTAGATTCATTTAATTATCCAAATTAAGCATATGCACTTACTTATAATACTTATAAATTATACCTATCTATAATAAGTATTAACTTATTGTAAATAAACAGCCATGTCACTGCGCCACGCCAGAAAAATTACTGAAAATTCTCAACGCGAGAATTGATTGTAATTTCAACAAATAAAAAAAAAAAAAAAAAAAGAACAAAATATTGCGTTTTCGGCTTTGTTTTTTAGTTATTTACAATTCAATTTAGCCAAAATACCACTGTACGCGAGCAAATCTCCTTACACGAACGAAGGTAGGTCCGCCTAAGCAGCGGTATGCTCAGGGATCCTGAAATCGAACGGTACATGGGCAGCAGCTTACCTCGTAAAAGTCGTAGAGACAGAGAGATTATGACATTTGAAGACGTAAGTCATCCCGTACGACGTTTTGTAAGAAAATTCGCAGATTAAACATTATACCTGCCTACTAGATAAAATCCATAACAGTATATCGAAAACCACTTCATAGAATTTCCAAGTGAAAAGGTTAATGTTTCTTGTAATCCTTTGCCTCCATAAATAATCAATAAATAATAGCACATATAAACAATGTTTATACAAATTTCATACACTCACTGCGACTGTCTCGTCCGCGAATGTCCAGACTGTTAACAGAAAAATCGTAACGAAAATAGCAATCGTTTTATATTACAGTAAGTGTTCAATATAGCCTCTGTTTTTTCTCAAAGTACACAATAATCACGATAAATACAACACGCACTATACACACTATACACACTACATACCCAAATCACTTGCGTTGAAACTAAATAAAAAAGATTTAGAATATAACAGAAAATGCAAAAATACAGAAAATAACTTGTATATACTAGAGTTGAACCAGAGCAACAGTTGGCCGCTAGAGGCAGCACTTTTAGGGAGACCAATGCAATATACAGGCGTGAGCATTCTCATATACTCTTTGGTATAAGTTATATATACTTCTTGGTTATGTACAGGATAAATCTATTGTATCACCACAGGCAAGGAACAGGATAAACTTATTATCCAATGTCTTTTTATGTTCTAGGATAACGGGGATATAGAGTCCCTTACCATTGCAGTGTCATTCCAAACGTTATCGATTGAGCATAGAATAAGATTACAGCGTTCGTAATGGTCGGAATTAGAATTAAATTATAATATGAAATTACAACTGAGGTATAGGTCAAAATATCGTATTATTGATTAAGAATAGAATAAACCGTACATGCACTGCGAGAAAGGTGCCCCACGGTTCAACAGCTACTTAGTCTCCCATACCATTTTAGTATCGGAAGCGACATTATCGATTCAGTATAGAATAAGATACCAGCGTTGTTGGTATGGTAGGAATTATAATTAAGTCAATGATCGATTTTTTAGGTTGTTCCAAAAGTTTCTTTCGTTTTATAAGGATATTTCCTTATAAAACGGATTTGGAACAAAACGGATCATACATAATTAAATAAAATAACTTTTGGGACAACCTAATATATTTAACATCAACCATTCAGACTCAATGACAGTAGCGAATGAGAGAATATTGTTAGTTTTTACGCGAACTACGGGACGACGCTATATGTAAATGTTTATATTGCGCATATGCAATTTCGTTATTCTGTATTGTGCGAAACGTGTAATGCATAATTATATATAGTTTTGTTTAATCATTTAAAATGGGATGTCACAAGTTTTCGCGTAAAAGTCATTATAAAAAGTGTGTGTATACGAATAACACCACCAATTTTCACCGTTTCCCTGTAAATAATAAGTGATAGATGCATAACGTTGCTGGTTAACTGTGCTTTAGATAACTGGAGGTTGAAAATGAATACCACATAATTGAAAAAAGAAAAAAAAAGAATACGTATCTAGTCGGTATTTTTTAAAAAGTAGTTTTCATCCGTCGTGTATATTGCGAAAAAATGCTGTACCGAAAATGTTTCTACGCCAAGGTACAGATATGACCGACGAAAATTGTAACGTTCAAAGCAGTTCGATAACGAAAGAACACGATGTGCAGGATAGTGGGTCAATGGAAATTAAAGAACAATGAAAGCAGGAGAAGAATACATCTAATATTCTTCGATTGTAATTATGAGCATAATACGTGTAATACGATAATACGATAATACGATAATACGTGTTCGAAGAAAGCAATCGCAAAAAGAGTATCTGATTTTGCTTTAATTTTCATACTGATGTTGCTATGTAAAACTTCCAAAAACACTTTCACATAGAACGAACGTAAGTTGTGTATGGCAATATATTACAGTTCGCCAACTTCCTACAATACAATGCGTGTTGTTTTTTTTATTTAATTTGTACTTTACAATCTGTCCAGCTGGACATTTGGTAAATTTTTCTAACTTTATTACCCCCAGCGGGATACCATCTTCGACTTTGTCTATTTTATTTCTTTAGTGAGGTCAGTCAGATGTTTTCTTTTTAGTCTTATTTTTATATGGGTTTTGCTAAATAGATATTTGGCCTGGAATTTGTCAAAATATATTTAACGCGATAAAAATTATATGAATCAATATCGTATAGATACGATAGATTGTAAATTGAGTTCCTTCGTTTGATGAAATGGCTACCAAGAAATATTTAGATTTTCACCTATCCAGACAGATTATTAAAGATTTTTAAGATTTAGATGTTTTGGGCCATAGCACAGCTGTGGGTTGTCAAGTTCTTGTTTTTCAGCTATTCACTAATTGAAAATTGGCTTGTTTTGTTTCGAAATCTAGCATAAAAAGGAACGATTTATCCACAATTTTAGATAAAATTTTAGGTGCATCGAATGAAACTGGTTTCAAAAGTGATTGTTTCCGATCAGGAATCAAATTAATAATCAGAGCATAGCTGATATCAAACTTTTATTCAAAAACTTTCTTTTACAAGGAATGGCCGGGAAGTATACTTTCTTTTCAATTTTGTACATTTATTTAAGAATATACGGAATAATTTATTAAAAAATGATTTCTTAACGATCAGTAATCGAATTAGTAATCAAAGCATAGCTGATGTCGAACTTTTATTCAAAAACTTTCTTTTACAAGAAATAGCCCCGGAAAGTATACTTTCATAGCGGCACTCGACAGCAACTAAGACTGGACGACGGCAGCGAAGTGGTTAGCGCCTTTGGTTGCGAACGTTCAGGACCCAGATTCAAATCCCGGCACCCGTAGTCCGATTTTCTCTTTCCACCACGTGCTTTGCAAAATGCAGAAGAAACAAAAAAGGGACCAATTCAATCCGTGCAAGTCTTCGGACGCAAAAAAGAAATAAAAAGCAGTACAGCGACATCTACACCAGCAGCAGCACTATGGCATATTCACCTCACTTTCTTTTCAATTTTTTACATTTATTTAGGAGTATGCGGAATAATTTATTAAAAAATTATTTCTTAACTAATGGATCCTGGGTTTCTTGGTCAAATATGATCCCACTGTGAAATTTAGAAAAAAATAGAAATACACGAGCAGCTTATAAATCATCAGAAAGACACATACTGTCAAACACTAGTACGGTTTAGGTAAGAGAGTGTCGTCTGCATTGTTCACCGACAGTTGAACACACGGTTACTTTCTTTGAAACTTTCAATGATTTATTTGATAAATTAAAAACAGTAGATGCGCCCGTGATGCCAACGCAAATAAGCGTACGCTTTCACGATTTTATCCTAACACGGCGGATGATTCGAAAAAACGATTAGAATGGAATTTTTTTTTTCTTTATGTTTATTAAAATTTACAATTAATTCTCGCGTTGAGAATTTTCAGTAATTTTTCTGGCGTGGCGCAGTAACATGGCTAATTATTTATAATAAGTTAATACTTATTATAGATAAGTATAATAGAATGGGAATTAACTCTACAGCTGTGCAACGATTTAAAAGAAGAAGGAATTACGTTTCTAATGATATCGCGTGTGAATATTGATTGCTTAGGAAACTTCTTTTCCGTTCTTCGTATAATTAGTACACGTAATTATATTGTGCATTCGAAGAGTGGAAAAGAAGTTTTCTAAGAAGTCAATATTGACATGCGATGTCATTAGAAACGTAATTCCTTTATCTCTTATACCGTTGCACAGCTGCAGAGTTCAATTCCATTCTAATCGTCTTTACACTTACATTAGTATAATTGTCACTCAAGAAGATGTTTTATTTATACAGTAGTTCTAGTAATGGAAATTGTATGCTTGATGACGATACGCCATTAGCAGCGTAAGATATTACGTCACTGTGTCATTAGTGTAGTATCGTGAAATAATCGTGTAGGTTGACGATGAACTTGTACGAAGTACAAACTACATAGTGAAAGTACAAGTGAAAATGCTGACGGGCAAAGGGATGGCAAATTCCCATAAGACATCGGGCGCAGCGACGCGTCCGTGGCTCTTCCGGAAAAGGGGGTGCCTGAGAAGGCGAACATGACCATATTTGATCATGGACGAGTACAAAAAAAATACTTAACACTTAACCGACCGAATAGGGAGATCTCCCTTGTTGACTTTATCAACGCCTTTTCTTTTTTTTTGTTATTTTCAGTTATTGTTTACCTGGAATTGTTCCCAATCAATTGCGCCACTTTTTCTGCTTTTATAAGTACAGTATATAATAAAATACATCAATTTAGTGGTTTTAAAATTAATTCAAAAGTTACATTATTAGTTATGACTAAATGAAGTTATAATCGAACGATATCACACTATTTTTTTTCTTTTATTTATTAATATTTACAATCAATTCCCGCATTGAGAATTTTCAGTAATTTTTTCTGGCGTGGCGCAGTGACATGGCTAAATATTTATAATAAGTATAAGATAATAACTTATTATAGATAAGAGATAGAGATCTATTATAGATAGATACCACACTGTAAAAAAATATTAAAATGCATTATAAATTTTTAATTGTACCTATATTTTTTTATACTTTTAATATATACTTTTAATTTCATGTTTTGTACAAACAATATGTGAAGTCGTTTAATAAAATCATTACCGCAAAATATAATTGACTTATATTTTATAAAGATAATTGTATAAATAATTTTCAGACTTCTTTGTGTTTTAAGTAGTAAATATTAATCCTCGATACTTAGAAAATTGCGCGTTGGAAACGTATAGTTCGTTGTGGCGCGCGCGGTTGGCTAAGTGTTAAAAACCATGAGTTCATTCGCGATCCATATTTCCTTCCAAGCTTATTCCTCGTAATAAATACTACAAGATGCAGTAAGAATATTTTTCCTTGGAAATCGCGCTCAAGATCAATGTTGCGGTTAACTTTTTTCAACAGATCTGCACTGATTCAAAGACTGCACCTATGGTTTGTATGTTAAGCATTGTATTACGTAATAGAAATTAGTAGCGAGAACTTATGTTGTGTTGAAGATTGTAAGATTCTAGTATTTAATGAACTACCAGCACTCGCTTTAAATTAATTTACGAAAAGAGCTATTGATATCAGACCTCATTCTCCAGCCATTCCTCTTTTATCATATCTGAACCTTTCTCTGCGATCATTATAATCGGCGCATTGGTATTACCACTAACTATATTTGGCATAATCGAGCCATCTATGACTCGGAGTCGAGCAACTCCGTAAACTCGGAGCCGAGGATCCACCACAGCTTCTGGGTCCCAATTGGGCCCCATTTTACAGGTACCCGTGGGATGATATATAGTCATGGAGTACTCTCTAATCATGCATTCCCAGTATGGGTCGGTATACATGGAAATATTTTTGCAAGCAGGGAATGGTTTAGGATTCATTTTGCTACCATAACGTCGAAACGCGCTAGTTTTACTCATTTCAAACACAAATTTGAGTGCTTCGATCAGCGTCGCCATATCTTCCGGTTGCTCGAAGTAGTTTGGATAAATCAACGGATAATCGAAAGGATTGCTGCTTCGAAGTGCGATAAAACCTTTACTTTTTGGTCTTAGAAGCATAGGAATCACGGACCATACGTCTTTATTACTAATTTCCCCAAACACGGCATCGTAGAATTTGTTGGTCAGTCCATGAACCTTCCACATATTTCTACCGCCGTCGGAGCACGCCCCTCCTGCCGCCAAAAGCAGTTCTATGTCTGGGAAATCGTCAGAACCGTTCACGAATTTGCTATTGATAAAAGCTACTCCTTCGATACCTCCTAGCAATGTCAAAGGACCGTCTCCAAAAATCGCATATCCTAGCATATCCTGAATATTATACATCCTGCTCTCCACCAACGCAATTTCTTCGTTCACCAAGAACGCAACACCTCCCACACCTACGTGATCTTGAAGATTATGACCCACTTTTAAATCCTGAATCACTGGTATGCCGTGTTTCAATAATTGTTCTTTAGGTCCGATTCCCGACAACATCAGCAATTGAGGGCTATTGATAGATCCCGCGGAAGCGATCACCTCCTTTTTCGCACGAACGCGCAACCTTTCTCCGTCTCTAACAAACTCTACGCCATAAGCCACTTTCGACGACGGATCTATTAAAATTTTCGTAACATGAGCTCCCATGACGACGTGTAAATTTTTCCGAGTCCTGATTGGTCGTAGAAAAGCCTTCGCCGTGGAACACCGTCTGCCATTTCTGATCGTCCCTTGAGCAACCATGAATCCAGTGTGTCGTTTTCCATTGATATCTCTGTTTTCGTAACCCATTTCTAGACCTGCTTTGATAAACGCAGTGACCAAGGGAGTGTGCCATGGCGCTTCTTGAACGGTTAGGTAACCTCCGGTTGAATGATACGGCGTCTCGGCGTGGAGAGGATTTTGATTATCTTCAGATTTTTTGAAATATTGTAGCACATCGTCGTAGGACCATCCGGTATTGCCTAGCTGTTCCCACGTGTCGTAGTCTTTTTTATTACCACGAATGTAGAGCATGTAGTTTAGCATGCTGGTCCCTCCGATCACTTTGCCACGTGGCCAGTTGCATTGACCTCCTTCCATCGCTGTGGACATAATTTAAAGTGAAATACAGCGAAGACATTGTCAAATATCTACTTTGATTGGTTATCGATTCGCGTTAATACCTCTTTCGATTCGTCAATAGATTCATTTTCCGATAGGAATCGATTTACTTGCATTCTACATATACACTTATTTCAGTTAAAACGCGTATATTTTGGCAGAGGAAAGAAAAAAGCTGGATGAGAAGATAGAAAAACTAATGGGTTGTTCGTGGGTTATCCGGAGGCGTTTAAAACATTTCGGTTTATTATACAAAGATACAGATTGTATGAATATGAATAAAATCAAAGAAACACCTGCAGGAAGGCAATCGTGCGAAGACGTTTTCTTCGAACCTACAAAAGGATTACAGCAAAATGTTTGAAAAATGAGCAGACTCGCCGAGAAAAACAGCTCATCGATAGTGAATATTTTCGAACGAGAATTTACAAAATCAAACGCAGTGTGCAGTGCCCAAAAGATCCGAAAAGACAAAAAGGAGAGTATGAGCGAACAGATATATAGACACTTTGTGAGTGGCAATTGACGCAGAAGAGAAACCTAAAAATAGAAAGCAACTTTTGTGTCGACAAGATAAGGATAAGTGGAAAAATACAGTGGATGAGAAAATAGATTGCATATTGAATAATGAGAGAAATCGTGAGTTACAGAAGAGGAGGAGAAAGGAAGTGAAAAGAGTTGCTCGATATTTCAAGAGGGCAACAAATGGAAAGTAATTACATGGACTATAAAATGAAACCACGACGTTAATTGGATTTGCAGACGTAGAATGGATAGAGGGCAAAGACAATAGAAAATCTAATAGTGGATATCTTTTCCAGTTTTTCACAGGTTCTGTGAGCTGGGGCTTTAGAAAACATATACATTTTCGACTTCTTTTTTTGCGTAGAATCACCCCCTTTCCGCTTGTACCACCATTTATCAACCACCCCGTGTATATTGCAAAACATTTTGGAATCTCATTAACACTGCAGCGAAACACAACTATAATTGCGATTAGTTAAATTTGAAATAGACATAGAAATATAATAGAAGTTACAAGATATTACCAATTATTATTCAATATTATACGAATAACCGATTATTTATTGTATTAATAAGCCACAATTTGTAGTGAGACGGTCGTTAGCACTAATTCTATGTTTAAGACTATTATTCATGCTGTATATTAATTTTTCACTGAGTGTATGTTCGCACTAAACATCTTATCACTTCCACATTCATTTACTGAATGGCCTCAAATTTTAATATTATAGTCAGGATAGCCGTATTTCATTATAGTACTAAGGAAATTTTAAAAAGTTTCGTACATTGCACATCACATATTCATGAAAAATTTTGTGCCAAGTGTTCCTATACTTTCGCGAGCCGCTGTACGTGTACAGGACAAAATGATTTCTTTAGAAAACAGAGCAACATGTGCAAAAATTTTATTCTGCAATATTCCCGATTTATTTTTCACGAGGAATCGCTCTTTGCCCAGCTATATCATTGTAGCCTATGATACCTCAATGTAGCTATATGATGTCTCAATCCTTTCGAGACTGTCTAAAATGATCCTGCCTTTTCTAGCGTGAAATGGAATGAGGTGATTTCCACCACCCCTATGTTACTGCATAATACTTCTTGCTTGCATCTTTTGGTAGTTGTATCGACGATAGTAGCAACAAAAATATTCCGGAAGCATGCATCTATTGAAAATGAAACACGTAAAAAAAAGACGACAAATCTAAAGAACAATCTATACGATAACATATACCACTGCCAGATCCAAAGACCGAGAACATATCAATTCCTATTTTCATCGAATTTGAGCGAAGATGTTGACTTACTTTTTTTTTATCGGCATATATTCTATATTACATTTTATGGAAAATATAGCGAAGAAGCTAATTAATTAATGAGATACGAGCATAAAGTATAATATCTTTATCACGTCTCGTTATAGCGGATCTCACTGTAGATCGTTGTCTCGATGGAAAAATTAAAAAAAAAGAAGTAAAAAAAAATTTTTTATTCTATATTTTCGACTTCTTTTTTCGCGTAGAATCACCCCCTTTCCGCTTGTACCACCATTTACCAACCACTCTGTATATGAGAACAATCAGAGTTGTTTAAAAATGATTTGCAGTAAAACGTTCATTCACCGCACGAAACATACAGAGTATCGCTAATGTCTATCATATCAGTGTTATCGTTGAGCAGGGATGTCAAATAGTTTCAACGATTCCACGCCTATGGTTTTTGCGTGTGCCGCGTCCGACTCAATGTTTGTCCTTTTTTTTCTCTTTTCTCCTCCCTCCCTATCGTCAGTCCAACTGAGACTTTATATATTTACTGTAAGAATTAATTACCTCCTCGTTGAATGTATTAATTTATAGAGACTAGCATATATACGGTACTTTGCATAATTGGGACAGCCGCTTAATCGGATCAAAGGATGCTAGTTCCAGTGTGTCCCAAATAACCGAAATTCACTATAATGCGTTCCAAGCGTGACAATACTATGTATCTTGTGTCATTTTAATTTACTTATTTCGACATAAAAAGTAAAACATTGTTTTTAACTATTTCTTCTATAGTTAGATAGATGCTTATTATCATGATAACAAGGCATTATTAAATGTTATTTACCTCGACAAAAATTCTTATTAGGTTCCGTCTTGTATTTCCAATCGATTTGGGTTAACTGCAGATTAGCAGCAAGAACAGGAATATCATAGATTTCTGATCCATCACCACCTGCTTCCAAAAGGAGCACGTTCCAATCTTCTATCTCGGACAAGCGATTCGCTAGGACGGATCCTATAGCCGTGTAAATTGCCATTATTAATATGCGTAGCACACAAAAACTTACAAATACTTTGAAATCAAAAATTTGAAGATTCATTTCGAAAAGGTGAAGGAAGAGATGAAATTTGTTGAAATTACGACGCAGAATTTGCCACAAACCTAATATACGTTTCATCGATAGATTTGTCGAAAGAAAGGAATTGTCAAATTTTTGTCTTAATTGATCATACGAGTAACAACGCGTTCATTCTCGTTCGTAAATAACGCGCAGATACGCTTATCTTCGTTACATTTTTTATTAGATTTATAATCGAAAACGTACCTGCAGAACCACCGCCTACAATTATGAAATCGTAAGACGACATTAGTGCTCCGGAAGGGACATTCTTCGCAGCGTAATCGTCAACCGCATACTTGATATATAAAAATATAGTTAGAAGCATCCAGCACATCGATTGGGTCAGTCCTGATGTCATCCCCCCCAAAGCAATGCTTCCCACATCCATTTTACTTCTATTCTTGCGATTTCTTTTTCATCTATCTGTAATATCAAGTTTTGCCATATTATTTTATATGATACCTTAGTTTGCAATCTTATTCACGAGATAACATCAAGTAACAAACAGTTTTCAATAAACATATTTATCTAAAGCTAATGTAACTGTAATCGTGTTTTGTCTACATTAAATATATGTATTATACATGAGCGTTACGTAGTTATTTATAAAGTTATAAACTTCACTTATTTTTAAGACCTTGACATATAATCAAAGTCAATGTTGTGAACAACTTTCCTCATACATATAAATGCTATCTTTAACTGCCGGCTTTGGTTTCCGAGGTATTTGCAAAAATATATTCGATACTCTACAGGTGGTATTTTGCTGTTTATCACATGTACGTTATTAGTCTGAGGTATTCTACAGTACACACCATACAGCTCTAACATTGTTTAATAACGATAATATAATATAGAGTTTAATATTGTCTTATTATTTATTACCTAAACTTATTTCACGCTGGCGTTATCAACATATTCGGTAATTATGACAAGTTGTTAAATTTCTTTGTTCGATTCTGGCGTATGCGGCTGTTTTACGGCGGTCACAAGTTCAACCCTTAACGCTCCAAGTGTACCTCTCAAGCACCACCGATGTGCGGCGATCTACTCCAAGTGTGTCTCTCAAGCACCACCGATGTTCGGCTATCTACTCCCAGTGTGCCTCTCAAGCACTGTAGACAAAGCCGATCAATATGCATCAACATATTGTTTTCTGAGAAAATCGTTGAAATGGTGGCGGAAATTGCTCTTTTGAAGACTAGAAACAAGCGTAATAAATGCTTATATACTTTACAAGATTTCTCAGAAAAGGAGAAAACGCTTTGTCACACTATAAGTTTGTCAAATTATTAGTGAGTCAACCCCTAGGTCACTTTCGGAATAACGATGTGTATAGCAGGCCTTCCGGAACAGATAAAGAACAACGTTCAGATGGCAAACTCCATATAATAAATCAGTTGCCGAAAGGGGAAAAGAAAAAATGTCTTGTTTGTTCACCAAAAGGAAGTAATGCGGTAAAAAAACAAACAGTTTTCTACTGTGAGATCTGTGAACGCAAGCCCAGTTTGCATCCCAATGAATGTTTTAAAAAAATCCACACATTACTTAATTATAATTCATATAAATATTGTAATCGAAATTATATTACTTCTGAGATGAATAAAGATTGTTTTGAATCACTTTAATATTATTATTTACACGTCATTGTAGCATTTAAAATCTGACACTTAAAAATTTGTCCTTCGAAGTACGATGAGAATAAGTTGCGGTTGTCGGTCGATATTCGCAATTAAAAGTCAGAGCGTTAAGGGTTCATCTACCCTAATCAACACTGATTTACTAAAAGGATGATCCAAGATCTAGATTGAAATTTTCTGTTTCGCCTTTGCATAGATTAGTGTTCGTTAGATAGCCTATGCCACAGACAAACCAAGAAATCTAATAATTTGTTATAATATACATACAACAATACCGGCGTAAATAATACTAGAACTCTGTGTGTGTGTGTGTGTATTGTGTAATACCTTCTGTCAGAAGTAAAATACAGTATATTATGGGATATATTTTCGCAGATGTATATTTTGAAAACTAAAACCGAGTGGTGATTATACAGGGTAGAGCGGTAAATGTAGAAAAACCGAACAGGTGATGATTTGACGGGGAAAAAAAAAGAATCATATGCAAAGATTAAAAGCAATTTGGTAGAAATTCAGAACACTGGCAAATAAAAAAGTATTGAATAACATTACAAAAGACGTGAAAATGCTACGAAAGATACCAATGATTTTCGAAATATTTAGCCCTTTGTGGACGGGAGCAGACGAGAGACATTAGCACGCGCAGTCGAGAAAATATACACGTTGAACGTTTGCGTTATTCATTGTCGATTATATTATTTTCATCGATACTTAGTTCATCATCACTGTCACTATCACTAGAAATATTGAAACGTCTGAACCGATTCCTTGCTAAACGCAGTTCGTTTCCACTGTCTGAAGCACCGTCGTCGTCTTCTATCTTGTCAGGTTCAAAGTAATATTCGTTATCATTACTATCACTATCAAACATGTCTTTTCTGTATTTTCTAGGTATCGTGTATAAGGTATTATAAAAAGTATAGAAAATATATAAAAAGTTTGCTTATTCGTCTGACAATGTCATTGAAAGACTGAAAATCGCTCGGACGCGTCTATCATCCTACATCGCAAGTTTACGTTAAACGGAGGATAAGACTTCATCACTAAAGATCTCTAATTTTCTTTCGTCAAAAACAAAAACTGTTCAGTTCAGAATACCCATGCGCATATAAATACGCATAAGATTACCACTCAGAAAATTGGACGTACGCCAGCCACTGAATAGTAAGTGTTTGCAACTGTGAACAGATTCAGGCGACTATATATGGACACGCGTCAGTAAAAACACGCAACAGTAAAAAAAACTTGCTAGATTCACTTTTATTTATATCCATTTTTTTTACGTGGAAACCAATTATACATTGTGGAAAGACATGGAACCGACTCTAGCAATCAAAAAAAACCGGATAGGACCTGGCCAAGGTGTACCACAGCCGTGTCAAAATACTTGTAAATCATTCATACGGAATATTCTTCTCATATCAAAATAATAAACACGATTCAGAGAGGCAATCAAACGATGACAGACAATGACAGACAATGTCACAGCCGATAATAGTTATTCTGTGCCACGTACAATCATAAGAGTAATTAGAGGTATTATCTCGAATATAAAGAGATCACCTGGTTTTTACCTTATTAATGGGAAAATCCTAAAAGAATTATAAACAAAAGTGATCATAGAATGCAGTGCTAATATCCAAGCAGGGTAAGGATCTGCAGACAGCGTCTTACAGATCAAACTCGCTTCTTTCAGTAATAGCAAAAATTATGAAAAAAGTAATCTACAATCGTCTGAAATCTATCATAGAAGATAGAATAACAGATAATTAACAGTAATAATAACAGATCATCAATTTGAATTGAAGAATGAACATGTAAGCATTGGACAAACACACGGAATAATCAATGAAATATATATAGATATATAGAAAATAAATTGTATATGAATAAAGAAAAAGTCTTTGACAAAGTATGCTCTATATTGGACAGTTACAAACCGTTAAGGCTCAATTCCTCGGAACCTGCGCTCACGAAAATGGGAATATTCCAATATAAACGCTTGCTACTACAGTTTTTAACGTCGCTCGCCGTCTATGATTATTGATAATTAGACGAAAACGTGGAACAGTTTGGCTACCGATGAACTTTGAATTTGACGTCACGTTAGACAAAAGACGATTGCTGAGAAAGCGAGCTCGTATTTTCACCCAATGATTTCATGTCCTTGCGCGTTCCTCAAGCTTCGAAGTAAACAACCGAATTCGGTTCTGGTCTCATATAGAGCTCGGTTTTCTCTTTTGTTTCTTTTTAATAACTCATATCTTGGATTATGCTCACTTGAAATTTAATTAGAAATGCAATTCTTTATTCAGAATACATTCAACTGTCAGAATGATTACCGAATTGCAGTGAAATTGTTCACGTTCTTACAAACATGGAAGCCCCTTTTTCTATTCCGTTCGATAATTTTCATTTTTAACGTATTGAACGTTTTCTTTTATGTCGTACTGTAAAATTTATTAACAAACACTTTCTACAAATTGATCGCTATTATCTGATTCTGGATCGCTCTGTTGTGAATATGTCAAATCTAAGAACAAGGAGAGCAATTGAGATATAACAAGACATCTAACAAAATTCATTTAGATAGACCAGTTTACAAAATAGAAATTAATATGACCCTCGTAGCAATGCTTCTATATGTGGACATATGATATAGCATTCTAGAGAATAGCCACATATCGTAGATGAAGTCACAATAAGTGAGACGATATAGGTGAAACTATAAACAGAAACGAAGAAATTCGGGAAACCTGGAAGTTGCAACAATGTGGGAGAAGATGTGCAGCAATGTAGAGGAAGATGTGCAAGAATGTGGGAAAAGACGTGCAACGATATAGAAAGATCGGAAAGATTAGAATCGCAATACGTCCGAGTCAGCTAGCAGCAAAAGAAGAAGAATAAAAAGTTACTTCAAATAGTAACATGTAGATTAACTTTTCATTTATGTTATAGGCTACATGGTCGCAATAATTTCGCCTCAAGTTGAAGACGATTGAAACTGATGAAAAATCAAATATTAGTGGAAATACGACAATTTACAGGATACAAGACTACACACGCGTAAACGATGATGTGATCACGCGCGATAACACTAAATGCGGTGTAAAGTAAAGCAGTAGATGCTTCCTTGGCGATAATCGCTTGGATACTGAATTACGAGTAGTAACACAAAGCATTAAATATGTAAAACACACGTATATATATAATGCATCTATAATTTGTCTATGATTCAAGTTCGCTGCGTAGCATTCCTCCATGTTGTGTTTATATAATCACTTATTACGTCACTAAGGACATTGCTTATGCATTTTGATCTAATTGCTGGCTAATTAATCAATGTAATTACATATTTTGCGAAGAATCTTCCCTCGAGTTATGACACCTCTGTTATTCCGAACGGAAGAAGAGGACAGAAGACTTTGTACAGAAACTATTTCGACATATTTGGTGTAGAATATGAATTTTACCACGGGTATGTTTTTAAAAAATACTCTAATTGAAAAAGTAGTGAAAGTGGACGACAACGGCTAAGATATAACTTGTTATTCACGGAAATGTGATTTTGTAACAATAACGATAAGTGAAGAAGAAAACCAATAAGATTTTATGTTTATTCTCAGCCTCTAAATTTTGTCGAACAAGAAAATAGATTTTACCAATCGTTTCTGTGTTTTTTTCATGTAATCCCAAATTACAAATAAAAGCAGAGATTTTTAAGTGCTGTTTTAAGTTGCCGAAATAATGTGATTTTTCCATAAATTACATACGTTACATAGTTTTCATACGTTCTCGCGCGGTCGAGTTTGAACGCTGTCTGAACGCTCTCTGTCCGGTCGTTGCGAAAATGGTACAATTCTGTAATCGTTTTTCCATCTTTCATGGGCATCCACACATAACACAGGTGATAAACTGCAAAACGACGACTGTTGAACCTCTTAATATTTAATAGTTTATCGTTGGCAATTTTTTGGCGAAGAAATCCATTTTAGAGCTAATTGGTTTTAGAGAAGCATTTTCTAAAATTTCTAAAATTGATAGTTCCACTTTTACATTTTATTGCATTTTATAGAATTCTGCATTTTTCGATTAAGCAAAATGATCACTGCTGTATTTCAACCAAGCGTCTAAATGAACAATTTTTTTCACTTCAACATCAAAATCTAGATCTTTCAAAAAGCGTATAAGTTCGGAGGATAAGTTGAGATATTCATAAGTTGATAAATCGATCGTGCGAAAATTAAGCGGATTAATTCAAAATTGGCACATTATTTTGGGATGTATAACCGAAGTTATACGCGAAACACAGACTTCTTTGCACTTTTTACTAATTCGCAATCTAACAATTGGGTTTATCGTAACATCTTAGGGATAATACATAATTATTACGTATATTCTTAGGGGCGTAATTTGTTACGTATCTTCTAAAAATCAATTCTGGACGTGCAAAATCCAATAAAGATATTCTCGAAGACGCTTCTATAAATACAAACAATATTTCATACGTGGAATTCGTAAAAGCATGAATTAAAAGTATACGCAGAGATGGGAATAACAAGAAGCGTCACGTCGCATAAAAAGATGTTAATTTATTTTACTACTTTACTATCGATACTTTTAACTTGTTTTCACACCGAATCACCTTTTATGCTTATCACTGTTTATATTTTAACTGTCTGGGTGCATCCTGGATGATAATACTATGTATTCAATCTTTAAACTTGAGCAAATATTGATAATAAATGTTGCACTTAACAAAGATTTAATATGCTTGAAAAAGAATGTACATAAGTATAACATTTTTTCATTTATTTTCACAACATGTTACACAGTATTGTTACGTAACTTGTCCTTATAGCACAGATACAGCTTGAAATATCGTAAAAACTCGATTATTCGAACTGCGGTTTATGCATGACAAATGTGAATTTAAATATTACTAATTTGAATGTATTAACATTTCGATCAGTCGACTATGATGCTATGTGTCAATATATCTTCAAATCGTAATATATAGCCTTATCTATCCGAATAAAACGCGGAATAATTAATCAATCAGATAATGATGAAACCGTAACTGAAATACCAATATCTTACGCTATTGGGAAATCAACTGTTTGTGATACAAAAAAAAGAAAGTGCGAAATTGTGAATCATAGCGAGAGTTCATGTAATATGTACACAAAAACGTATGAAAACTGCTAATAATAAAATTCTTGATATGGCAGTGTATGAATGGTTTTGTTAAAAGCGTGACAATGGAAAGCCTATATCCGACCCTACATTAAGCGAGCAGGTTTTACAGTGTAATACAAGATTGAATGGTGATTCTAACTTTAAAGTATCATCGGGCTGATCAGCAAATTTTAAAACACGTAACGGTGTTGGTGGATCGAATAAATTGGGCGAAAAATTATCGCCAAATAAATTTGTGGCTGAAATTTGAAAAAAATGATTTACAGAATTATTAAAACGAGAAAACTATATGTCGGAAAATGTCTATAATGCAGATGAAATAGGATTATTATGGAAATTATTTCTGCGAAAGATTTTACTTTGTCAATGTGGACACTCAGCACCGGGTCATAAGGTCAATAAAGATACAATTACGACTGTTGTATGTGCGAATGCTTCCGGAAGTTACGAACTTCCTGTATTGGTAATTGGAAAGAATAACAAACCTCGGTGCTTGAAACATGTGTATTCAAATGCTACACTCGTTATGTATTTATCTCAGAGAAATTCTTGGATGGATACGAACATCTTTATGAAATGGTTTTCAACAATATTTGTACCAGCAGTCAGAGAACGACAATTAAGTCTAGCTAAGGCAGGCTAGAGAAAACGCGGAAAACATGAATTTATAAGAACCTTTACCACCCAATGTTACATCATTGAGTGCTTTAAACGATGCTATAAAAAACACTTATTACGTAAGTTCATTCCGATATGTTATAAATCTGAAAACAATGTTTTAATGGCATATATACAGTTAAATATTAAAGAATGTATATATCTTGTTGCCAATACGCGGAATGACATATCAAGTTTTACTTTGAAAAACGATTAGAGTCAGTTATCAAACATTGAAGATATCGACGAAATGTCCCAAATATCATTAGTAACGTTAATGATGATGTCAATGCAGTTCTATCAATTATTGAAAAGATTAAAGAGATTTCTATCGAAGGGAGCAATAAAGACAAAGAAGATAGGAATGACATTCCAACGCATTCTGAAGCTTTTACGGCATCGGAAAAAGCTCTGAGATGGTATGAAGCACAAGAAGAAAGTACCTCAGCTGAATTATCAGCTTTGAAAAAAATATGAAATTTGGCAGCACAGGAAGATTGGCAGGACAAAGATGAGTAAGCAATATTTATATGTCGGGTTATCATTAGAATTTAAGGCGCGTAACGATTCTTCGTTTGAATTAGCCATTATTTTACGAAACAGAGATTATATTTACGCGAATATACAAGATTTTACAAAATATTATGAATAATGAGTTTAATGAATGATAAGATTAACAAACGATAAGTTTAACTAATGATTAAATTAAAGAATAATAAGTTTAACGAATAATAAGAGGAACGAATAATATGTCTTACGAATAATAAATTTAACGAATAATGAGATTAACGATTAATAGGTTTTACGAATAATGCATTTAATTAACGCTATTAACAATGTTCCGGGGTTCAAACGAATCCACGGTCAACGGGGTAACTCTTTACTATGCGTAGAATAATTTTAAACACAAAAAAATACGATTGCTGAGACACTCGGTAAATTGCTCGATGTATCACTTTCCAAGGCGATCACGAATGAATATCTGATGAAAAGTTTTTTCGCTATACGACTGCATTTGTTTGTTATATGCTCGCTGGAGGCATCGAGAAGGTTCCAATCGTCGTTGCTAGGCAGTTTCTGTCAGAAGTTTGTTGTATACTCTTTGGAAGCATCGAGAAAGATCCAAACGCCGTTGCTAGGCAGTTTCTATCTGGAGTTTGATTCCTAATACAACGTGTGTCCCATTATATCGACATCTCCAAAGTACAATTCTATGTGATTTCTAGGGAGAACAATACAACCGATTCACACCTTCGTCAGGCAAAACGTTTATCCCGTGACCGTGGCTACGTTCAGCGACCAGTTGTCACCTCGAACCCACTTTCACTATCACAAATATCAAACAATTACAAATGACAATTGCTTAATTACAGCTATGATAAAATCTAGGCCAAAGCATTAGAAGACTTTCTCAAAATTGCAAAGGAAAGGCTCCGGTTTTCCTTTCATCTCCGACATATATAATGCATATATTGTGTAATAAGTCATAATTTTTCTGTGTACTATGTTTCTAATCGTTTGATTATCCGAAAATTCGAAACAGAATCAGCTCGTATATGAGATGTACTATATATGCATACTTGTCAAGGTCGTTATTAAAGCCGTATGTTAATAGAATGTAGACGAAAATGCGAAACCTGGATAAACTTTTGTCATTAAGAGACCCTGAAAACGTGTTTCGTACTGTACATAAATTCTATATTGCATATGTTTTGCGCATTTATGTTACAAAATATGTACAAACATATTGCATATTTCATGCATATGTAACTTAATTCTTATCTTTCGCAATTATATCAAAAGTCTCGTTCGAAGAAATTACACATGTAATATTCCTTCGCCTACTAAAAATCACAGCGCTGTAGAGCGAAACAAAACGAGAAACCCTTTCATAGCACTGCCACGGATACAGCATTGCCGTTGCTAATCATTTTTTCTGAACTATATCTTACAATTACAGTAGATTAATTTATATGGTAGAGGGATACCGTTGTTTGGAAGGACTGTAATCTCTTCGAACGAAGTTCTACATACAATTGCGATCGAATTTCACTTACAGGTAAGTTCGTTTGATCGTTCAATCAATTTCGCGCCCTTTCTCCGAGATTGCACGCATATTTGTACGAAACACAGGATTTTTAACACGCGTTGGTTTAGAACGAGTTAAATATTTTATTGAAAGTGACAAATAATAATAATAATGAAAATAAGATACTTAATAAACATCGTTATGAGTGAATACTAATTAGGATTAATAGTTTAGATAGCTGTATTTTTAAGTACATTTAAATCTGCCTTTTCAGCCAAAGTTAATGACGTAGAGTCTGGCTTGTATAAAAACACGGATATATTACGGTTGTTACGAACTGACCATTTACATATTTTAAATTTTTTGTCACTTAATTACAGTAACATTCGATATTTGCATGCATGTAATTGCATAAACGCAATCCGAAGAACAGAGATTTCTCTGACGCACCACAGAAGTTGACAATTTGCCGCAATCAATTCGGAGATACTGTATCTAGATATTATACTAATCCTTTGTGCTCAAGGACTTTTTCAGTCGGCCGAAGTAGCAACTCGAGATGATTTAGCGCATATGTGACGCGTGTCTTACTGATACTGGTAAAACGATTTTATGCATAAATTAACTTAGACAAACATTATATTCTAATAATTTATCTATATTTACATCTTCGAAAATATGATTTTGTAATATTAATTTCTTTATCTTTTTGTATGATAATTTACAAAGCATTCACCAAGATCCTCCCTTGATTTGGCGAAAATTTTTCCTTGGTGACATTATGCCAAATTGAATGTGATAACAGTGTCCTCACCCTATCATTTTTACAGCATAATTGTTTTTTCAGTTGTTATTTGATTTATTAGCACACCGGTAAAAAATATCTTCAAAAAAATTATTTCTTTTTTTTTCTTACGTGGGGAAATCCTCATGGACACCCCGCCTCACTTCTGGGAAGTGGGGGGTAGTGACAGACTCTTACCGGCTGAAACCCCACGGTGGGTTAACTGGAATATCCCGGGACCTCTTTCGAATTGCTGCCGGAGCGCTCCTGCATCTTCTCCCAATCTAAAGGAGTCGTTCCTCAGGTCTAGGTAGTAGTCCTCGCCCGAACCCAGGCCGCTCAGGTTTTCGTATACGCGCCGGAACGCCAAGGCCTGGAGCTCGAACGGAGGAGATTCCGCCAGGACAGACGCCGACGCATAGGATATCGTCCAGTATACCCTTATGATTCTGATGGCAGTCGTCCTATGCAGCCTCTTCCTCACCTGGAGCTCCACCTCGATATGCTCCTCGTTTATATCTAAGCACAGGCCGGGCAGAGGAACCACTATACGCCACTAACCGTAAAACCAAATAGCCTCAGACTTGGCTGGGGACACACTCAGGCCCAGCTTGCGTATGACACGTACCGCGCAAGCGACGGCGAGCTCGCCGAGACGCAGTGTCTCGTGCCACCAACGTCGCTCAGACACCAGGACCAACGTGTCGTCGGCATAATACATCGTGCCTGTGTCCGGGGAGGGGGACTGCGAAACACCGCGTCGTAGCCGACGATTCACAAAATTGATCCCAAGACAGAACCCTGTGGAACACCGTGCTCGACGGGTCGCCGCCCTTTTCCATCCTTGCCGGTGTACCCGACCCACCTGTGCCTCAGATAGGCCCGGATGACACGCATAAAACAGGCAGAATTCTGGAAGAATTCAGTGACCTCCACTATCACATCCCAAGGTCTAAGCGGCCCCGCCAGGAGCCGTACTGCCTTTCGTGTCAATCGGGCACCCGCTCCGACATGTGGACCTCCAGACGGGCGGCAATAAGTCTTTCAAAATGTTTGCCCACCTCGTTTAATAGGCTCACCGGCTGATACGCGGATGACGAGTCTATCGGTCGACCTTCTTTTCGAAGGAAGACCAATCTCGCCATCCGCCATATTCGGGGGTAGGCTCCTCCCCTCAGACACCGTGTAAATAGGTCTGCGTCCAGTGGAGGAGGTGTACGGCTTGTAATTTCGAGAGTTGTGCTTTGCGAATCGATCACTGTAGAAGGCTGCGATCGAGAAGTTAAGATTTTGCATATAATGGCATTCTTCGCTGAAAGCATTGAAGATAAAGAATATGAACTAAACCATTGAGCTTACTCAATGAATAAACTAAACTATCTTTCATAATATTTCACCGTTTATTTAAGGTAAACATATATACAGTATCACATTTTATACAGAAAAATATTGTTTAAACGAATATTAATTATGTATCATCATTTAATGTGTGGTGGACATCTAACGTGTTGATTTATTTAATGACGAGACGAGAGAATACTTGTGATAGTCAGATATATTTAAAAATCGTTCTAAGTACAGAATACAGAGTTAGTATATTACGTCGTAATCGTCACTCGCTCAATGCTACTCGCTATAATGATACTGGTTAATAATCGTCCTAGAGAGCATGTTCGTCTATATTTACTGGTCGGGGATACCAGAAAGTTTGAATTCAATTCCGGTAGACGGTTACACGTAGCGGCGATATTGTTTTGTCCGGAGTTTGTTTACTTTTAAATCTCGTACATCGAAACGGCGTTGAGACTCCTAGGCAAAACAACAACATGAGTCACTCTCGATTCTATGACTCGTGTGCCGCTACAAACGTATATTATTATTTTCAACAAAACTGTTGAACAAAATTACAATTTTCAAATCGAATAATTTATATTTAACGCATATGTTGAAAACTCTTTTAAGTTTCCTCTGATCCCTTAAAAAATTGAATAACTATTAACGCTATCTATAATTTATGTAAATAACATCATATCCAAAATATTATTCATGATTAAAACATTTCAGTGTTATTAAATTTTTTATTGGAAAAGCAAAATAGTAGTATAATTTTAGAGTTTACAAAGCTTCTTAATAATGAAAACATTTTTTATATCATTTAACATTTATCAGACATCAGTTATATAAAAAATAATAATAATAATATAATCGTAATAATCATATAAGTAAAACAAAAGTTGGTCTTCTATTAGCGTTATCGCGTCCTGAGTTGAGTAAGAAGAGAAAGAAGCAGAGACAAGTGGTTTTGGTTATTTTAACACGATGGCGCTATACAAGAAATCCTAACTTCTCAATTGAAGCGTATTACTACGGACAAATTGACCAACATCGTTCGGTCACTAAGCCATTACCCCCTCTATATATTTGCAAACCTGTATATAAGAGCGTGCGATGACCCATACTTTGTTTACGGTTATATAATGTTTTGTCCTATACTCTGTAATTTCATATTAATCTCATTCCACGCTGCATCGGTAACATTGAGAATGACACTTACATGATAAAGGGCCTTAGAACTTCCCGCCTGTGACAAACTAAGTTCTTGTCTGCGCTACGGTGAAACTAGGTTCTTGTCTATGCTAGGGTGGAACTAGGTTCTTGTCTATGCTAGTGTGGTACAAAACAGGGTAAATTTCCTTTCCTTTTGCAACACAGAGCCGCTTGGTGCAGCTCTTGTACCATAGTACAACTCAACCTACGAACGTAAGCATTGTCGTACTTCTCTGGTATTGCCATTCGCGAAAAGACATTTCTGCAGCGCCACACCGGAAAAGGTTTGCCGGGCCAAACAACGAAACAGAAAAATCTTCGTGCTAGGTGAGAGATAAAGCGGTGGCTGAAAGGTAGATATTAAGCGTGTTATTTTAAATGACGAACCAAGTGAATACTTGTGATAGTCAGATATATTTAAAATCGTTCTAAGTACAGAATACCGAGTTAGTATAATACGTCGCTCGCTCAATGCTACTCAATATAAGGATACTATAGATAGTGATTATCCTAGAGAGCGTGTTCGTTGGTCGGAGGAGTACTGGAAAGTTTAAATTCGACGCCGATTGACGGATGCACGTAGCGACGATATTGTTTTGTCCGGAGTTTCTTTACTTTTAAATCTCGTACATTGTAACGGTGGCAATACCCCGAGGCAAAACAATAACATGAGTCATTCTCGATTCGAATCGTCCTACGACTCATGTGCCGCTACAGAGTGAAAACTTTGGATGCTGAAATTTGGTTTACATATTGTTTAAGCATTTAGAAATAAATATGCAATATAGCAATCATGAAACGGCGAATAAAAGCTTGACAGAAGTGGATAGGGAACTAATAAGCGGCCGTAGTTTTTAATGCTGCTGCGTTAATTTATCAATTCGAATTGATCTGATACCGTATAATTGACAAACAAATTTTTCCATTACTCCAGATACTGCATTTTTATCGCTTGACACATCGTCTAGATCTGAAAATGCTTTTTGGAATTCTTGAGATTCCAATAACAGTTTCAATGGATGCTTCTTCCCTTTTCGATAAAATGCTGGATTCTAATGTCAGCCAACAAAGGGGTACAATCCTTTACAGAGCAGATCTCCTTGTGATTCATAGAGTTTATTCACATTAATAAATCTTTGATTATTTGGATCCAAATTTTACATTTACTTTTGAGATTGGCCATGTTGTTCAACATTATAACAAAAATGCCAGTATCTAAGCACTTAATGATAGTGCATTCTAATCCATATTGCTGGTATTATACACAATTTTCATATCAGCTTTTTCGTAATTTTGACAAGTAAATTCCGTATTGATTGTACATATAACATTTCGATTTTTAATTTTACATTCATAAAATTGATCAGTTATTTCGATAATCAAGTGGTTAATTATTTAATTAATGTAGTTAAGCATTATTTAAAAAAATTAAATGTAACATACTTTATAAAATAATAGAATAGTCAAGTTAAGTATTTATATAATCAATAGTTTTAATCAATTAAATTAAATAAATATAATTAATTAATTCCGAATACTTTAACAATTAATAATAATTATAAATTTAAAATATTCCCAGTTTCCTTCTTACAGTTCCTGTAATACCATCGTATTGTTGAAAATCGGATGATAAACGAAAAATAGCGGTTTAAAGTATGAAGCATATTTCCACTATTTCAAATTTACAACTCCGGATACAACATTTTACAGTTTAATAAGGTTTAACTTCGCAAGAGGTAGTTACAGATCGTATCACGAACTATAGCGACACTCACTACGGCCTCTTGTCAAAAAGCTCTGAAATTCCGCCTAGTTGTACAAGTTCTTGGCAAATACAGGGTGGTTGGTAACTGGTGGTACGAGCGGAAGGGGGGAGGGGATGATTCTACGCGAAAAAAGAAGTCCAAAATACAGAATAAAAATTTTTCGTTTGAGGCTTTGTTTTCGAGAAAATCGACTTTGAATTTTCGCTCGGTACGCGTGCACTTTATCACATCTCGTTATAACGGATCTCACTGTAGATTTTTAAAAACATTTATATGTTTATTTATTTGTTTAAAAACAAATATAGAATAAAAATTTTTTTTAATTTTTTTAATTTTTTTAATTTTTTTAATTTTTCCATCGAAACAACGATCTACAGTGGGATCCGTTATAACGTACCGCACGCGTACCGGGCGACAATTCAGAATCAATTTTCTCGAAAACAAAGCCTCAAACGAAAAATTTGTATTGTATTGTATTCTTTTTTCGTGTAGAATCACCCTCTTTCCGTTTGTACCACCAATTACCAACCACCCTGTATATACAGTATCATACATTTAACATTGAAACACACGGCCGTGAGAACATTGAGAATGGCAACAATATAACATCTACGTGTGCTACTACAATCATATATCGCGTTTGAGAGAATACAGAACAATTTCGTTGTTACCGAACGCTAAAGCATTTTAAATTTTACGTCACAATAAACAGCAGGCGATCACTATTCTCTATACGATAAAGAGAAACGAGCGTCGCCTTTCTGCCAGCCGATTTCATGTTCCTGCGGTTTCGTGAAACTTTACAGCAAGCGAAAGCTGCCGCTTCTATGCACTGCCTCATGTAGCTCAATGCGTATACGTAAAATGTAATTCCAATGTAATTATTCGTATTTTTACGAACGTCACAATTCCTTTTCTATGTCGTTCGATATTCTTGCTTTTTAACGTATTGAAGATTTTCTTTTACGTTGTATCTTCAAATTTGTTAACAGTGACTTTCTACAAATTGACAGCTATTATCTGATTATGAATGTGATTTCGAATCGCTGTGCCGTGAATACATCAAATGTAAGAATGAAAAACAAGGAAAACAAGTGAGGTACAGCAAGACAACTTACAGAATTCATATTTACACAGACCTGTTAAAAAGAATGGAAATTAATTTAACCGATGCATGTTTGGGTCCTTTTGAACCCCAGTACGCTGCGACCGAGTGCCATTATATCGGCAATCGACAGAAGTTGTTTTTATTTATGTTGGAACGATAATAATCCAAACGTATCTCTAAACGATGCATTTAGTATCAGTATTCATCGTAATCTCGAAATGTTATGTTCGAGCGAATACAGACATTGCCTTCCGCGCAGTTGACTGAATCGTCCGCCTCTGGGGAGTACAGCCATGTTGGGTATCATTTTGGTCGTAAGAATCGCAACGATCCAACTAAAATGACCTTATAACTTCGAAATACAGAATAAAACACGTTATTTTTCTTGTTTCCGCGATTTATTAATAATTTTCATCGTCGATACCCATCATAGATAACAGCGGAAATTGTTTATATCGCGGGATCATATCCCTGATAACCATATACTACCACTACTCCATGGAACCGGATTGCTCGGAGCAGTTGCCGATGATGAGTGATCTGTTTCGGCGATGACGCAATTATTAATA
Organism: Bombus vosnesenskii; assembly: GCF_011952255.1. Lineage (NCBI taxonomy): Eukaryota > Metazoa > Arthropoda > Insecta > Hymenoptera > Apidae > Bombus > Bombus vosnesenskii. Next base: position 354,822 of record NW_022882941.1, read on the forward strand.
AGTCGCCGAAATAAGAGATATAAAGTTTCATATTTTTTATTTAGTTATGACAAATTTGGGTGAAGTTGCCTCCTCTCCGATTTCGATGATTTTGAAATATATCACAGAATTTATCAGTCTGGATAACTTTCCTTTATACTCTATTTTATTTATACTTTATTTTCTTTGTTGTTAAGATTCTTGCGAACAAAATGATATAAAACGTGGCTATAGCCTCGAAATGTGGACGGTTCGATCAATTACACAGGAAATGGTGTCTAGGTCAAACATTGTGAGATTATATCGAACACTGATGCTAAATGCATCGCTTAGTTCAGAGATACGTTCGGCTGCTCGTCGCTCTAACATAAACAACTAGGCTATCGCATAAATTAATTGCTTGCAGACTAGCGAAGTTTGGTCGTAACGTATTCGGGTTCGAACGGACCCAAACATTGCAGTACGAGTAATAAATAAATTTCTATAATTTTAAACTGGCCTTTCTAAATATGAACTCTGCGGGGTGTCTTGCTGCTTCTCAATTACTTTCCTTGCTCGTTATTTTTATATTTAACTCATTCACGACAAAGCGATCCGGAATCAGACAGTAGCGGTCAACTCGTAAAAAGCAAACGTTAACAAATTTGAAATTGCCACGTCGAAGGAAATGTTTAATACGTTCAAAGTGAAAATTACTGAAAATAGAAAGAAGAGACGATGTTTATAAGAATGCGAATAACTATATGGTAATTACATTTGATGTAAGCACTCCAATAGCACTCCAATAATCAATTAACCCTTAAAGTGCTATCGATGTGGACTAAGGACACATATATGCGTTTGTCAATTTTTCCGAACACCTACGCAGAAGTAATACTATTACGTTTGTGTGAGGTAAATATAAATGCATTCCTTATATATCATGCATATATTTTATATCAAAAATCTACTGCTTCGAAAGAAAAATTTAGTGAATTTCATTTAGCGTTGATAAGAGACATTTTACGAAAATATTTCCAACGTAGAAGCATGGTAGAAAGAGGAAAGAGAAAGTCCGAGGATTTACCATTTCGTTTAATTGATAGGCATTTTCCATCAAAATGCCCTAATCGTGCCGGCACAATACAATTATCAAGAAGAAATGTGTTGTTTGTGTGAAAAATAAGAGACGAAGCGACACGCGATACGCGAATGCAGAAACTGCGATGTCGGATTATGTATCGATAATTGTTTTGAAATTTTTCACACACAACTGAATTATTAACTTGTGTTATATTTACTAAATTTAGTTTTCTAGTTTATTGTTTTCTAGTTTATTACCCAAATTCTAGTTTATTGTAAATTTCCATGTTTATAATAAATAATTAATACTAAAAAATAACGCTCTTGAATCATTTAATCTCGTGCAAAAGAATTACTATAACTTATTACGATTTGAGCTTTGAATAGTCGATCAACAGAGTTCAGTCTAGCGAAAAAGTACTTCGTCCACAGCGATGGTCACCGCTAGCCGCGCACCGTATGTACGGACCGCATAGGCCACGAGTATTCAACACTCTAAGGGTTAATAACAAAAATATTGAGCTACACGAGGGAGTGCACAGAAGCGGACGCCCTTGCTTGCTTCGAAACTGCATGAGGATGCAGGATTATGAAAGCGTGCGATAGAATATCGTATAAAGAACAGTGCTCATCTTCTCTTTATTGTGACGCCAAAAAAGGTTTTTGACGACAACCAAACCGCTCTGTGTTCTCGTCTAATTATACTACTATCAGGAATATGCGGTTACCGAAAATCACGGGACTCTCGGATTTCGGTTCCTGTCGATATAAACCAAACGGGGTTTGGCGGACCTCCGGAAATATAACATGTGTCGAGATCCCGAAATTATCGGTTGCATACTATCTAAGCATTTTTCTAGCAATAGTCATCGTGAAGAGCGATGTGTCGTTGTCTCTTTCGCTCGTTTGCCTGTTACATCGCGATCGGTATTGGCGGCGAAGATACCTCGTTTGTTATCCTTATCATCCACGGTACCACGGTACCGGTACCACCGGTACCACGGTAGAAAATTCATTGTAAATTTTGTAAAGTATAATTTTAATTTTGTAAGAGTATGTATATACACTGATGTTTTGTATCCGTAAAAAGATTATTTAACCACGTCCGATGATAAGTTGCGTTAACGAGTAACGAATGTCTGTATATTTTTGCATTAAATACTAACAAATGACACGAAATTGTAACTGTAGATAAAAATATAAATGCATTGTAGAAACTTTGTAAACTTGAGCCAATTTTCAATGGCATTTTAAATGCAAGTATAAAAGTTCCCAAAAAGTGTAAACTCATAATGTAAATGATGGATACTGAGAATATTTATAGATATATTAATTTGTTGTACACATTTGTTACTTAATCTTGTTACTGACATCATTACTTCCTTTACTGGTAACGCAGTTCGGCGCCGAATTAATTTATTTATAAATTCGAGTACACATTTGTTACTATACCTTGTTCTTTTATCGCGACCTGTTATCTAGTCAATAGGTCATGGTAAGACGGTGTTCTGCTGTTGCATATCGTGACTTGCTACTTGGTTCGCCTATTCAGCTGAATGTCGGAAAAGTAACCTGCTCCAAAGAGAGTAATCAGAGGTACCTCTTTACTCTTGATACGAGATTGAACGTCTGGCTAGGATAATCATGGCATCATCCACACGAGACCATATTGCATCACGAATAAGCAACAAGTACACGATTAATATTAAAGACTTAACATTATACCGATGAAAAAGTATACATATATCTAGTTGTTAATATTTAACATAAACCGAAAATTTAATGATTTTATTTATGTTTTTCAATCATTCCAGAACATTTCTCCGTGTTTTAACTATTTTTCAACTGTCTGAAAAATAGTGTGTACCCATTAATGTGTAATCACCAAACATCCAAACTTAAAAAGATGCAAATTTTATTCGAATGACAAGTAACAAACCGAGATAGATAAAATCTCTTGCTATTCGTGAACTGGTCAGATTTTTTTTTATTATTTAATTTGTACTTTACAATTTGTGCAGCTGAACATTTGGTAAATTTTTCTAACTTAATTGCTAAATAACATATGGATGGTTATCCCCAGCAGAATACCATCTTCGAGGGGCGAGATTTATGACACGATATTCGCAATTAAGGCAAGCAAAGGCGATGAAAGTAGAAAATTTGAAAATACATGTTGTTCGTCGAAATCACTGTAAAGCAACATGCCGTTTCTTAATGAAAGTGTAAAAATTGTTCGGGGAAAGAAAAAAGATCAACTTTATTTTTTCAAATGGATCTATACACTTTTTAATACATTAATCGCCCTGTCATGGTATCCCCTATAAAACGTTATTATCCTATTTATGTTAAAATGTTATTAGTATTGAACAAAAAAATTTGTTGCAAGATTTGTAGAACATTTAAATAAAATCGTTAAATTTTGGGTTTCTGTCAAACATTAGCAAACAAACGTATGAACAGTATTTTGCGATAGAAAATTTCTTCGTCTTTACAACATTAATTATTTATGTCAATATGATAGTTTGGAGAGAATTTTGATCTGTCCAATCGAATCCGTTCACGATCATTTTTTGCATTTTTCCAGTTACACGGAAATTTGTTGTTGTTCGATAGCTATTGTTGGCGGTCGACGTGCAAACTTTTTGATTACCTGTTATTATCGGGGATAGTTTGAAAGGCGAGGCTACCTGATCGAGTATAGGGGTGCAAAAATGTCCGAGTGACCAGAAAATCTGTACGCTGTTTTTTGATAAAGATAACGGATCTCGGTACGCGATTTTTTCAAAATATCGTCGGAACAACAGAATTAAGTTAACGAGTCACGGTATACAGTAACAAGACACCGATCACATTTGTTAGGTAACAGATTGCGGTAACAAGACAAGCTGTTGTGACAAATGTGTTCCCGGCTTAAGTAAATCGTCTCTGCATAGAACTGCGTTACCAGGAACTACTACGTACTAAAGAGAGTGTTACGTCGGAGACACAAGAAATAACGAAACCGATAGATCGCCGGTGATCTTGTGACATCAATCACATCTCAACCTACATCAGTGATAAGACATCGACCGCCGACCTTCGGACACTTTTGGACATATCACCACCTTATCATCATAGCATACACCAAGGCTGTGACGCACCTTAGTCCACATCAGAGATGGGATATGGGCCCCCGATCTTTTCCACATCATAACCTACACCTAGCCCCTCAACATTCTAAAACCAAAACGTATATAAACCGAGACTTCACCCAGGTCGGGCAGTTCTTGTTCTTCCTCTAGTTGCTGTACTCATACAACCCCTTTTCTCCGGTTCGGTGTTATTTTGTAAGTGTTAACATTTATAATAAAGTTTTATAAAGGAAAATTAGTAGTTGGGTTACGACTCAGCCTTCTTACTACAACCCAAGTACCAACTTTACGTAACAATCTCCCCGCGTCGCAGTTCGAACGTTCCACGAATAAGGTGAAGAAATTGAACTTTGTATATGGTAATAGAATTTATTATGCAAATCCAGCCGAGTGACGGTTCAAAGTGTTACAGAATCATTCAAAGTATTACAAGAGACTGATTCAAGATGTTTTAACAGACTGGGGCGAGCGCTTATTTTGGAGGGTTTTTATACTGAGGTTTTAGTTCCTCTGGAAGGGTTGTTGTCTGATGAATCTCAGAGGCGCCTATTCCGTTACTATTTGGTTATTGTTTCGATGGCTGTGGTATGCAGGATGTCTAGCCTACCCTATTACTGTTTCGGAGCGGGTGGTCTTCTTGAGCGTGTGACAAGAGCAACGAGTGTCCGTAACAAGATTAAGTACCAAATGTGTACCCGGCTTAAGAATGGCAACAGTGTAACATGTACGCTTACTGCTAGAAGCAAATGTTTCGAGCCATCTATGAGCTGAATACTGATTACTCATGTTAAATCCGTCGTTTAGTTTGGAAATACGTTCGGCTTCTTATCGTTCTAGCACAAATAACATCCGCTGTTTACCGAGTAGTACAAACGAACCCAAACACTGCAGTACAAGAGTTAAATTTTATTTTCTTTTTTTTTTTATTATTTAATTTGTACTTTACATTTTGTCCAGCTGGACATTTGGTAAATTTTTCTAACTCAATTGCTAAATAACATGTGGATGGTTACCCCCAGCGGGATACCATCTTCGAGTTTGACTATTTTATTTCTTTAGTATTTTCTTTTTAGTCTTCTTTTTATGAGAGTTTTGCTCGCTTCAACAGCCGGCTGGTTTGGATGTGTTGCCGTTCTTCCCTTGTATTTTTCTGCGTACCTACCAATTTCTCCTTTGACCGTTGGTGGAATTAAATGAGTTTATTGAACTGGTCTCTCTAAATATACATTTTGTTAGGTACCTTGTTGTTTTTTAATTGCTTTCTTTGTTCCTTATTCTTATGGTACATTCGACGTATTCACAGCAGAACGACCCAAAATCAGATACTAGCTGACAACAACTACAATTTCTAGAAAGTGACCGTTAGAAAATTATCAAAGTACGACGTGGGAGAAAGTATTTAATAAAATAAAAGTGAAAATTACCGAATGGAATAAAAAAAGGGTCTCGATGTGTGTAAGAATTTGATTATAATTTGCTGATAACTTTGGTAATTAAATGCGATTTTAAATACCAGTTATTAAAAAAAAAATTTGAGCTACGGTTGTGCTTTTTTTTTAAATTTGGTACACTATTTACAATCAATTCTCATTGAGAATTATAAGTAAATATGAGCTACATGTGAGACCAGAATCGACCGCGTTTGCTTGCTTCGAAGCTTCAGGAACACGCAGTGGCACGAAATCGTCGGATGAAAACACGAGGTTCGCTGTCTCAGCGATCCTCGATTGTGGTGTAAAATTTAAAGTGTTTCGGCGACAACCAAACCGTTCTAAGGTATAAAACGTGAAAGGTGCCAAATGAATACTCGGTGTTTTATTCAACAGTTTGTTTATTAACTCGCGAATCCTACTGACGACTGCTTGCTGATAACTCATCTGTTAATCCACTTTCTTCCCTTTGTCATCTTTCGATATCCCCACTACGCACGTTACCGTCTGCGATCGTGATCACGTACGCCTTCTTCCGAGTATTTGATGGAAGGACTAAAGGGATATCGATGGCCCATTAGGCCTGTCGACACTTACGCTTTATCACGACATTGTATATGTTTCGTCGGTCTTTCATGAACAGTCTTCCAGCGATGGTATACTGTGTACCGAAGAAATCGTTGAAAAGAGAATTGCTCTTTGCGACCTAGTGCCGCTATAGCTCTATGTTCTCGCCTAATTATACTTCTATCAATGATTCATATATGGTTCGCGACATTTGACTGCAATAGCAAACATATATGTTGCATTGTTGCCATTCCCAATGTTAGTGCGAGCACAGTTCCGAGTTAACACCAAACCTACCAACGGCGGTCAAATTGACCGCTCTCGAACTTCTACACAAATTTAACCATATTTAAACTTTATCATATCGCTTCATAATTTCTCACTTTTCCTGAAACATGCATATAATATATATTTTTCTGTATTTACTTTTAGTTTACTCTTTTATTTTCTGAGAAAGATTTGTATTCTGCCTTGCCTACCGTGAGCGGTCATTTTGACCGCCCAACAAAATATATTAGTTATTTTTAAAATAAATACAATCAGTACAAAGAAAAGGCTATCTCAAGGGCAGATGACAAACAAAATCAGTAATAACAAATAATAGCAGCTGTTACACCTGTAATCTTGTTATAAAACATAATCCATCCCTCGATCAAGATGGTCACCAGCTGTCAAGACATATCAACTCAGGCCTATAATAATCCTAAGCAACCGCCATAAAATTTAGCATTTTTTACAGTCCATTGTTACAAATATTTTAAAAGTCGAAATGTTTCTTAGGGTTATTACTTATTGCGATAAAACACGGGAGAAGCTTTCCCAATTCCACCCTCGAATAACCGTCGGTGGAGAACGGTCAATACTCATCAATATTTTCGTGTAAACATCACCGTCACAGACCATATTCTTACTTGCTATTGTCCTTTCGACTAGAATACATCTCAGTTTGTTAGTCAATCAGTCGACATCTAAACTTGTTATCTCTAAAACTCAGACAGAAAGCATCTCAGAGCGTTTTGTGTAAAGTTGTTATAAAAGGAAAAGTAAAGCATATCAAATTTGACAATAATTTTGTATTCCGTACATGGTATTATTCTGTAATAAATATTTATGAGGTGGTTGTTGGTGAAGGTGCCAACAAGAAATACTCTTGATGTTCAACAAAAAAGGTTTATTAAACTATTAACAATCAACAATCAACAATTTGCGATCAACGATTAACTATCAACAACAATTAATAATCACGTATCTCGAATTGTGTTTGCTTCGCTATGACGTCAAACCTTTCGCACTTCGCAGCTCGGGGCAGAATGAATATTTTGTTGGAAACCAAGCGGATTCTTTTCTTTGTTGCCCTTCGATATCCCCACTACGCACGCGTTTATTAGATGTCCGCGACGATATTCATTCTTCCGAATATTCGGCGAAAGAACCGTAGAGATATCGATTGTACATTAGGCACGTCGGCTTTACGCTTTGAAGGTATAGCGCTTTGTATCGCGAAACCGATGGAAAGTTCCGTGGTCGAGTGCCACCACATTTACCCTAGAAATGTCAAGACTTTAAAAAAAAAATAAAAAAAAAAATTACGGACATAGAAGACTGTTCAGTGTGCGATGAAAAAGAAACTTCAGCAACCGAAAACGGCATGAAAACACATGAAAAGCTATTTACTATCGAATCAGAGTTGAATATTATAAATAAGCGTTTACGTAAGGACAAAAAGGAAAGAAATGATCGTTGACAGCAAAGGGTGAGAACCAACGTATCGAAACTGGGCCCGATGAGACAATTCGAAGAGAAATAGATGCAAGTAACACACCTGGCAGGACATCAGTTCATAATATTTTTAGGGATATGCTAAACAGCATATAATGAAAGGACAGGTAAAGACGTCATTTTATCTCGTCATTGATCATCGTATAAGGTATCATATAATAAAATGTACGGAAGAAGAAGCAAATAGAGTATTGGGGACTAAGAGAGAACTAGATGTAACAAAACTAGATGCATTTATTGTTCTGCTATATGCCCGCGGTGCATATCAGGCAAAAAATTTAGATGTCTTATATTTGTGGAATACAATTTGGAGACCTGCATTTTTTTCAAGAACAATGAGCAGGAATGACTGCTGAAATTATAAGGTTTATACGATTTGATAAGAAGAGCGAAAGAAGCCAACGTTTACGAACCAATAAATTTGCGATAGTATCTACAGTATGGGGCCAATTTACAGAGAATTCACAAAATTGTTATAAATTTGGTGCATACATTACTTTTATATAAAGAATCGCGGGGGAAAACCATGCAATAAAACTATCAACAAGTTCAAATTCATTATTGCAAAAAACTTGTCAAGTAAAAAATTGTAAAGGTTACAAAATTATGAAGATTTATTTAAGATGCGGGAAATATTTATGAGGCAAATGTGCGTTTTCTAATAAGATAATTTGTAAAAAATGCAAAGTTGAATAAGATATATCTCTATATAAATAAAAGTGTAATTCTATTTATGTCTGTAATTGAAATTAAACAAAAGTAAATTTGGATGAAATTTTATGAAAGTTCATCATTTTTTATACATTTAGTTATAAATTAACCATTATCTAAGTTAAATAAAATAAAAACTATTACTTCTTTAATCACCGGTCATTTTGACCGCACTCGGTAGGGATAAGTATACACGAAGTGTCGGTAGGTTTAGTGTTAAGTGGATAACCCTATATATGGGATATAGAAGCAGCGGCCTACAAAAGCAGCGAACTAAAAACGAAGAAGCCTGGAAACGGATTTGCGGAAAAGCACGGAATCCGTGGATTACGTTCTTATTCTGTTAATACCGAACGACAGAACGTTCGTCGGACGGCATAACGAAACCTATAAATTTCTTGCCTCTCGAAGGTTTTGGGATAAGTGGCGTGTCGTCCCTTTAATTCGTTTAAATGTGTCAACTCCGGCGAGAGGGAACAGGGGTATTACCAATTGATCCTCTCGGAAGAGGCGCAACATACAATTATAGTTGAATTCCACTGAGGTTCGTTTAATTATCTAATTATATTTCGCGCCTCTCCCTTAAGATCAATTGGTGGACGTTTAAAGCATCTAAAGACAATCAGAAATTCGGAAAAACGAGCATAAACTCAAGTATTGCAAGAGAAGAAAAATTGCGATTTATTTGTTATGCTTAATCTATAACATTAAAACGAAATATAGTAATTACACAAAAAGACCTTAACCGCTTAGGTACGATACGCCAGTACAGTGGCTTTTGCGGATGTCATCTTATATTACCACGCGCCATTACAAGTATCCTATGTTATATAAAGTAAGTTCCTAAATCGCATTTACAAACATTTGCAAATTTTGCCTGCATCATATATGATTGCTAGGTCATAAAATTGGACGAATGTCTTTGAATCTTCCATCCATTCCGCTGCCCTACGAATTTTTTTTTTTTTTTTTTTTATTTGTTGAAATTACAATCAATTCTCACGTTGAGAATTTTCAGTAATTTTTCTGGCGTGGCGCAGTGACATGGCTGTTTATTTACAATAAGTTAATACTTATTATAGATAGGTATAATTTATGATTTGTAAGTATTATAAGTAAGTGCATATGCTTAATTTGGATAATTAAATGAATCTAACGTTTAAGTCTAGCGGGTAGTGCCTCTTCAGCCTGCGAATCTGGTCCGTCGTATCGAGTAGTCCAGTGATTAGGGGGTTTCGGTGTTTGTTGATTCTTTTGCTGTATCTGTCGCTATATTTTGCTATTTCCTCTTTGACGGTGGGTATCTTGAGGTCGCGGTGTATTGTTTCATTGGTTACATACCAAGGTGCGTCAATTAGGTATCTTAGCGTTTTCGATTGAAAACGTTGGAGTATTTCAATGTTGGAGTTACTTGCTGTTCCCCATAGTTGGATTCCGTAGGTCCAGACAGGTTTTATTACGGTCTTGTAGAGGGTAATTTTATTCTGTAAATTTAGTTTGGAGCGTCGGCCCGTGAGCCAATAGAGTTTTTTTAGTTTGTCCTTTAGTTGCTTCCTTTTATCTGAGATGTGTGTCTTCCACGTTAGTCTCCTGTCCAGGGTCATGCCCAGGTATCGGACTGTGTCCCTGCTAGGAACTGTTGCATTGTTGATGGTGACCTGGGGGCAGGTTTGTTTTCGGAGCGTGAAGGTTACATGTGAGGATTTCTTTTCGTTGACTTTGAAGCCCCATTTGTGAAACCACTTTTCCATGGAGTCGAGACTTCGCTGGAGAGTGGATGAGGCTATTACCGGGTCTGCGTGGGTAGCTAATAGCGCTGTGTCGTCTGCAAATGTCGCTATTGTTATATCGTTTGATATAGGTAGGTCGGCAGTGTAGATGGAGTACAGTAGGGGAACGAGGACACTACCTTGGGGTATGCCGGCTTCTATTGGGAATGTTGCGGAAGTGGCGTCTAGGCATTTAACCATGAATTGTCTATTGGTTAGGTAAGATTTTAGGATGGAGTAGTAGGGGTACTTTGTCGAATGCCTGTTGGATGTCTAGGAAAACCGCTGAGCAATATGTTTTCTTTTCGAGTGTTTGGCTGATCGTATGAGTTAAGCGGTGGATTTGCTCTACTGTAGAATGATGTTTTCGGAAGCCGAATTGGTGATCTGGGAGTGTTTTCAAGTTCTCTAGGATTGGAAGGAGTCGGTTCGTGAGCATCTTCTCGAATAGTTTGGACAGGGTAGGTAAAAGACTAATTGGGCGATAGGAGCAGGTTTCGTATATCGGTTTACCGGGTTTAGGGATGAGGGTAATCAATGAGATTTTCCAGGCCTTAGGATAGTGTTCCAGGCGAAGGATAGCATTAAAAATCGATGTGATGAGTGCTATCCCTTTTGTGGGAAGTTCCTTGATTGCTTTATTGCCTATTAGGTCGTGTCCTGCTGCTTTCTTGGGGTTTAGGCGACTGATTGTTTCTATAGTCTCTGCAGAGGAGAAGGGTTTGATAGGAGGGGACATTTGGAAGGGGGTGTGCAGGTATTCAGTAACGTCCGCGGCGGCTTGGGGGGAATGGGGTTTGAATACTTTTGACAAGTGTTTAGCAAACAGGTCGGCTTTTTCTATAGGGCTTCGCGCCCATCCACCTTGCGGACGGCGGATAGGTGGGATTATTTGTGGGGGGCGTGTGAGTTTCCTGGAGGCCTTCCATAGTGAGTAGTTGGCGTCGGCTGTGGGGGATAAGCTGGCGAGGTATTTATGGAAACAGTCGTTTTTATAGTTTCTTAAGGTTCTGGATAGCTTTCTAGTTGCGTTGTTAAGTTTGCGTTTGTCCTCCGGTGTTCTATGGGTCTGCCATACTCTTCTTAGTCTACGTTTTTCTGCTATTTTTTTTAGTATGTATTGGGGATATTCTTGTTTGCTATTAGATGGCTTTGTCGGTGTGGAGAGGCGGATTGCGTTTATTATGCTCGTGTTTAAGTATTCCGTGGCTGCTTCGATATCTTCCTTTGTTTTTAGTGGGGTGAAGGCTGAGGTTGAGTGTGTAAAGACTTCTCTGAAGAGCTGCCAGTTGGTGTGTTGGTTGTGAATGGAGCCATTAGGTGTATTCTCGATGATTGTTGAACTGACTGTTGCTATCACGGGAGAATGATCAGAGGAGAGATCAGCCGAGGAGTTGATCTGGACGTGTCTTGATGGGATATTTTTAGTTATGAAGAAGTCGAGAAGGTCGGGTATTTTGTTGGTGTCAGTGGGCCAGTATGTGGGTTCGTATGTGGCGAGGTAGTTGAGGTTGTTGTTTATTATGCTGTTTAAGAGGTTTTTGCCTCTTGCTGTAACCAGTCTGCTGCCCCATTGGATGTGCTTGGCGTTATAGTCTCCTCCAACTATGAATCTGTTGCCCAGGGTGTCCAGGAAGTTATCAAAGTCTTCTTTGGCGATGAAGTGTCTGGGAGGGCAGTATACTGCTGAGGTGGTGATTGAGCCATGACAGTCTTCTATTGCTACGTTTGTTGCTTGGAGGTAGTCTTTCTGGAACGATGGAAGTTCGTAGTGCTTAATACTTGCTTTGATTATTATTCCGGTGCCACCGTGGGCCTTTCCGCTGGGGTGTTGGGTATGGTAGAATTTGTAACCATTTATTTTCAGGTAGCTCTTGTCGGTGAAGTGGGTTTCCGATACGAGCATTGCGTCGATTTGCTGGTGTTTTAAGAAGAGTTCTAGTTCAAGTTTGTGTTGCGCTAGACCGTTGGCGTTCCAGAGTGCTATGCGCCTTGGTTTTATTTTGAGTCGGGGCGTGCTAATTTTTCCACGATGAGTGTTAGTAGCGATAGCAAGTGATTTATTTGCTCCGATTGTTTCTCTATTAGCTTTTCAAGCCTTGAGGAGTTGTCTGCGTTTGGTGGGTTGGGGACACTGTTTTGGGGAAGGTTCCTTTGGCTGTTCGGGTTATTTTGTACGGGTTAGCCTTGTACTGCTTGGGCATAGGAGGTTGAGGTGGAGATGAATTTGGTAGGACTGGGTGTTTGGTTGGTTGAGGGGGTTGGGGTAGTCGTGAATTTCGGCGGGCTGGGTGTTTGGTTGGATACCTCTTTTGCTCTGAGCTTAGGGTACCTGTTCGTGTATAGTGTTTTATATGCTGGGCAGCCTTTGTAGTTGGCAGGGTGGTCCCCTTGGCAGTGGATGCATTTCGCTGGGGTTTCCGGTGATTTGGCGCACTGGTCAGTGGAGTGAGAGCCTGCGCATTTAACGCAGCGGAAAGTATGGTTGCAGTATTTCTGCGTATGACCGTACCTTTGGCACCTTTTGCACTGCACTATTTCTTTTTTCACGAGCGGTGGTTCGATCTTTACTATCGCGTTCATTAGGCGACTGATGTTGTATATTTCCTTATTGTTCGGTTTTTGTTTAATGTCTAGGAAGAATAAGGATAACGGGTCTTTCGAGACTCTATGCCTTATATTACTTACGTTGATGACTTCGTGGCCGAGTTTTGAGAGTTCGTATTTTAGTTCGTCTATGTCTGCTGAGTGGTGTATGTTTCGTGGGACCACCCGGAAAGGCCTTTCCTGTTTGAGTTGGTAGGTGTGGAAGTTGGCGTTCAGTGTCCTAAGTATCTTGGTGAGTTTTCTGTAAGCTTCTGGGTTCGTCGGTAGTATTTTTACCTTGTTGTTGCTTATCTGAAGGTTATATTCCTCCTTGCTGGTGTCTCTCTCTAGGGACTTGATCATTGTCTGTATGTCAATGACGTCGTCCACAAATATTGGTGGGGGAGGGCTGATTCTCTGTGAGTGTTGGTTTGGTGGCGGTTCTACGATTTCCATGGCGTCGTTTGAGGATTCCAATACGGCGAACCTGTTGTGTGTGTTTATTTGCGTTGCTGGTTCTATTTTCCTCTTCTTTGTAGTGTTAGCGTCGTTAGTGCGGAGAGTTCTGCTACACTTCTGCCACGGGGGGGGGTAGCTCGGGGTAGCTGCGAGTCTGCTCCGGAGAGCCTGGTCGCGGTTGCTGGGCCATCATCGAGCTAGTTAATTCGAAATGAACAACTAGTCGTGAGGCTGTGAGGCTAGTATTCGGGTTGGGGTTAGGTGCGTGGGATTTTCTTCTCCCTAGAGGGTAAGGGACACTTAGCTGCGTTCTCTTTCGACGGTTGGGCGACACGTGTTGTTTTCGAACTACGCTGGGCACTAGAGACACGTCTGCACGCTTCGGCACTCCACAGCGAACTGCCCTACGAATAACATGAATATTAATATCTTTGTTCTTAGTAGTAGAAGTCAAAGTATATCGACTATCTTGAGGAAAAAATCCCTTTATGTCGATATTACCATGTACTCTACAAGGAGCGTTTGATTTGAACGAAATGGTTCTCTCTTGAATTTCTAAGTTGTTGCGCTCGAAATAAATAACTATCTCAAATTAAAATAGCGCGAACATTTATTTCTTTCTTATATGGAGCTGTAGTAAAGATTGTTTTCTATTTAATGCATAAGTCTTTACCTTATTAGATATTCTTATTTCCAAGGAATCGGATTTTCTATCAATTCTCGAGCTTTATAAGTCTGTAATCTGATAAAATCTGAATACGGTGATCAGTGATCAAAGCAAGTAGAGTAATTGTTTTCAAGGATAATATTTCTAAAGATAAAGGATCATTTGAATTAGCTAAAAGAGCTAGAAAATTAAGGACTATTTTTGGACTTTATACCTGGTTATATGCCTGGTTTGGATTCCATAGTCTTATCTTCGCTACACCTTTGAAAAATCTTCTTATTTTTTCATCATATTCTGCTTCTGCTTCTAATAAAAGAGAGATTATCGACCAAAGATTATTGAGTGAGTCGTATTTAGCACCTCTCTCAAACTTTAAATACAAACATTCAAGAACGTCCGAGTTGGAACTTCGAAACTGATCTACAAATTTTCCTGGCAAAAGTTCCACCATTAACCCTTTGACTACTGTTGACGCCTAAGGCGTTTAGAAAACTTGCGCTTGTGACGTTGTAGGCATCTGTAGGCGCTTAACACTTTGACTGTCACGTTGGTCATATATGAAATTGTATGAAAATTGACAATTAGGGCATTTTGAATATAACCGATAAATAGAAGATACTTTGAAATAAGAAGTGTCCTATTGAACAATTAAACATTTTTATTAGAATATCAATAAAAAAAAATGAGAACAAATCTTGCATCTAACGGTGTACTGTGTTTGCATCCATATCTTTGAGGAGTAATCTACGAATATTATTATAAACATACCTTAGAAAATAATCGTAAATGCTACTTTATAATCATTTAATTGAAGTTAAAAATGTGCACGTACCTTATTATTATATATAGAATGAGCAAATACTGTTTACTAATATCTTCTACACGTTTCAACAATATATTCTGGACGTTTTACTTACAACGAAGTAACGAATGCGAATGGTTTGTTGAAATAAACGAAGCTTTGTTGTAATATGTCGCTATCAACTGTTGCCAAGGCGCCACGGTGATCACCACTGACCACCAATAAGATAAACGGTTCATTGGGGAAGAATGTTGTCTTACATCATCAATTTATTATTATTGTTGAGGTTATTCGGTGTGTAAACAGAGAAACACGTGGATAAATTGTAAGGTAGAAAATATATTTAAATAGAAGTGTAATAAGTAAAAATACAATTTGAGCTGGTTCAGATCCGCACGCTAGCTGTGTTACCTAATAACTGAAAAACCCCGAAGCCAACGTCGCCTGTCTACTGTTTATGGCCTAACTTCGTCGCAGTCTTTTGTCTACACGCTGTCGATGGCTTCAGTGCTTGAGAAAACTAAAAAAGACCAGATGTAGAGTTTTCTTAGAAGTGGTAACCACTTCAACACCCTCCCTAAAACTCTACATCCCTACAAACAATTATCTCAAATTTGCAAATTATCTCTTAATATTTTCTAACTCTTGTCGTAAATATCTGAAAATTAATTTGTCAATGCCTTCTCAAGTACATTTGCCAGCCGCCTTTCTCTTTTCCATACAAATTAATTTATTACACAAAAAAAAACTAGAAGACTAAACAGATCATGTAGAGTTTTTCCTCTTTTTTTTTGAGAAGTAATAATCACTTCGACACCCTCCCTAAAAACTCTACATGTTTATAAACAATTACCTCTTAATATCTTTTTTACTTTTCAAACCTAACTTTTTCCTTAAATATTCAAATCTCGGTTTTGGCAACGCCTTTGTACATATATCTGCCAATTGCTCTTCGCTTGTTACATACGTTATATCAATTTCGCCTCTATTGTATAAATCTCGCAAGAAATGATATCTTACGTCAATATGCTTACTTCTTTGATGGAATTCTGGATTCTTAATTAATTTCACGGCACTAGTATTGTCTACACATAGCATATACTTAAGGATCTCTAATTTACATTCAAGAAATATTTTCTTTAGCCACATAATTTCTTTCGCTCCTGAGGCTGCACTGACATATTCAGCTTCGGTCGTAGATAGAGCTATACATTGTTGTCGCTTACATTGCCATGTGATGGCCGCATTCGCATACTTACATACAACGCCTGATGTCGACTTTTTTGTTTCTTTGTCGCCTGCATAGTCAGCGTCACTAAAGGTTTCGAGACTGCCTGCTTTTGTATATAAGAGTCCCATGTCTGCGGTCCCTTTTATGTAGCGCAAAATTCGTTTGACTAATTTCCATTGATACTGGTTTGGATTCTCTAAGTGTCTCGCCGCTATATTTATTGCAAAACTAATATCTGGCCTACTTACGGTTTGTAAAAACATTAAGTTCCCTACGGCTTCTCTGTATGGTGCGTTACAATCATTATCGCCTATGTTACTTTCGTTCCAATTAGTCTCGATAGGTGTAGAAACACTGTTTGCCTCATTCATATTAAATTTTTCCAATATGTTTTCGATATACCTATTCTGATCAATGAATATTGAATCATCTTCTAACCTATTAATTTCAAGTTCAAGAAAACTCTTTACTTCTTTCGAACTCGTAATTTTGAATTCTTTATTTAAATCATCGAAGAATTTATCAATTAAAGATTCATCTGAAGCTGCTACCAGTCCATCGTCTACGTATATGGTCATCAACATTAATTTGTCGTCTTCTGTATAAATATAAAAACAAGGATCTGCGTTACTCTGATAAAATTTTAAGTTCGAGATAAATTTTGTGAAACGTTCCGTCCAACATCTTGGAGACTGCTTTAAGCCATATAGGCTTTTTAGCAATCTACAAACCCGATTTGTATCATCATCATAACCTTTAGGTTGTTTCATATAAATATCTTCTTTCAGACTTCGATATAAGAATGCGGTTTTAATGTCGAACTGTCCGAGGTGTAAATTATTTTTGGCTGCAATACTGAGCATTAATCTAATTGTGTCAAACCGAGCAACGGGACTATATGTTTCCTTATAATCTATGCCTTCTTTCTGTGAACACCCTTTTATTACAAGTCGCGCTTTGTATCGTTCCGAGTTGTCCGGATTTAGCTTTATCGTTAAAACCCACCTATTGCTAAGTACCTTCTGATCTTTAGGTTTTTCTACAAGTATCCACGTCTTATTTTCATGGTGCGATTTCATTTCATCATTCATAGCTGTTTCCCATAACTCTTTCTTTTCGGATCTCATCGCTTCGTTAAAATCCACCGGTAATTTTTCCGCTACGTACGTTACTGGGTTACTATAAAAATCGGTTCGTTTGATCTTATCTCTATCTCTCAATTGTCTCACATTGTCGCTAGTTCCATGAGGTTGTTTTTCATGTTCACTCTCTGCACTTTCATACGTACATGCTCTATCGCTCTGCGCACTCACATCTTCGCGCTCGACAATTTTCGGTAAACTTAATTTTACGAATTCCGCATTTTCTAGTTCAGGCTTAAATATTACGTCACGGCTTAATATTACATTTTTTACTGTTGGCACGTACACTCGATACCCTCGTCCGTCATCTAAATAGCCTACCAAATATCCTTTGTTAGCCTTTTTGTCAAGTTTTGTCCTTTTCTCCGCAGGTATGTGAGCAAAGCACTCAGTACCGAAAACCCTAAACTTTTCTAAATTCGGCGGTTTCCCGTACCACAGTTCATATGGTGTTTTCTTATCTTGTCTTGTCGGCCCCGACTTATTTATGACATGTACTGCTGTGTTCATGGCTTCGGCCCATAAGAACAGCGGTAGATTTGGTTTCGAATATAGCATCGACCGACCTGCCTCTACTATTGTTCTATTTTCCCTTTCTGCGACATCATTCTGTTCAGGAGTGTATGGGACGTTAATCGTGTGCCTAATTCCCTGACTTCTTAAAAATTCTTTGACTTCTTTATTTTGGAATTCTTTCCCTCCATCACTATGAATTTCTTTAATTTTATCCTTAAATTGATTTTCAACTTCTAGGCAAAAGGTTTTTAGTTTTTCAATTACTTCTGACTTACGTCGTAAGAAGTAAATCTTTGTGAATTTTGAAAAATCATCTTTAAATGTCAGAAAATACAGTTTCTTGCCTAATGACTCGACTTCCATAGGTCCACATACATTCGTATAAATAATTTCGCGAGGTTTAGTCGCCCGATTGATTTTCTCGTGAAAACTCGATCTATGCTGTTTCCCGTACGCGCAACCTTCACAGAAAAAGTTATTATCCTCTACAACTTTCATATTTGAATTCTTTAAGAATTCTTTAACATGTCTGATGTTCTGATGACATAGCCGTTCGTGCCATAACTGCAATGTGTCCGCGTTTGACTCCGCTCTATTGCTAAAATTACAAACTGACGGTATGATAACTCGCATATCTACTTTATACAAATTTCCGATAACAGAACCTCTTGCTATTATTTTCTGATTTTGTAAAAATATGCAATTGGTCCCTTCCTTTGAAATACAAAAATCTATGCCCCTTCTTGCGACAGATCTAATCGAAAACAGATTTCTTTTCATACCTGGTACGTATAGAACATCGTTCATTGTACATGTTACTCATTTGCCGTCCACAAAAGTCTCTACTCTGATTTTTCCTTTGCCGCACGCATCCATGAACTCTCTCGCCGATCTCTATCTTCACCGTGTTATCGAATTCTTCGAAAACGCTGAACCATTCCCGTCGTCCTGTCATGTGATCCGTAGCTCCTGAGTCGATTATCCAAACATCAGGGTTTGCCGTTTGTATCGCTGAGGTACTTCCTAATAGACCAATTCCGCTGTGACCAATAGACCAATTTCTAGGTTCCTGGTTGTCTCTACTGTTGCTTCTTTTGTTATTTTTAAAACAGTTTTTGCTGGTGTGGCCTTTCCTTTTGCATATAAAGCATCTAAAGCAATCCTTCTTTAGATGGCCAACTTTTCCACAGTTAAAGCAACTTGGTCCTTGTTTCTCGTATTCACGTTTACTTGACTGCTTCTGCTGTTCCCTTTTATAATTATTACCTTTTGTTACCAGTGCCACCGATGTTTCCTGGTCGTCTTTCTTCCATCTAATTTCTTCCGTCATCAGCCTGGTACTAAGCCTGTCTAAGGTCTTCTTTTCTTCTTCCACGGAATCCCACGCACTGTGAAAATGATCGAATTTGTTTGGTAACACCGATAAAATGCGTGTTATCAGCATTTTCTCGCCAATTTCACTCCCAAGGACTTTCATCTTCGCCGCTATGAGTTCCAACTTTGATAGGTTGTAAGAGACATTTTCAGATTCTTCCCATTTAAAATCGAAGAACTGCTTCTGGACCATATTTAAATTCTCATCCGACTTCATGTCATATACTGTATTCAGCTTTTTCCACATTTCATGTGCTGTCGTGCAACATAAAAGAAGATCCAACGGTTTCTTTCCTACTGAGGTCACGATTAATTTTCTCGCTAATCGATCTGCTTTCAAAAATCTTCCACGAGCGGTTTCTTTCTCCGCGCTGTTACCTGGATGATACAAATTCCCTTCACACACGTTGATCAGGTCGTCATCTTCCTCCAAAAGTGTACGCATAACAGAACGCCACTGGAGCCAATTTTCTTCGCCGCGTAACATCTCGACCTTCGCACTTGCTGATTCCATTTTAGCACTATCCCTTATTTTACTAAGCACAACACTTTAACAATTTTATTCACTTCACGTTGCTACCTTGCAATTTACAGCCCTGGGCCATAACCTGTTGAGGTTATTCGGTGTGTAAACAGAGAAAACACGTGGATAAATTGTAAGGTAGAAAATATATTTAAATAGAAGTGTAATAAGTAAAAATACAATTTGAGCTGGTCCAGATCCGCACGCTAGCTGTGTTACCTAATAACTGAAAAACCCCGAAGCCAACGTCGCCTGTCTACTGTTTATGGCCTGACTTCGTCGCAGTCTTTTGTCTACACGCTGTCGATGGCTTCAGTGCTTGAGAAAACTAAAAAAGACCAGATGTAGAGTTTTCTTAGAAGTGGTAACCACTTCAACAATTATTTTGCCATTATATGCTTTGAATAATAAAAATACTCCCGTGGCGTCCTGAACGAAACATGTGATTTCGGCGTGGCAGTCAAAATGCTAACCAAGTTCGGTCCACTGACACGACAAGCGCCTATAGGCGCCCGGAAAATTTGATCGATCACAATTCCGACAGATCTCGTTCCAGTCAGACGTAAGTAAATGCTAATTCAGCAATTACATATTCCGTTAGTCATATGTTATTCAAATATGCTTATTTATATTTTGCAGTTATTTTTTGTTTTATCTTTAAAATAACAAATTGGGATAAGAAAATGGTCAGAAAAAGTGCATGCAAACATGATACAACAGGTGATTCTGATTCTGAAGAAACAAATGATTTTGAAATGCCTCTTCCTTTTTACAAGCGCATGATTAAAACACATCTTTTAATCTCTTCATCAGAATCAGAAGGAGTAATGTAGAGTATTGCACGAAAGCTGCACTAAAGCAAAAGAATGTAAAAATAAATTTTCCAGGACACAAGGAGATTTCCAACCTATAATTCACGAATTTGATGACGAGAATAGTGGAATGAAAGCAAGTGAAAAGAGCAATCATCTATTCTCGATATTTTTCAAATTTTCTTTTTGGAAGAACTCGTAGAATTCATTGTTGATCAAACTAACAATTATTCTGAAAATAGTACAAGAGGCGATGTACATTCTAATGCAACTACTGTTCCCAAAATGTATCATTTTTTGGCCATTATCATGCTCGTGGCACGAATACATATGATATCTATATCAGAATATTGGTGTAAGGATAAACTGATAAGAACAGTATCGTTTGGAGAAATAATGTCAAGGGTTCGATATACATTATTACGAAAGAATCTGCATTTTTGTGATAACAACATTAAAGATCACGATCCAATTATGAAACTATATTCCTGAACAATTAAGAACATCCTTTAAAACTGCATTTTATCCATATGGAAAATTATGTATAGATGAAAGTTTCTTATTTTTCAAACAATATATACCGTAAAAAGAGCAGGTTTGGGATTACATCCTTCGTCTTGTGTGATAGCGTGACAGGCTATATTCAAGATTTAATTGTATATTCCGTGGCAAACATGATAATTTCTGAAGATATACCAGCAAAATCGATAGAAAAATCTAGACAAATAGTAATGACACTTTTTGAAGCTTATCTTGGAAAAGGTCACACACTCGTGACCGACAATTGGTACAGCAGTCTCAATTTGTTCCTCGAGTTACATAAAAACTTAATCAACGCATATGGAACGATAAGAAGAAACAGATTGGGTATACCGGAATTGAATAAAAACATACACAAAGAAGAATGTGTATTTCGTTCAACAAAAATATAAAAAAATATATTATAAAATATATTAGCGTTGTAATGGATGGACAAAAGGAAAGTGTGGATGATTTCCACCTATCACTGCTCCAATATGATTGATACAAACAAGATACATTACCTAACAGAAGAAAAAATAACCAAGCTACAATGTATAATTGATTACAATAACACAATGGGTGTGGTTGACAAAGTTGATCAGATTTGTTACAGTCTGAATTCTAGCAGAAAAAGTTTAAAATGGCACATAATACACATATTTTATTAGAAATTTCATTTATATTTAATAAAACAAGTTTTACAAAAATACAGCTCAAGTAGAATACATGAATGCAAATTATACATGAGTGCTGATAATGAATCTTTTCGTTTGACGCAAAGGCAGTTTACGTCTACATATGTAAAACACGACGCAAATGTGTAGTGTGTAGAAAACATAACAGAAGAAGTGAGACACGTTACGAATGTTTCAAATTGTACCATGTTTTACTAGATTATTAAACATATCGTGAAAAAAGCTTAATATTAGTGTTAAATTTTATATACACTAACAATTGAACGCAGAATGCAAACAAGTAAATAATATTGTTTTAATGTAGTGGAATTCTGTATTTTTTCAATTTGATTATTTGAATATACTTTCCTAAAAAATGCACGCCTTGCGACTGATTCGTAGTCAAAGCTTAAGGCTTCGTCATACTGCTTGATTGAAGAATCACTCAAAGAAGATATAATTTCTAATGTTTTTTGGAAGCACTCCTTAGACCGAAGCCTTCACAATAACATCGTGCAAACCAGAGAAAGTTTCCGCCATGATGAATAGAGATTTCCACTTGATAAGATTATTTTACTGCTTGACGCAAGAATTAACGGCTCTTTCATGCCAGCCGGGGATTACTATAATTGCCGTCGCCCTTAAAATCATTAGAAATGGAGAAAACGCGTAAAAAGGTTACTTCAATTTAATACGAGTGCGTCTATCGCACATCTATTCGGACCATTAAACCACGAGACATAGATAGCGCTTATAGATTTTGTGTTTGTACGATTAGTAAATAGATCGATCTCGGACTTATCAAGATAATTTCCGATATTTGTTAAAACTTTATCTAGTCTACGAGATTCTCTATCAACTTCTGTATTTTCTCCGGACCTTATATACGAAGCGTAAATGCAAATATCTCTCTCTTCATACCAAGATTAGATTAAACGCGATAGATTATTGACATTTTGAAAATGAACTCCCGCCATTCTATTAACGTAGTAATGTAATGATGGCTACTGTATTATCAAGTCGCAGTAAAGTATCGCAGTTTCTCAAGTCATTAATAAAACATTGTGACCCAAGACAGGCTGCCTTTAACTCGAGATCACTTGTTGACAATTCACGCTCCTCTTGCGTCCAAAAAGCATGAGGTCTCTCATATCGATACACTGCAGCCTATTCAGATAAGGAGAAATCAGGATCAATTTTGAGTGAAAATTCTGTAAATTTCGAGGATCTATGTGCACAAGAAATATCTCGAAACCAGCATTGTAAGTCCGAATTCAAATCTGACAATTTCATATTTCTATCATAGTCATTATCGATCAACTCTAGAGTTAAATATTTTTCTCGTTCCAACCTTTTTTTGTGCACATGACTGTATTTTTCAGCGGGTCAACACGATACCAAATATCCAATAAATTTCGCAAAGTCCCGAATCTTGTAAGTCTTAATATTTAAAAATCTCTTTACTAATTTTTGCGTATATACACTTTTCTCTAAATTTATGGTCAAACCTAGTCGCTTTGAACTATTATACGTCAACTCAACAAATCTTTTACATTGCTCGAACGAATACCTTTATTTCTTAAGTACGACCGGAAATATTTCAGTATTTTCGTAAAAACGAAAGATGCCATGCTTAATCCAAACGGTAGACGATTGAACTTGTAACATGTTATTAAAATCAAATCTGAAGGATTTAGTTCAACTTTGTTATGGGAATTAATATTAATAGACGTGTTTGAGGCCAACTGCACTCATAAAATACTCAGCACTGTTGATGAGAATTTTGGTGCTACTCGCTGGATCTCTAATTTGATATTAATGAACTCGTTTAACTTTTTTGAGTTTAAAATTAGTCGGTAACCTCCCGTAAATTTAGATGTTAAAAATATATCCGAAATAAATTGGGAAAAAGTACGTTCAAAAATAGCACCTTGACTTGCTAATTGACTAATAATATCTATACGTATATTAACTTCTTTGTTTGAACAATGTCTATTTGGCTGTCTGTAAGTTCGAAAAACTTGAGAATGAAAAGGTATTTCGTAACCGCTTAATTACACTGAAATCGTCGAATATTGTGCCAATTTTTTCCATTCATGAATATAGTTTTTAATTCGACCAGATGCAGAATTTACTGGAGTTACGTGCAACCCTTTTTTAGTGTTCACACGTTCGCGGAAAGACAGTACCAAAGGGATGTCGAGCGATCAGCGAGGGGCGTAAATCTTCTGGATTTATGTCGATATCGCAAGGCAGTGTGGTTGCCTATAACATCTTATGGCGATACGAGGGATGACTACGTTGAAATGTGCCTTATTACAGCGAAAACAGAATATGTGCACTAATAGATAATATATATAAATATATAAAAATAATGATAACTATAATTTGAGAAAAAATAAATAACGCGTAACGGACGCGAGTTGCGTGTAAATGTAAAAGTACATGTGAAATGCAAAGTATTGAGTTTGTATGAAATCGAAATTTTTTGATAGATGATAGGTTTGTTTGCGAAATAACTTCGAAGTGAGTCATCTTCAAATTGCAGAAATCTATCAATTTGGAAGTAATAATGGAGACAACCGCTTTATTCTTATTTTACTGAATTTTGTAAGAAAGAGAATTACACTGTAGTTAATACTTAATTGATGTCGCGTAATAAATTCTATATATTCCCAAGAGTGACCGTAACAGGTAATAAGCTTGGAAAGCATACCGATTCTAATAATATGTACATATATACATGTTGGCAGTAAAGGAACAGAGTCTAGAAACGTACTAGCCTTGGTAATGTATAAAGGCAAACTCGACGAGAATATTAATTTCCGAAACTGACAGTGACAGCGTCCGATAGATTCATAAACTTAATATTACTGCTATTGATCGACTTACATTTATGGAGAGAGGGAGTGTACTGTTGTTCAATATTAAAATATCAATAGAGACAAAGGAAGCAGAAAAGTCAATCAGAAAATATTATATAGTCGAATTATAACAGATTTTTATTGATCGAAATTTGGTCGAGGTACATTTTAACATGACCTAGGATAATTTATCGTTATTCATAGTAATTTATCACCTCAGAAATTTGTTACGAGCGCAATTCTAGCGACCCCATTTTGTTATTAAACATTCGCGTTCAAAAGCTGAATTCCGTACCGAGCTGTCGACCACTCGCTAATTCAAAAAGCAAATTGTTGTCGAACGTTGCGTAAACCATAAGCTGTTTTAACAGTAGCATCTGTTCGACCTTTCATTTGTTAAGAGCATTTTAAAAAATTTAAAGGAAATTTTTCCGGAACGAAATTGTTGAATTACATACAGTCTGAACGTGTAGACCATTTGTTGAGAACTCTATCATCCCATCCTCCGGCGTATCGCGAAAAGTCAATAACGTTACATAGGAGGTTTTTATTAAATATGAGATTGTGTATACTAGCAGCATCTGCTTCCGTCAGGAGATTTTTTTTATTTACTACAATGATAAACTTACCACGATATAGATGTCTCTCTGACGAAATGTTTAAAGCAGAGACAATTTTGGCAGCGAATGTGATTACATTATAAAAATTCACGAATTTCAAGTTTAAAAAGTTATTACGGCCAAATAAAAGTATAATTAAATTAAATGTCAAATTATTTGAAAATGATTTATTTGTATTTCTCACAAAAGTGTTAATATAATATAATACATTGTATATTGATATAGTATAATGATATAACACACTATAGTACATTTAATATATATTTAATACTATAGTACATTTAATAATATAGTAGTATAATAATAATTTAATAATTATAATAATTTTGGTCATTTCTTAATCAGTCTTCCAATTTTTGTAAGTTTTTATAAGTGCCCTCATGAATGTAGGTACATGTAGTGCGGTATCACGATTTGTCCTCGAACATAGAATTGGAAAAATGTCTACTAAACGTGACAAATGGATTTCAATCAACTTGTAACTAACTGAATTGCATTCGCCGAATGAACATTAAAGACAGAACATGAGACACAAGAGACGCATATGGAGATTCCGAAGAAAATTGCCAGTAAACATAAAAAGTGAGCACATTGTATTATGCGATAAGTCAGAAAGAAAGCAATGAATTTCTCATGAAGAAACTCCATATGAGACACCTACGAGTTTAAATCGAAATATTTTCTATACCATTAACTATATCGAAAAACGATATCGAAAACTATAAAGAAAAGTTGAATGGTTTCAAGGCAAGCATATTTTGATGTTATTAGTTTTTCTGTGGGTGCACGCGTAAATGTCGTGTGAAGGTCGACTTTGCTTTTTTGAATTTTTTGAAAATCGTGTAACTTTAACACGTTTTGAGCCACACGCTGCCGCACGTACGTGGCCGCGTTTCCCGCACAATATCAGGAAGTAAATAGTACATTGTGAATTCGCATGATTCTGCATACGTGTAGCCTCGATTCTGAAACTGCACCGGAAGGTACTTCATAAGTGTGTAACGAGTATTTTTAGGGATATTATTGTTATATATGATAACTAAAACAATTTATAAAAGACGTTTATCACCCTTAACGTGCTCGATACAACTGGAAACCTTATGAACAAGAAGGGTGAATTCACGTTTCATAAACAAAAGACGATGATTCATATTTCTTGCTGACACTTCATAACAAAAAGACGACGATTCACAACCGCGGACATTAACATTTGGTAAACACAAGCGGACATTCACGTCTTCTGTCCAAAAAATGATAATACGTTAATGATTAATCGATGCGACTCGACGTCCTCTGTAAATAATTATTAGTCTACTTGTGTATGTCTGAAAACTATTAGTTTGGTAGGTACTTTAACTTTTGTTTCATTCAGCTTATCGCATAAAAGACAGGGAAAGATGTAAGGCACTATCTGTGTGTCTGTTTTAGCGTAAAAAACATTAATTTGGATTTGATAACTTGTAATGGTATACAACATTTGATCTAAATTTATCGTGTTTGTTATGTAGTAGGAGATTGCTGATTTCACGATTCTCATTATCAATATTAAAGTCATTATTTTTAATACTAATTTATTGTTACAATAATTTAAGTTATTATTTACACATATAATTGTAAAATAAAAAAGATGGTATCCCGCTGGGGGTAGCTATCCACATGTTATTTAGCAATTAAATTAGAAAATTTTACCGAATGTCCAGCTGGACAAATTGTAAGGTACAAATTAAATAATAATAAAAAAAATATATATATACATCCTGAAACTATTCCACTGTATATATGTATATTAAGAAAAATGAGACAAATTGGATTGCTGCAGCGTTTGAATCGTTTTTAGAATAATCATCCTCGCTTTACAATTATAATAATTTCATGATAAAAAAATAAAAGAAGAAAAAGGAAGAAAAGATAATTTTTGAGATTTTGAAACTATTTAATGCAAACCTTCTTAAAGAAACAGAATTACTTTTGATCTTATTTAACTAATTAATATTGAAGAACAAAATTAAATATGTACTTTGATTTTCCGATTCTTTTGTTATATAATATACTTTATTGTTTTTGATCACTTGATTTATTGAATGACTAATAAAATGTAATTTCCTATGAATGGAATGTTGCAACAAACTATGTATTAAACATTTGTTTTATTATATTCTAACGCAAGTTTCTAACTCAAGCACCTTTATATTTCACAGCACGTTTAGAGCTTAAAATATCTGAGACATAGATTAATAAGCCTGAATTCGTGTTTCTGACAGATAAGATTGAACGGGCGATTCTTCTCCTTCTTTATTCCTCCCTTGTTTTAGCGCATAGCTACATTTCTCTTTTATTCAAACTTAATCCAAGCTGTATCCATTGCAAGATTACGAAAGAAACTGTAATAAACATTCTTAATGTTTAAATTTTTTATTAATATTAAAAAAGACATTTTTAATTTTGTAAAATGGTATAGATAAATTTTATATGAAAATTAGAAACTAAAACAACATATGTATAAATATTGTAAAATACATATAAAACTCTTTTTCGTTTATATAAGTACCTGTTATTAAGATATTATTTACGCAGAGCAAGCATAGCAAATAATATTAAACTAAAGGAAATAAGGAAATAAGAAGGAAATATTGACACATTACTATTTCCTCATTTTTGCTAACCATATTTCTGATTTACTATATTTTCATATATAACACATATCGTATTTATGTAGAGAAATTAAAATAGAGGAGGAAATCTTGATCTTATTTTCACTCACTTAAGAAATAATGGAAGCTAATAGAAAATATTTGTTTCATTCATGAACTAAGGACAAATTATTCAATGTTACATTAACCTAAATCACAAATTACATTTAACAATTATATTTTGAAATATGAATATTTACATTACGGTAGCTTGTATCTACTTCAACTTACCGTTATGATAAAAATAACGATGTAATAACCATGTGGAAAATAACGATAGCCGAAACGCTGTAAGTAATGTTACACTTCTCGATCGATTATAGCTAAATTTTTATAATGAATATTTCGATTAACTGATTGCACTGATTAACTGATATACTTGTGCATACTCTGAGAAGCATTGAAGATTAAAGACCAAGAAAAGTATTGCTGATAATGAACAAGAGAGAATGATAACTCGAGTTCATACTCGGGAATATTTATAAAATATTAGATTGCGCGTTATACTCGAAACAAAGTTTGCATGTTGTGAAATTACATTGTTATAAT
Source organism: Bombus vosnesenskii (assembly GCF_011952255.1). Lineage (NCBI taxonomy): Eukaryota > Metazoa > Arthropoda > Insecta > Hymenoptera > Apidae > Bombus > Bombus vosnesenskii. The sequence goes on from NW_022882941.1 coordinate 383,284, forward strand.
AAACATTTTGTTTATTGGATGGACCGATGTTTATCATGATCTATAAGTATAATTTGCAATCGATTTGGGATTTCTTTTAGATACATGCATTATACAGAGTGATTCATAAATGCGGGTTCCATACTTTCGCGGTTAAATTTACTGAATCCGTTCTTACTATAATGAGGAAATAGAGCGAGAACTTTGAACCTTTTCTTTAATCATTTACAATTCGAAAACTGAGGTATGTAAAACATATGTTCATAGTCATTTTTTACTTGCATTAGTATGTAGGTACGATGAATTATTTATGACTCAGCTTTATATATTGTTACGTAAATTTGTTATATAAACAGACATTTCAAGAACATACTGGGAATAAATTTTCATCATTTCTTACTTTTAGACATTCATGAATGCATTACATACTCTTCTTTTTATGAAATTAGGATATGATTTTAACGCAGGTAATTTTCTCACTTGAAACACTCTGCTGTAATCATTTATGCGAAAGTGAATTTTATGGAGAAATTACAGCATAACATTTATACTTCCCGATTAGTCAGGCGAACCTCGAATTATTACCCGAATCGCTATAATTCGAAAACCTTTGCATTATTCAATATGCTAATAAATCACAATATTTAATGAATTCGTCTTTCGTACTAATGATATATTTAGATCACTATGCATGTTTTATAGTATTTTTTCACTATGCTTGCAACAAATATCTTGTAATTACAGCAATGATTACAAAACGTATTTGCACACTACTGTTTTCATTTTAACACTTGCACATCTATTAATCAAGTCCATGTGCACCAAATTTCGTATCATTTTGTAGTACTTTCATATGAGTATAAAAATTTGACAATATGGAAACGAAGATACACATACACATTATACACTACCATACATCAATATTTAAAAACTTGGTGCAATACAATCAAAGCATTGATATTTTTATACTTTTAACGCTATAATAGAAGACTTTTTGCCATAACTGAGATCCAATGTTCTGCCAAACGGAAGTTGAAACAAGGAATATAAATAGCTTTTTTTACACGAGGAGGGGAAAATAGCTTTATGCATATCCACTAGCCACACTACCAGGTTGTATGGGACTCAAAATGGTAATGCTCATATGATGGATATTCGTCACTCCACGGTGCGGCAAACGTAATACTTTGACAATCTAATAAATAGCTGGTACTACATAAAATCAATAGAAACTTTAAGAATGCGATCGAGAACACATTTTAATCAGTCTAGAATCTTAACAATTAACAGGTTACATTTGACATTTAAAGTCGCTTAACTCAAACATTTGTAGATGCAATTTTCATCTACTTTCAATTGTGGCTCTTTTATTTGTACTAAATATCAATTATTGTTTTTTTCCGGTATCCACTAACTCTATATATAGTTGCTTAAGATAGGATCGGAGGCGAAAATTATATTAAAGAATTAAAGAATTTGTATTTGAAGTGTATCTTATTTATACAGGGTGGTTGGTAACTGGTGGTACAAGCGGAAAGGGTGTGATTCTACGCGAAAAAAGAAGTCAAAAATATAGAATAAAAATTTTTCGTTTGAGGCTTTGTTTTCGAGAAAATCGACTTTGAATTTTCGCTCGGTACGCGTGCGGTACGTTATAACGGATCTCACTGTAGATCGTTGTCTCGAGGGAAAAATTAAAAAAAAAATAAAAAAAATTCTTACTCTATATTTTCGACTTCTTTTTTCACGTAGAATCACCCCCTTTCCGCTTGCACCACCAGTTACCAACCACCCTGTATATTTGCAATTGTTTGAAAGTATCCAAATACTCATGCACAATAGTATATATGTAAATAAAACCTGATAAAAAGACGCATCATTAAGATATCAAGATATGTATTAATACCTTTTGTTGTTACGGTAGTGTGTACGGTTTTTCAAATTCGTTTCAGATTTTATCAATATAATCACGATAATCTTACCTCATAACGATCTTAATGAAATTTCAAAAAATTTCGTATAACACACGATGATATATTTATACAAATTTTCTACGCCTAGAGTGTGGATACCTTCGTGGGCCACTATTACATGTAGTAAAATGCTATGACCCGATTACGTTGATTTTTAACCATGTGGGAGCGGGTGCCGCTTATAGGCGGCGACCACGCAACGATCGGCACCCCATATATCAGGCACACAACAGTGCCATCTGTAGTCAATAATATATTTTTTCGTCATCGGCAGAACATTTTCTGTTGATTTTATTGATATATTCGATTAATCGCTTCTTAAAAGTTACTCATTGTTGAAACAACATCAAAACATTTCACGCAATATATTTCATATATCCAAACGATCGTATAGTATTTCATGCTAAAAAATCTATTAAATCCATTGACAGTGATACAAAGATTGTCTTATTATTGTTTTATTCAGCACAGTTGTTATTTAAGACTTAGGAAAACATTTATACAGCAATCACGCCACTGTGCGCATTTGCGGCGCGCGCCTCCATACAGGGAAAGCACTTAGGTGGGCTGGACTGCCGAAGCGAAGGGGTTAAAAGCCAATATGCAAGATATGAATGAATTTATAGTGAATTTGTCAAGCCTTGTGAAGTTATTTTGTTTTCCTACAAGCTTTATATTTTTAGATTCATTGACATCGAAATTATAAACTACTAACCCACATGTTTATTTCTTCTGCCTTGAGAATTCTACGCATGTTTACATAAACAATACGAATATTTTTGACGAAGGAAATAGTTAATGATACAGCGACATCTATATTTAATAATGAACAACTTCACGTCACTATATGGATTAAATAAATATATAAAACGAATCATGTATAACTATAACAAAAACAATCTGCAATCTGAAAAGACTATAAATACGTACAAATTACGTAAAATCAGTAGCGTAAGAAAAATATGTTGGATCTCGAAATTAATATGAAATTGGCTGTTGAATATCAAACAAATTGATTAAATGATATTTTATGTTTAATCGGTTGTTAATAGCCGTATCAGCTATTGTGATATGTTATTGGCAACTTAGTAATTGTATTTTATTAAAATTTCTTCAGTTTTATTTTATAGAAAAAGAATTAATATAAATAAATGTATGAATGAAATTTATTTGTACTATTACAAGGAGGTTGTTACATTTTTATTTCTAGTTTCTTACACTTTATTTCTTACACGTATATATATTGTCACATTGAGTTCTTAATTTCTATATTACATTGCTATGAAAAAAATTAATATTAAAGTATGATCTAGTAACAAAACATTTGTTTCAAATAAGATGAAGTGATGCGCAATTTTTCTCGTATTACATGTATGACATAATAGACCTTTTTTCAAGATGCATGAGTGAGTTAATTTTGTGTGATTTATCTTGATTCTTGAAATTACCTGCACTTGCCTTGAAAGGGAATTAAATGTTAACTTGTTTTCATGAAAATTATATGTCATAATTAATAAACGTGGGGCATTTATTGTTACAATAATCCTTTCAAATTGTTTTTTTTTTAAGTGGCAAATTTCATGTCTAGTTATCTTACATTGTGATGCATTTATTTAAAACATCGATACTTACAATCATGATCAAATCAATCGTTTAAAATTTATCAGAAATTTACAAAATACATACTGATTCCATAAATCATAACTACGCTTCTATAACTACCACGTACGTTAGCCTGGTAACAAATATTGATTTACGCTTTAGAATGTTAAAGGGAGACTATTGTTTAAATTTATTGTATTGAAAACTCGAAACAATAAAAATAAAACAGAGATATATATCCGTATATATTTAAAAAAGCGGACGCCGTTCAGTTTTATTCCGTCCTAAGCAAACAAAATCGTATATTTTTACCTTTCAAAAATTAGTATTTTTACAGTATGAATAAAGAAATACAAACTTACAAAAATGAATAGTGGTTAAATGTACAATTAATGTCAATAAATACTGTGACTTATTAGTATAACGAATAATTGATTGTTTGAATGCTATAATGCCCTTTGCAATACTATTGCAACGCTATCGAAGTTTCAAAATATTTTTTATTACGTACGTACATTATAACGGTGGCTTGCTGTACAAATATTGTGTGACCAATGTAATGTTTTCGCGATACAAACAATTCTAAAAATTCAATGATACCTCATAATTAAATAAATACTTCTTGCATTTATTTATCTTTATCAATGTTATTATAAAATTAATTGCAAATTGTGCATTAAATGTCACATAGGAACATAAAATGCCAAAGGTGGGCGGTTCTCAAAAATATTTCTATACATATACATTAAATGCAGTAAACTGAAATATTATTTTTGATACATTTATGAAGTAGACATACATAAGTATAATTTCTATACATCATAAAGAAGCCGTCAAGAACTTTTTGCTGCATAGAAAAAACTGGAATTTTTCGAAAACTGGATATACAACATTTGTGTCATAAACCATCGATATTACGTAATATACAGGGTGGTTGGTAACTGGTGGTACAAGCGGAAAGGGGGTGATTCTACGCGAAAAAAGAAGTCGAAAATATGGAATAAAACTTTTTCATTTGAGGCTTTATTTTCGAGAAAATCGACTTTGAATTTTCGCTCGGTACGCGTGCACTTTATCACGTCTCGTTATAACGGATCTCACTGTAGATCGTTGTCTCGATGGAAAAATTAAAAAAAAAATTTAAAAAAATTAAAAAAAAATTTTTTTTTAATTTTTTATTCTATATTTTCGACTTCTTTTTTCGCGTAAAATCACCCCCTTTCCGCTTGTATCACCAGTTACCAAACTCCCTCTATATTTATCGTTCAAGTGTTCTTCGTGAGTTACTATAAGTTTTCGATATTATTTATGTGGGATAGTGTGCCATCAGGGAAGGACGTGGCGTGAGGGGTAATTGTTTATTAGCGTTGTCAAGAAATGTTAACGTTGTCAAGGAGTGTTGTGAGCGTTACCAAGATATGTTAAGGAAAAAGTGAGCATGGAAAACATTGTAACGACAGTTGAGAGAGTCAGAGTTGAATTTATCGTTGCCGTGTGAAGATCGTTGTGTTGTTATGTCATAGAAGTAGTGAGTAACGAATACGTGAAACGGGGTATTATATTCGATTTCGTGTGAGTGCAAACGATACTGTATAAATCATACTGTTACCTACAAACTAATAATATAACATTCCTACATTTATCCGTTTCACAAGCTATATCTATGTAATGTTTCTAACGAATTATTTCCATCATTTCATCAACGTCCTGTATTTCATGTGCCAACACAATCAAATACTCCTTTTGGAAAGCTACCACAGGCTGAGAACACCTACCTATCTTACTACTACCATCTGTAAGGAAAACCAGCGGCTTTTGGGCAAAACGTTCACGAGAAGAAGCCACTACCTTCGCCGAATATCTACATAAAATATCTCAAACCGAAGAATCAAATACACTCGCGCAAATAGCACAATTACGACCCTACTCGCGGAAACAACCCCAGAAGATTCATAAGACATTAAATAGATCGCAGACATTAAAATTAGAAACATCTCCGCTTGGACTTAATTAACGATAAAATTATTAAAGAACTTTCTTCGGAAGCAATCAGGATGCTTATAATATAATCAAATTTAATGCTATACTTGGAATTAAATACATCCCTATCCACCCTACATTGGCCTATGCTATATATGCAACATAAAAAGAATGTTGAGTTGGCTGTATCCTACTGACCTATCTCATTACTTCCAATAATGTCAAAAGTGCTTGAGAGGATAATATTATCTAGAATACTGGATATCATTTCATAAAAAGGTCTTTTTACGCACAAATTTGACTTCTAGAGAAATCATTCTACGATCAAACAAGGTAGGTAATAGAAACAAGATTACTAAAGCTACAGAACAGAAACAATATATCACCGCTACATTTCTCGACATCGAAAAAGCGTTTGATAAAGTATGACATGGAGGCCTGCTATATAAAATAAAACTAAACCTTCTTATCGCCTTTTATCATGTAATAAAGTCTTATCTCAAGACCAGAACATTTTTGGTAAAAATACAAGGCAGTATCTCTGACATTCACAAAATCAGACCTGGTGTTCCCCAGGGTAGCGTCTTAGGCTCATTCTGTATACCTCTCTATACCAGTCGATAACTCTAGTGGTTCAGATAGTGCACTATTCACATTTGCAAACGACACAGTCATAATAACCACTCACGATAATCCCGCGGCAGCTTCTCATTTACTTCACAAACACATCGAAACTTTGAACTTTGGCTAAACCAACGGAGAATAATATTAATCCTGAACAAATGCAATCATATTACTTTCACGTTAAAGAAAGCTAGCATACTTCCCATTATGCTCAACCATACTACGTACCACGCTACAAACTAAAATAGTCATTTAGGTCCATATCTGAACTCCAAATTTACCTGGAAAAATCACATTCGCGAAAAAATAGGACAAACTCAGATTAAAAAGGAAAGTATGCACTGGTTTACTAGTAAGCATTTCAAATTGGATTAAGCATTCCACACACGAAAACACACTGTTGCTATACAAATCAATCATAAAGCCTTCAATCTATAATTCTTAAAACAGTAGTCAGTGCTCCATGGTATATTCGCAAAGACCTACATAATGAAATCGGTTTCCGAAAAAATAAGGCGACTATGTAGTCATTACAAGAATCAGTCTGGAAAATCACCACAATACGATAACCAAGGAACTTCATGTATCTGATCAACCCAGGTGATTATAGAAAAGACACTCGATTGATCTTCTCCAATTACGCACTAAATCTTTATAAATTTCACAATGTTTAATTATAACAATACGGTAACACGATTGATATTGACTTTTTTTAAATGGGATAACGTGTCCGTCTACGTGTTAAATGAACCTACGCCAATAAGCCAATTTATCGAATGAAACAAGTTATAAAACTTTTACGGGGAAAAAGGAAAGAAAAATATACCAACGTTGGTTTATTAAGCTTTACAATTCTCATTTTTTTAATGGCTAACAATTCCGTAGAAATACTATCTCCATTTGTCAAGTGCACACAATAGATTGAAATTCTGAAAGCAGACTGGAATTTATCGGTGCGAAACGTAACTCGATCCACTAATTCCTGGAAACACAAACACGATCTCTTATATACCGTTTACGTAATTAAATTGCTTCAAGATCCGTTAACTCGTAAAGTGCGAGAGTTTAGTTTAGCAAAATTATACGTAAACATTCGTTTCTTATAAACCGAGAATTAAACAGATTTATAAATTATAACATGAACTTTTGTTCGTAACAACACATTATATGTATGTATACCGAGTAAATGTGATCAAATTTTATAAAAATATAAAAATTTATTTGGACATAGTGCTTCATATAACACGTTTTTATATACATTTATATATTTAATAAATATTATATGAATACATATGAGAATCATACGAGAAAATTATAACATCACTTTTGTTGATTTCCTAACTTCTTATGAAATAGTTGAAGAAGAGAATAATGTGACAGATAAAAAGATACATATATGTAAACCTTTTGAAAATATATGATACGAATAGAAATTTTGGAATAATGTTTTAGTTTGTAACAAAAATAGTTATTAAAATATATGTTCGGTTGCATTAGTTAAATATTTGCCGGCGGCAGACTAGAAAAATCACAATATTCATAAGTTTTATATTTTTTTATAGAACATAAATAAATTCTCCTCGAACTTCTATCGGCCAAATAGGTATATATTCCAGTAATGTTTTATGTATTTGTTTACTATTTTCTACTGGAGAATCTTTCTTCTTATGTTTATTTCATATAAAACCGATTTAAATTTTCCACGTTATTTACAAATATGCATATTGTTGCGTGGGGGTTATTCAATGCAGTGGTTTTTATACATTATTTATTTACAGATTTTAATATGGCACAGTAATGAAATCAACAACACGATCTATACGCTTTTAAAAATATACATTTTTGTATAGAACGAGACGGGCTCCTTGAAGCTCGGGGACCGATTCTCTTTTTAAATATTCACAATCGTTAGCGAAACGACCGCTCGATCGAACAATCGATCTATTTCGCTTCCAGAGACATCTTCAGTACGACTGAAGTTGTACACAGCAACTTCGTATTGTTGCAACAGTATTTTTTATATCTCGAAATTGTATATCTCAAAAACTGTAATATCTTTAGCTAACTTATAGTACTATTGTGTTTGGTTATAAACTCTTTATCGGCGGTGAAATCTACCTGTGAAAATTTTCGTGTTGGTGTTTCTTTCATACATGCAACTTCGACATAAGCATAATAAGGCCTACTCTATGTAAGTAGATCATTCTTTAAGATTATGATATCTAAGGGAGCTGCGAAAATGACATTCTTACTACTAAAATTGCTACTACCTACTTACTTAGGAAAATAGGAATGTTTTTAAAACCAGTCATATACGTTGATACACCACTAATACAGTGATACACAAGTACATATGTAGTTAGGTAGATATGGAATCCCTTTCACACTTCATTCCTTCTATAGCTGTTCGCTGTGGAGTGCCGAAGCGTGCAGACGTGTCTCTAGTGCCCAGCGTAGTTCGAAAACAACACGTGTCGCCCAAACGTCGAAAGAGAACACAGCTAAGTGCCCCTTACCCCCTAGGGAGAAGAAAATCCCACGCATCTAACCCCAACACGAATACTAGCCTCACAGCCTCACGACTAGTTGTTCATTCCGAATTAACTAGCTCGATGATGGCCCAGCAACCGCGACCAGGCTCTCCGGAGCAGACTCGCAGCTACCCCGAGCTACCCCCCCCCGTGGCAGAAGTGTAGCAGAACTTTCCGCACTAACGACGCTAACACTACAAAGAAGAGGAAAATAGAACCAGCAACGCAAATAAACACACACAACAGGTTCGCCGTATTGGAATCCTCAAACGACGCCATGGAAATCGTAGAACCGCCATCAAACCAACACTCACAGAGAATCCCCCCTCCCCCACCAATTTTTGTGGACGACGTCATTGACATACAGACAATGACCAAGTCCCTAGAGAGAGATACCAGCAAGGAGGAATATAACCTCAAGATAAGCAACAACAAGGTGAAAATACTACCGACGAACCCAGAAGCCTACAGAAAACTCACCAAGACACTCAGGACCCTGAACGCCAACTTCCACACCTACCAACTTAAACAGGAAAGGCCTTTCCGGGTGGTCCTACGAAACATACACCACTCAGCAGACATAGACGAACTAAAATACGAACTCTCAAAACTCGGCCACGAAGTCGTCAACGTAAGTAATATAAGGTATAGAGTCTCGAAAGACCCGTTATCCTTATTCTTCCTAGACATTAAACAAAAACCGAACAATAAGGAAATATATAACATCAGTCGCCTAATGAACGCGATAGTAAAGATCGAACCGCCGCTCGTGAAAAAAGAAATAGTGCAGTGCAAAAGGTGCCAAAGGTACGGTCATACGCAGAAATACTGCAACCATACTTTCCGCTGCGTTAAATGCGCAGGCTCTCACTCCACTGACCAGTGCGCCAAATCACCGGAAACCCCAGCGAAATGCATCCACTGCCAAGGGGACCACCCTGCCAACTACAAAGGCTGCCCAGCATATAAAACACTATACACGAACAGGTACCCTAAGCTCAGAGCAAAAGAGGTATCCAACCAAACACCCAGCCCGCCGAAATTCACTACTACCCCAACCCCCTCAACCAACCAAACGCACAGTCCTACCAAATTCATCTCCACCTCAACCTCCTATGCCCAAGCAGTACAAGGCATCCAAAATAACCCGAACAGCCAAAGGAACCTTCCCCAAAACAGTGACCCCAACCCACCAAACACAGACAACTCCTCAAGGCTTGAAAAGCTAATAGAGAAACAATCGGAGCAAATAAATCACTTGCTATCGCTACTAACACTCATCGTGGAAAAATTAGCACGCCCCGACTCAAAATAAAACCAAGGCGCATAGCACTCTGGAACGCCAACGGTCTAGCGCAACACAAACTTGAACTAGAACTCTTCTTAAAACACCAGCAAATCGACGTAATGCTCGTGTCGGAAACCCACTTCACCGACAAGAGCTACCTGAAAATAAATGGTTACAAATTCTACCATACCCAACACCCCAGCGGAAAGGCCCACGGTGGCACCGGAATAATAATCAAAGCAAGTATTAAGCACTACGAACTCCCATCATTCCAGTAAGACTACCTCCAAGCAACAAACGTAGCAATAGAAGACTGTCATGGCTCAATCACCACCTCAGCAGTATACTGCCCTCCCAGACACTCCATCGCCAAAGAAGACTTTGATAACTTCCTGGACACCCTGGGCAATAGATTCATAGTTGGAGGAGACTATAACGCCAAGCACATCCAATGGGGCAGCAGACTGGTTACAGCAAGAGGCAAAAACCTCTTAAACAGCATAAGAAACAACAACCTCAACTACCTCACCACATACGAACCCACATACTGGCCCACTGACACCAACAAAATACCCGACCTTCTCGACTTCTTCATAACTAAAAATATCCCATCAAGACACGTCCAGATCAACTCCTCGGCTGATCTCTCCTCTGATCATTCTCCCGTGATAGCAACAGTCAGTTCAACAATCATCGAGAATACACCTAATGGCTCCATTCACAACCAACACACCAACTGGCAGCTCTTCAGAGAAGTCTTTACACACTCAACCTCAGCCTTCACCCCACTAAAAACAAAGGAAGATATCGAAGCAGCCACGGAATACTTAAACACGAGCATAATAAACGCAATCCGCCTCTCCACACCGACAAAGCCATCTAACAGCAAACAAGAATATCCCCATTACATACTAAAAAAAATAGCAGAAAAACGAAGACTAAGAAGAGTATGGCAGACCCATAGAACACCGGAGGACAAACGCAAACTTAACAACGCAACTAGAAAGCTATCCAGAACCCTAAGAAACTATAAAAACGACTGTTTCCATAAATACCTCGCCAGCTTGTCCCCCACAGCCGACGCCAACTACTCACTATGGAAGGCCTCCAGGAAACTCACACGCCCCCCACAAATAATCCCACGTATCCGCCGTCCGCAAGGTGGATGGGCGCGAAGCCCCATAGAAAAAGCCGACCTGTTTGCAAATCACTTGTCAAAAGTATTCAAACCCCATTCCCCCCAAACCGCCGCGGACGTTACTGAATACCTGCACACCCCCTTCCAAATGTCCCCTCCTATCGAACCCTTCTCCTCTGCTGAGACTCTAGAAACAATCAGTCGCCTAAACCCCAAGAAAGCAGCAGGACACGACCTAATAGGCAATAGAGCAATCAAGGAACTTCCCACAAAAGGGATAGCACTCATCACATCGATTTTTAATGCTATCCTTCGCCTGGAACACTATCCTAAGGCTTGGAAAATCTCATTGATTACCCTCATCCCTAAACCCGGTAAACCGATATACGAAACCTGCTCCTATCGCCCAATCAGTCTTTTACCTACCCTGTCCAAACTATTCGAGAAGATGCTCACGAACCGACTCCTTCCAATCCTGGAGAACTTGAAAACACTCCCAGATCACCAATTCGGCTTCCGAAAACATCATTCTACAGTAGAGCAAATCCACCGCCTAACTCATACGATCAGCCAAACACTCGAAAAGAAAAAATATTGCTCAGCGGTCTTCCTAGACATCCAACAGGCATTCGATAAAGTATGGCATGAAGGGCTACTATACAAACTTAAAAAGATCCTACCCCACCCCTACTACTCCATCCTAAAATCTTACCTAACCAATAGGCAATTCATGGTTAAATACCTAGACGCCACTTCCGCAACATTCCCAATAGAAGCCGGCATACCCCAAGGTAGTGTCCTCGGACCCCTACTGTACTCCATCTACACTGCCGACCTACCCATATCAAATGATATAACAATAGCGACATTTGCAGACGACACAGCGCTATTAGCTTCCCACGCTGACCCGGTAATAGCCTCATCCACTCTCCAGCGAAGTCTCGACTCCATGGAAAAGTGGTTTCACAAATGGGGCTTCAAAGTCAACGAAAAGAAATCCACACATGTAACCTTCACGCTCCGAAAACAAACCTGCCCCCAGGTCACCATCAACAATGCAACAGTTCCTAGCAGGGACACAGTCCGATACCTGGGCATGACCCTGGACAGGAGACTAACGTGGAAGACACACATCTCAGATAAAAGGAAGCAACTAAAGGACAAACTAAAAAAACTCTATTGGCTCACGGGCCGACGCTCCAAACTAAATATACAGAATAAAATTACCCTCTACAAGACCGTAATAAAACCTGTCTGGACCTACGGAATCCAACTATGGGGAACAGCAAGCAACTCCAACATAGAAATACTCCAACGCTTTCAATCGAAAACGCTAAGATCCCTAATTGACGCACCTTGGTATGTAACCAATGAAACAATACACCGCGACCTCAAGATACCCACCGTCAAAGAGGAAATAGCAAAATATAGCAACAGATACAGCAAAAGAATCAACAAACACCAAAACCCCCTAATCACTGGACTACTCCATACGACGGACCAGACTCGCAGGCTGAAGAGGCACTACCCGCTAGATCTAAACGTCAGATTCACTTAATTATCCAAATTAAGCATATGCACTTACTTATAATACTTATAAATTATACCTAGCTATAATAGTATTAACTTATTGTAAATAAATAGCCATGTCACTGCGCCACGCCAGAAAAATTACTGAAAATTCTCAACGCGAGAATTGATTGTAATTTCAACAAATAAATAAAAAAAAAAAAAAAAAAAATTCCTTCTATAGCAATGGAATTTTTTCATATCGCGATGCTTTCATATAGCGATTATTCTGTTATTCAAACGCATAATTCTCAATCGCTGTTACGAAGTGCAGAGGTAAACGCTTTTAGTTTTAAACAAGTCGGTTTTCAAATTGATGTTCTATAGATAAGTTAATAAATCGAAAACGAAAGGGAGAACGAAAACTGTTTATGTTTAAGACTAAGGTTTACGGAACCCGGATTTCAAACTTCGAAATGATATACGCCAAAAAACCATAGCATTAATTTTAACCATTTTGCATCGTAAGTTATTTATTTATTTATTATTGCTTAGTCCGTGCTTCGGCTTTGGACGAACTTTCGGTTTTACATCTCTTATGTCTATTTCTCTTCTTATATGTCTACCTCCCCTTTTTTCCACTCTATTCTATTGCACTACCTTACTTATTCTACCTCTAAAAACTAAAAATTAGGAACTATAAATTAGCAACTAATGACTAAAAACTATTGCAACTTTGGTCTTTAGCCTTCTTGCTGTGCCTCCTTCTTGTCGATTGCCCTTCTCTTCTCCATTATTGCTTTCAGTTCTGCAAAACCTTCTCCAGTCTCGTTTAGCGCTTTTCCTATGTCCTTTGGTCCTCCCGTTATTTCATATTCTTCTATTACATGTCTGCCAGTATTCTTCTGTCCTCCCACTTCATCCTCCCTTCTAGGTACTTTGGTAATTTTTCTTTGGCTATGTTTCTGTAGTGTATATTATACTTGGATTCCCTTATCCTTTCCCCCCTCTCTTCTGTTTCTCTGTTTCTTCTATAATTTGGTCTGCTGTCATCCTTTCTTGCTCCTCTCCTATTTCTATCTGCGCTCCTCCTTTTCTCACCTCTTCTAGTCCCTTCTTTCTCTTTCTTGCTCTTTTCCCTTCCTGACCATTCCCCCATTCTCTCTCTCTCTCTTTCCTTTAGACACTCCTTTACTAATTCCTTTTTTGATTCTAGGGCTTTCTCTTCGTACCTCGCTGTACTTTTTAATCCTTTTTCTTTTATTTCTATTATTTTGCATTCTACCATCAGTATACAATTTGGTGTTGTCATATCTAAGCCTAATATCCATTTTACATATCTCCTTTGAACTCTGTCCAGTCTTTCTTCAATGTTTCAGCCCCATACATTAATTTCATGCTTTGCTCCAAACAGCGCCACGCTCTCTACCAGTGCTCCAAACATCTTCATTCTCCTATTGTAGTCCTGTTTGAATATTCTTTCTCCCACGCTCCATGTTTCCTTCATTGCTATATTGCTAATTACACTTGCGCTCCTGATTTCTTTACTATTCTGCAACGACTATTAACCTCAATGGATAACGATTATCCTTCGTTGTCTTCAAAATCGTCATCTTCTTCTAGAGCTTTGCAAACTCGATCACTCAAACCGCTTCGACCTTCCTGTACTAATAACTCTTCTACTGTATTCCGACTAAGCGCGTCCACATGACGCATCGCCGTACCTGGTCTATGCTCGATTTTATAATCAAATTGTACAATTAAAAGTGCTCAATGCGCCACTCACGAACATACACCTTTCTTTTAATATTTTCTATCGTTTCTGCAGTTTTTTGTAACTGCTCTTTCAAAGTACTTGTACTGTGTTCAAATTACTTTTTCATATCTTCTATCAACGTATTCTTTTCTCCAAATCGTTCGTCGCACGTTCTATTTCTGTCCGCCAAATTTTCTCTGATTCTTTATGAACCGCGCTTTCTTATTGATTTTCTTTCAATTTTGATTGCAATTCAGTTTTTTGATCTATACATTGCTCCATAATTATTCTTTTCTCTTGCACCTCATTCTCCAGATTATTTCTACTTTCCTCCCAATTTTTATTGCGACTCTGTAAGTATTCGATTTGCTGCGTTTCTTAAGTAGTAGCATTTGAGACTTCATTGCGAAGATGTGTCATTTCTTCTTCTGTTTCGAATGATTTTATGCTAACACGTTCTAGCTGACCGACACGTTCTCTTTCTTCCAGCAACAGCTTTTCGATATCCTTGATCTTATTTTCATTTACAGTATATATCACAAATTGCTCTCTTCTTTCTTTCTGAATATCATCCTTGTTAACCGATTCTTCCTCGAAACGAAACTGGAGATCTTCACACTTCCTCTTCTCTTCCTTCAATTGTAAAGCTAGTGCATTTTTCTCTTCGAGTAATTTTGAAAACGCAACCTCCGCGTCAGTAACGGTTTTTTGCATTTTCTCGCGATACTGCTCATATTCTTTTACTACTGAAATAAGCGATTGTTCTGTCTGATCTGCTTGATTTGCGGCTTTCGTAATTCGTTCACGTTCTAAATCTCGTTCTTTCCGGAGAATCTCGATTTCCTGTTGTTTCTCCTGTTGTTTCTCTTCAATATGGTCCAATTCGACCTTACCTCGATCGTTTTCTTCACTACATACGTCTATATTTAATACTTCATTCCATTCACTAACTTCGACAGCACACTGGTTCACACGTTGTTCCTTTTTAATTTGTATAAACTTAACTTGTTTATGTTTCACTCTTATTTCCATTTGCTCAGTTAACTCAATTCCTAATAGTACATCATGTCCTAAGTAGTTATTAGGAACTACATCAAAGTCTAGAGTTGCCTTCAAACCGTCAATCACTATTTCCGTTTTGAATCGTCCCATGGTATGTACGTTCACGGCTCCTATAATATCGAATTTAATTATTCTGTCCTCAAGTTGAGGTGCTCCTAAACGCAAATACATACTCATTCTCACTAAATTTAGATCACTACCTGTGTCTATCTTTGCCACTACATTCATGTCCATAATCTTTATTTGCTCGACTCCTCTTTTATTTTCATTCGTCACCCATAACAACGCGTCTTAACCTTTAGTATATTCGCATAGTTTGTTGAAATGTGTCCGAATTCTCTACATTTAAAACATTTAGTACCTCTCGATTTGTTTGGACATTCAGCACTTACATGTTCTTTATCGCCGCAATTATGACATCTTCTATACTTCACCACACTTCCAGATTGCCTGCATTTCCTGTTGTCCTCAGATCTAACCTATCTCACAGACGACTCTGCTATACGAGATTTTTGTTCCTCATAGGTGATTAGATTTTCCTTAAGTTCTTTCATTGATTTTGCCCCGTATAGTATTGCCTTATTGACTTCTTTGTCTCTTATTCCTTCTACGATGTACCGCATTTTTGCTGCTTCTTTCATATTCATGTGACTAGCTATCCCAAGCATACGATACATGTAAGCCGTACATCCTTCGTCATCTCGTTTTTTCGTCTCTTGAAGTCTATGGTGTATTTGCCAAGTATTAAATTTTTTCGAAAATTCTTTTATTAGACTTTTTAATTCACACCAAGTTCTAGCATGGCACTCATAATTCACAAATATTTTAGCTGATCCTCTCATCAGCTTTTTTGTATAGATTACTTTTTGTTCCTCTGTCCACATGCTTGCCGTTTCTTCAAATGTCCTGAACCATTGATTGATATTTTCGTTGTTTTCGTCCGTAAAAACTTCTAAGGCGTCTTGGACATCTTGAAAACTCAATGTTGTTCGCCTACGTGTCTTTCTACAGCATTCACAATTCTGATGTCCATCTCGCACGCTCCTGCGTTCACTTTCACCCTTTTCATCGTCTTCCGTTTCACTCTCGTAGTCGGTTTCTTCCTCCGACGACGCATCTTCTTCTAAGGCCGCCTGTAAACACTCACGTAATTCTGCTTTTCTTCCTTTTGTCTCTAGCCCCATACTAGCTAGACGTTCTCTCAATTTCTTCGTCCTAAGCCTCCCGGGATTTTCACCTACATCTCGATCATGCTTAGTTTTTGGTTTAGTACATGTACCTCGCTTCTCCGCGGACCTTTCACTATTCGCATGTTCTTTAAGATTTGATTGACCTGCACTAAATGCTCTATTTAGCCTGGCCACCAGCACTGACCTTGCCCCAGATATCGGTAGATTCATCTCAGCAAGCTTATTCCTTAATTCTTCCATTGTTAAATTTTCCTCACTTGAAAGTTGTTCCTCCTCACAATTTGCCATCTTTGACTTCACAATATTTTCTTCAAGTACACACAATATTATTCACAACAGCTAATGATCTTTTATCACACTTCCCAAAATTTAGATTGACACGATTTAAAACTGGACGAGCCCCCAATTTATAAGAATGTTATATTATTAGTTAATAGAGAACAGTATGATAAATACAATATCGTAGCACTCACACAAAATCGAATATAATATCGCGTTTCGCGTATTCGTTTCTCACTAATTCTACGTCACAACAACACGACGAACTTCTCTCGACGACGATAAATTCAACTCTGACAGCATTTACCACGCTCATTTTTCCCTTAACAAACCTTGGTAACGCTCACAACACTCCTTGACAACATTAACATATCTTGACAATGTTTATAAACAATCAGCCACGTCCTTCCCTGACGTCACACCATCCTACATAAACATCCTTATATGTTTGCTTTGTTCGTAAAATCATTCCTACAATAATAAATATAAGAATTTTCTTTTTTTTTATTGTTTGATTTGTACTTTACAATTTGTTCAATTGGACATTTGGTAAATAATATAAGAATAAAAGAAAAATCTTTACTAAGATGCTTCCAATACGTTACCTCAATCGCGCCTCGATAATGTAAACTAAAGCGGATTGTATGGCCTGAGTGTTTTCGTCTTCAACGAAATCGCTTATGCCTATCGCCGAAGAAACCCCTAAAGCAAGAGACGATGTTCAGTATTATTTCTGCAGTGACAGTGTAAGAACGTTTTTCAAAGACAGTGTGCAAAAGCTTCAGTTACTGTAGACAGTCCCCGCTTATTGTAAGTACTTACAATAGGGTAATTGAAGTAGGGCTCAGTATTTTTTTGTGTTGGTCAGTCTCCTTTTTCTAGCAATCATGAGTAAATCCAGGAGATATAATAAGATATTGAACAAAATTGTCAACATCAATGAAGATGTTCTGAGGGTACCTCCGAAAAAGATCAGTATGAATTAGGCCAAAGCATAGCTGACAGTGAAAATTCTGAATACATTGAAAGTGGAGAGATAGAAGGATCACGGATAGTGAAGAGGAAACCTTCTTGAAAGCGTGTCGTAACAAAAAAAGGATGCGTATTCTTTCTAGTTTTGACTCCGAGGATGAGAGAACGAGCATTCCAAGCACATCCCAAAACGTATGGTAATGGGTGAAATTGAAATTGCAGTTGACGGGACACTGTATAAAACTGAAAGCAGGCGGATCTAGGGGTAAGACGTCCGTTCGTATAATATTCAAGAATATTGCAGGGCCTACTAGCTACGCTAAGAGAAATATTATGTCGGGTTGTGTAACTAGTGCTTTCGAATTGATAATTGACAGACACATAATGGAGCACATAAAAGATTGCACTGAAACCGAGGCACATCGAGTTTTGAAAAAAGACTGGACAATCACAGTTGCTGAGTTACGTTGTTTTCTAGCAATTCTATATGCCCGGGGCGCATATGAAGCGAGATCATTGAAAGCTTCTTATCTATGGTCGAAAAAATGGGCACCCGCTTTCTTCGCAAACATAATGCACAGAGATAAATTTACAAAAATTCTGAGATTCATACGCTTTGACAAAAAGACCAATGGTCCGAAAGATTATAAACAGATAAATTTGCGCTGATATCCGAACTATGCAACAGATTTATAAGTAATAGCCAAGCTTGTTATAAGCCATATGAGAATATCTCAGTAGATGAACAATTATTTCCAACGAAAGCCCGACGCATGTTTACGCAATATATGCCAAGTAGGCCTCATAAATTTGGCATTAAGTTTTGGTTAGCAGTTTACGTCCAAACAAAATATATTTTGAATGGTTTCCCGTATATGGGGAAAGATGAAACTCGATGCTCAAAATCCTTGAACGAGTTTGTAATATTAAAATTAGCCGAACCATATTTACAACGAGAAAAAACAACCTTGGTTGGGACCATCCGGTCGAACAAAAGTTAACTGCCAAAACCAGCAAAGGAAAAAAAGGACAAAGTTAAAACAAAGTTTGGTGTGGACGTCGTTGACCAGAAGGCACATCTATCCGGGATGGTGCGGGCGTTCAATGCCCGGTAGTCGCCACACGATCGAATCCCTCCGTCCTTTTTTTGGAACGATGTGCAGGGGTGATGCCCATGGGCTTCTCGATGGCTGCATCACACCTTGCTCGATCATGACTTCGAACTCCGCCTTAACTTGTTTAAGACGATCACGTGCGAGGCGGCGGGGTTTGTTGTAGACTGGTGGGCCGGGTGTGGTTTCGATGTGGTGTACCACACCATGTCGAGTCCTTTCTTTTCCGAAAGACGATGGGCGGGTGAGGTCCGGAAATTCTGTTAAGAGTTGGTGATATGGTGATTCGTCGATAATGGTTTTTATGGACGCTTCGTCGGTCGTGGCAGTGTACCCCTTTGATGACATTTGGGTTTTCGTGTCGATAGTCTTTTGTTTCGCGGGTCCACGAGCAACCCGTAGTGACTCAAAAAATCCATGCCGATGATAGGCGTTTGTACGTCGGAATAAGTACGTGTTTCAGTTTTTCGTAGTGTCCCGTGTCTGGGGGGTTCGTCATCCTTATCTTCGACGTCCTGTAGCTGTCGATCGTTGAGGCATTTGGTTAGCGTCACGTATCTTGTGTTGTCGTCCGAAATCTGCGCTGCCTCAAATTGCCACTCCAGTAGGGCGAACCATGCTGTCATATTCGTGGGCATCTAACTGGATAAAGTTCCCTGATTGCTATTTTCCATTGCGAAACGCACTTAAAATCGGTGACTGAAATGTCGATAGCACTGTCACAGTCACCTCTTTCACTGTAAATCACGTTAAATCACGTCGGGTAGTCACCAATTTGAGGTGTTTTGATAGGTGATAGTGCATTTAAGGAACTACTCTTGATGTTTAACGAACAATAATTTATTAAGAAACGATTTAACAGACAGAGTCAACAAGTAACAATTAACAGATATGATCAACAAATAACTGGTAACAATTAACAAATAACAATTGACACCAAGAGTTCAATCAACGCGTTTGCTACGCAATGGCACTGAGGACTTATTTATTTCACGGCTCAAGGTAGACTGTCCTTTTGTTCCAGATCGAACGGATTCTTCCCTTCGTTGCCCATCGATATCCTCACATAGCATGCGTTCATTAGATGTACCACGGCGGCTCCGCGTGTGTGTTCTTCCGAGAATTCGGCGGAAGAAGAGTAGGGATATCGATGGTACATTGGACACGTCGGCGTTGCGCTTTGACGGCGTAGCGCTTTGTATCGCGAAGCCATTGGGAAGTCCGTGGCGAGTGCCGCCACAGCTTCCACAATTTTATACTCTGATCATCACTCATCTTTTATGTAATCAACTCATATTTTTAACTTTATCCCATTAAAGCATAATGAGTGCAGGTTGAATAATACATTGCAGCAGTCCACTATAAATTGAAGATAGAAAAGAAGTATTGTAATTTGAAAAAAAGGAAGCTTATCCCAATGCTACGGAATATGTATTTCAATATTTTCAAACTTTATAAGGTTATAGCATCTAGATGAAAGAAGCGATAGTAACGAAAAAAGGATCAGATTTTCTTTTTATAATTACAATATAAATTCAATAGAATTCAATTATGTGATTTAACTAAAAAGAAATTGCAAATAAAACGTTTATCCTAAAAATCTTTGTTACCTTGTTACCTTGAACAGATCCTCATTCCTAATTGTAATTGAGACAGTATTAAACAATAAGGCACCTATTAACTTTCTTTTTAATGACTCATATCATATCTCATTCCGACTGAACGATAGTATACTATAGTATATATGTACTTTACTTCTACAACGCTAGGAAAGTCAACTTTACTTCTTCTACACCACTAGAAAAGTCAACTTCTTCTAGAATGCTAGAAAAGTCAACTTTACTTATTCTACAACTTTAGAATAGCCAACATGTCAGTAACGGGTTAGTCAACTATAACAAAACTCTAAGAGCCTTGCTCTATCACCAACGAATAGTGTGCCAGTGTATCGCGTCTCTTTACGCCAACTCATTGTCGACGATATATATTATAAGCAACGGTGTAACTTAAGTGGAAAAAATATATAATTTATAGCTCTGTAAATCACAGTGTTATACCCTCTCAACCACCCCTATTATCTTAACGGAAATCAGAGGCTCGATCAACTCGTGGTGTCGATTACTATAATCGTAACGGGAATTTACGACTCCCGTTGACGTCTCTCTTCGCGATTGCGTCTCCCCGCGATTGGTCGAAAATACAATATATAGTATATATATACTCTCCAATGTGATAAATATTACTATCTGAAAATAACTAAAACATTTTCTTCGTCCTTTCTTTACCTGTTCGATTCGATTCGAATTATGTTACGAATATAAACATTTTTTTTTATTTAATTTGTACTTTATAATTTGTCCAGCTGGACATTTGGTAAATTTTTCTAACTTAATTGCTAAATAACATGTGGATGGCTACTCCCAGCGGGATACCATCTTCGAGTTTGACTATTTTATTTCTTTAGTGACGTTAGTGGGCTGTGTTCTCTTTAGTCTTCTTTTTATAAGTTTTGTTCGCTTCAGCAGCTAGCTGGTTTGGATGTGTTGCCGTTCTTCTTTTATATTTTTCTGTGTACCTACCGATTTCTTTGACCGTCGGTATTTTTAAGTCTTTGCGTATATCCTCGTTTCTGACATTCCATGGGGCGTTGACTATTGTTCTCAGTATCTTCGATTGTAGCGACTTTACTTTATTTATGTGGCTCATTGCTGCTGCCCCCCATAGCGGTATTCCTTACGTCCAAATTGGTTTTATTATCGTTTTGTAGATTTTTAGCTTATTTTCTATGCTAAGTTTAGAGTTTCGACTAGTTAACCAATACATCTGTCTTCTCTTTATCCGCTATAAAAGATGAGTACCTCCATCACTTTTTTCATATTCATTCACTTTCAATGCGATTTATCAACTGATATTGGATCTTTAATTACTGAATCCTAGTGCGCGGGAGTTTCTGTGTCAAGTTTGATAACTTTGGTACAATAGGACACTTTACTCTACAATGTGAGAGTTCTGTATTATATCAATTCAGTGTTATACATAAAATAAACTGTGCAAACTATTTTGAAATTTCATTAACACTGTAACGAGACGTGATTATCGTGATTATATTGGTGAAATTTGAAATGAATATAACACTGTATATACAAGGAAGGTACAAGATACTTATTCGAAATATCGCAGACTTCGCAAACATCATCGAAATGTTTGAACAATCAACTATTATATATTATACATGTCGGATCGGCATTGGAAATGGGGTTGTGGGCGTCAAATGAATCTTCTTGAGGATTAGCCATTGATGCGGTACACACAGGCGTAGTTTATTACAATGATAGAATTATTACAGTCTTAACAATTGATCACGGCGGTTCGGCACTCGCGACGCTAGTGACGATGCTCTCGGGCTCAATAACGAATCCGCGGTCAACGGGACGACAACAGAACGTACTCACAAAGTCCAAGTCTGAGAATAATCACTGATCGCGAAGGCGTTACTCTTGGATCGATGAGATCGCGAGCGAGAATGCCTTTCCCGTCCCGATGATGCCACACAGGAAAACTATAACGGGGTGTGTCTAAGGATACGAGATCATCGGATTCGTCGAGAAAAGCCTTCGTTCAGAAAGTATTGCTGCTAATTGGTTAATCTCCATATCGGTGGTTAGAAAAGGATGCTAGCCGCCCTCGAGGGAAAGTTGCTAGTGGGAGACGCCGCTCGTTGAAAAATATGTCTCCCCTATCTTCCCGTAGTTGGGACAAAGACCGTTTGTCTGTTTGAAGGGCTTTAGTTAACTAAACCTTAAGATTTATAACGGGCCCTCGGGCTAGCCGAACATGTACTGCGGAGACGCATCGACATCTGGCAATCATCTTACTCGAAGAATAGGGTCTGCACGTGGCGAGCCACGGGACAGAAACCGTTGGAATGTTTACTGTCGCGTGTCGCCACAAATATTTCTTTTAAGGAGAGCTATAGAATTACTTCATACCTTTGTTAGGCAAAGCGTTCATCCCGTGACCGCGGCTACGTTCGGCGACTGACTGTCGCCTCGAGCCCAAGCTCATTATCACAATTCTCGAATAATTACAATCGGGTTGAATAACTACAATTGTTCAATTACAGCTATAGTAGACTCTAGGTTACATTGTTGCGGGATTATCCAAAATTCCAAAGGCTCCGGTGTTCTTTCATCTCCGACATACATATATGGTTTGCAGTTTGTGAAGAAACTACGTACGTAAAGAACGTTTACCTACAATTATCGCTGATCTCGTAGTATTGTTTAACTATGATGTTGATTTATGTGCACGAAATAATCTTCTTTTTTTTGTAATATTAGGTCGTTCATTAAATTCCGCGGATCACTCATAAATGATTCTGGCTTACCTTTTATTTATATTTTGCTGTAATTGTCTTTCGTTTTTCATAGCTCAGTCATTCTGTAACGACGAAATGTTCTGACATTCGCCGTTTTTCAGTGTAAATTATTTGACTGTTCTGATTTAAAAGGATACTTCAAAATTAGTATATCCGGCATATGCCATATGGCAACTGTTACGCCACGAGGCTTACCACGGGCTGTATTTTCTAGCCGTCGCTCGCGGTCCTACGACGTCGCAGACGGATCGTCGCGGCTGCCCGGTAAACAAACATTGTAGTGGCAATCGCATGGTTCATTAAGCAGGGCGACCTCCAGAAACGTCGACTCGTGGCCGTTATTTTACCTCGTGTAAAAGAATGTGGCGTGATCCGAACGTAGTGGGGGTCGCCTTCCAGAAAAGACGAAAATAATCGAAGGGCGTGCAGTTCCTTCTGACGAGTCAAACGCGACACTTTGACATATCAGACCAATAGCAAACGAATTTATCTAGAGACCAAGTCGAGTCAAATTTCTGTAACATCTTCATCATATTATTGTAAAATATATTGTTCTATGTTAACCTGTTAATACAGTGTTACATTCATTAAACCACCTCTGTTATCCTAACCGAAACAGGGGAACGACTATTTCGCGGCGTCGATTGACATAATCGTAGCGGGAACTTACAACTCTCGTTGACGTGCTATCTCGCGATCACGTCTCTCCGCGAACGGTCATAACAGCAACAGAGATGTTTGAGGGTATTGATAATCACGTACACCAAATTTCGGAGATTTATTAATTTTCAAGAATATTCCACTGCAAAAGTATCTTTCTATAAGAAATGTTGAGGAAGACTTTTTAAAGATAGTCAACGCTTTTAAGAGGTAACAAGAAATGAATGCTACTGCTGTTAAGAACAATTATTAACATAATACTTTGGACATAACCATAACATTTTCCTCGAGGTGAGCTGGTTTCTCGTGAGAACCACTTGTAAGAGGTAGTATGGGCATCTTTTAAGCAATGAAATAAATTTGAATGCGAAAAAAGATGCAATTTTTTAAGTATAACAGTAAATATGTATGTTGGAAAGCAAAAAATACTGATTTCCAATGTAATAATATCGTGTTTCGTCTCATTTTAATCAAGAAAAATTTAACAATTAATGGAATGTTTATTAACGAAGAAATTTTAAATAAAAAAATTTTGTAGTTGTAGTAGCTTTTTATTTCGCTGATACAAAGACGAAATGTACGACTCTGCCGTGTGACCCTTTCAAGTGACCAAGATAAAGTCACGGGAACAGGGATGATACAATGACACAATGGTACAATGGTGAAGACTGATGACATTCACAAAACAGTCTTATCGTATCCTGCCGGAGACGGGAGACCGAAAGTATCCACGAGACCAGATAGTATCTCGCCGACGAATAAACAAAAGGTAGCCGACCTGTCGCAACGCAACCTGCCGCTCTAATCTAACAACGTTCCACCCGCTTTCATGGGTTTATACCAGGTCTGTGGAAGAAATAATGAGAAAGAAATAATTACACTCCTTTGGATTAAATAGGGGATCAGATGAACAATTCTTAGATGTGCTCTGATCTTCACCGAATCCTTATGGGTGTTTTTGTGTGTCTCTTTTTTCAGTGCTTCGTCGCGCATTCCGCGTTAATGCACCAAGCCCTTCGTGCATAGTTATAATATAAGAGATTTGCCTGTTAAAAAATCCATTGCAATCCTCCAATGCCCACTTTAAATCCCGGCCTGGCACCTTGCGACTCTTTTTTATCCCCAAAATTAAAATCTGAATTAAGAGATCATTTCCGCACCGTGGTAAACGCCCAAAGAGCTGTGACGAAAAATCTGAACATGATAACACGGGAAGACTTCAAGTATTGTTACGAAGAATGACAGGACATTGTGCGCGTTCTCAAGGAACATACTCAGAAGGGGGTAACAGCTTTGTGGATATTTTTAATAAATATTGTTTTGTGGTGGATGATTTAACGTGTTGATTTAAATAATGACGAGATAAGTTGATATTTGATATCGTCAAATGTATTTAAAATTATTTTAAGTACAGAGTTAATCGTCGCTCGCTCAATGACGCTCGATATACGTAATGCTTAGGTAATGCTTACGTTCGCTCGAACTGACTGTTCTAGAGAACATGTTCGTTTATTTATACTGGTCGGGGGAGTACCGGAAAGTTTAAAATCGACTTCAGTTGACGGTTGCACGTAGCGGCGATATTGTTTTGTCTGGAGTTTGTTTATCGTTACGTTTCGTACGTCAAGACGGTGCCAATGACCCGAGGCAAAACAACATGAGTCACTCCCGATTCGCCTTGTCCTATGACTCATGTGCTGCTACAATTTTATAAAATAATCCTTATTGCTTTCCAGACAGACCTTGTAGCCATAATTAGTATTAAGAAATCTATCTTGATCTGCTGGACGTCATTTAGCTACGACTTTTCGAGAGACCATAAACAAATTGACATTTTACAGGCAGCTACCTACATCGTCGTGTACGAGATCATAATTTAGGTTTAAATTGGAATTTATGATTCCCATCTTTCGAATGAAACGGTCTGCTTTACCTCTGACTGCCGCAAACACGTGGCAAACCAGTTTGAGGTAGTGTTTGGTGTAAGATGCCCAAGAAACACTCGGCGTTATTAAAAAATATAATTTATTTAACAATCAACAATCTTCGCTTTCAAATGGTTTCGTACAATCCTCGATTACCATTGACTTTCTCGCTTCTCGATTATGCTTGTGTAACGTCAATAAATATCTACAACCGACTCAGGAAACCTGAACCACCTTGCACACGACACCGACTCCCAAAACAAAGGAACATGAATTCGGCACGTAGGCATAAGATAAACATCTAGAAGGGCTGAGTCTTGATCGAGGCTTCGATCTTTCGGTAACGGTCTAGTCGTAAACTTGTACTCTTATTATAGAATAAAGATATCTCGAACTCTGGTTCAAGAACCCAACATTTTTTTATTATTATTTTCCTGTCATTTTTTACGTGACAGAACCGTGGGTCGGAATTCAACTGTTCTCTTAACAAATGATAAAGTTTCAATAATTTTTGCAGCTATTTTGTTTACAATATAAATATATTTATGAACAAGATATACAATGTATATAGCGTGTTATTGACGAAGCAACAAAATAGTAGGCATTAGATCTGCAAATTCATGGCAATTCAATGAGGAGTAATGGCCCAACGAAAGGCCGCTATTAAATAGAAATTCCAGATTGGCGCGGTTTTCAGCGGCGAAACCAACAATTTGCTGATCAAGTATTAATATTGTGTTCGTAATTTCATTGCATGACGAGTGCACATTGATCTCGCGTCCATTAGCGTAAAGGAAAACATGTTATCGTTCTCGCTCTTGCTGTTCCATCAATGGGCACGCATAATACAATTCGATGAGTAGGAGGACTAGTGAAATTACATTATTCCTTACTGAATTTCTATAGATTACTCGAAATAATGTATAATTTCCTGCTGTTTCATAGCACGAAGCATGTGACGAATGTTCTTATATTTCACCATGTTGTCAGCTGCTCGCGTATCGACGAGGAACAAAAATTTCACTACCGCGTGTGACAGTAAACCGAGAAGAAAGCTGTTAGCTATTAGCGTCACGTCATTTGTATACAATTCGTATTATAACACTAGGCGGTTGATAGCGTGGTTATCAGCAACAGAACAGCATATGACTACTGAGGTATTATTTACGAGCTGCAATAAGTTATCAGAGAAACGACGCGGCTATTTACCTTACATCTGACTATGAAAGAAAGCACATTGTAAATAAAATAGCCGCAAGAACTATTGAAGATTTAACATCATTTGTCAAGAGAACGGTTGAGTTCCGACCCACGGTTCCTTTGAGATAGTTGGCCTTCGTGGCGAGTAGAATACGACGCAAGCAAAAAAATTTTACCTTGAATTTCAGAGCTGAGATCAATTTTGCGGTACCTTTTTTAGACAAATCCTCACCGATCCAGAGGTGTAGATTCACGTCATGATAGCTGCGACATATAATTTTCTTCCACCCTGGACAGTGTAGAGCAGTATTTATCAAATTATACCTTTTTGATAGACGAAAATTGTATTGTATATATACATAAATATTCAATTCTATTAATTTTACTGTGTTACAAAATATTTATCATGTAACACATGTAAGGGTCTTGAGTAACATGCACTTTGTCCGAGGCGTGGGATGTCCGTGATTCAAAAGTTACGAAAAGATGTCACTGAAAACCTTCCCCTGTACAACACATCTCAAGGCAACCTAACCCCCTTTCCGCATAATTATCCGACTTTTGATGGAATTCATATGAAATATACCGAAATCTAATCCTTCGTTTCATTTACTGTTCCTTTGGAAGAAACGAAAACGTAAGGATTTTCCTACGTAATTTTATGACATACGCTTTCGAAGACAAGAAGCTAATTTTTAATCAACACATTAGCATTCAGAACGATTTCTTTTCAATAATTGTAATCATGCTCTTTATTTTCTATTCGTCGTTTCTACCCATCTGTCTATCGTGTGCTCAATAACGGAGCGTGTCACGAACGCGAGCACTTCCGGAGAATCGACTTCCGTTTTTCGGTGTTGTTGGACGCTCGGTAGAGTCCAGCAAAGCCACTCAAATGTTCACTTCGTTTATTCTCTTACGATTTGCTTCCTGAGATTCTTTCAAATGTATCGTGTCAATTGTTTCTAATAGTACGCAGAATCGTAAGTTCCAGTTCCCCTATCTAAAAGCATCTGTTACGTCGCGTAACACTCTACCTAGCCGATGCCACACACCGCAGGCAATATGGCAACCAGATGTCTTCGTATACTCGCAGCGTATCCTCCATAGTTTCAAGGACCTTCCATCAATTTCATAGATTTCCTAGAAAAGGTCCTTCAAACAAAACAAACATCTGGTTCGGAAGAATTTCTAAAGACTATTGTCTACCACGGCGAAAAAGGGAAAGTTAGTTTTTGTCACGTACGCTGCAACTTTCCTCCCACTAACCACTTTCTCTCGAGGGCGGTTAAGACCCTTCGTCTAACCAATTAAAAACGAAGCCTATTCCCTCACTCTCCTAAATAACATCGGCACCAACAAATCCGATGGTCCCGTGCGCTAGACACACCCATCCTTAGCTTTCCTCCGACACAGCATCGTCACTCGACTTCACTTCTTCTACATCGTTGGAAAAGTCAACTACTAAGTATACCGCCAATGCCCATCGGGCAGTCTAAGCATAACGCGAGAGTCGGTCTCGGTATTGTCGAGCCTACATTTCCTCTCCTAAATATCTTATAGTGCTACGTCCACTAATACATTAGATCAAATTATATTATATTCGTGCGATAAGTGATTATCTATCTATCTATGCTCATCAGTGTACTCTAAGTGTTGGAAATATATAATTTATAATTCTGTGAATCACAGTGTTATACAAACTCAATCACCCCTATTATCTCAGGAAATCAGGGGATCGATCAATTCGTGGTGTTGATTGTTATAATCGTAACGGGGATTTAGGACCCCCGTTGACGTCTCTCCTAGCGATAACGTCTCCCCGCGATTGGCCGAATAAACAGCATCGTTGAATCAATAGATTTGGTACGCGATGTAATCAATCATTAATGATGTTGTAAACCACAGAGATTTTTGTTGAGGAGAATTGTTTCCTCTAATTCACGTAGAAGTTTAGAAAAATAATTTTTATTGCCATCATCGCAGCGTTTTGATATAGAAATATTATTTTCGAAACTAGCGAACTATTCAATTTTTCTTACAATTAATTGAAATACTGTATCTCTATCATTTCTATTCATTTTTCAAAATATGTTGAAATATTTGAAGTTCCGTTTTATCTCTCAAAAATCATAATACTCTACATGCTTTGTAGACATTTAGAAGCAATCTAATTTATTTGCCCTAATTATTTATCATATCTTTCCGCAACTAAATTTTTCACGAATTTTTCGAACTTTTACTTTTATTCTTTCGCTATTTCTCTTTCACTTTTTTGTAAGTGAACATTCTTCGAATAGGAAAGCTAAGGTGTTTGATTTGAATGTTTATGAATGTACTGTGCAAGAGAAGTCCGAAATATACATTTCTGAAATGAATATTAACTTATATATGATTATACTTCTCAATATAAATTTTAATAAAGTTCTCCTAGACCCATCTTTACGATTTTGTATTTGTATTTGTATTTGTATCTAAGGATTAGTATCTAAGGATGTAAAAAATTCCAAAATATAAAAATAATTGTTCTACTGAATGTAAAGGATTAAATTTTATTAATGGAGATGTATTTAAAGACCAATTACCAAAACCAATGAATTTCAATGGAAAAAAGAGAAACCTTAATCACGAAATTGAAGTAAATCATCTTGTCTCACGGGAATCATTAAAAGTGTCTAATAATAATAAATTATTACGTTTATAAATTGTCTGAAATTATTATATAATTATACAATTAAGTTGTTGTAATGAGAAGAAATATGTCTCATTTATCACGTTGGACTTCCTACGAAAATAAGCTGTTTTCGATATTTTTATTATTATCATTTATTGTGCACTCGATAGCCGAAAATTTTGGCTCAAATACTTTTTTCGTTACGCCACCGCAAGTGGTTGAAAAACTGCGTCGCATTAGATGAAACAGCCTGTATATTAATCGTTATAAAACTAATAATAAATGTCAGGATAACTATGGAAAAGGCTACTGAATTGCTATAACTTTTCTGGCGCCATGTCCCATTTTCTTTCTCCCGATTCTTGATTATATCTTTTTAAACATGAGTATTATAATTTGATATACAGGGTGGTTGGTAACTGGTGGCACAAGCGAAAAGGGGGTGATTCTACGCGCAAAAAGAAGTCGAAAATATAGAATAAAAATTGTTCGTTTGAGGCTTTGTTTTCGAGAAAATCGACTTTGAATTTTCGCTCGGTACGCGTGTGGTACGTCATAACGGATCTCACTGCAGATTGTTGTCTCGATGAAAAAATTAAAAAAAAATTAAAAAAAATTAAAAAAAAAAGGAATTTTTATTCTATATTTTCGACTTCTTTCTTCGCGTAGAATCACCCCCTTTTCGCTTGTACCACCAGTTACTAACCACCCTGTATAGTGTTATTGAGATTTGTGAGAGTATCAGATATGTGCCAATGTAGCTATAGCGTAACGCTTCATGCGTTTATAGTTTCATTTACGTGTTCTATTATTTATTATTATTATTATTACGTGTTCCTTTTCCTTTCCTTCTATATGAGTCAATAATAAACTCGTTTTTTACCAAGTTTATTGTTAATAAAAAATTCAGCGCCAAAGCATCGAATAATTTCGTCATAGGAATTTATACTTGAAATCGTTTGAGTGTTTATAAAAATGTTAGGCAGAAGAATAAAATGGATATTGCTGATCCACAGATTTCCAAAGTTTATGGTACAATACCTATTCGCAATTGAATGTAAGACACTTTGAAAAATTCTTTACAACAGTAACAAATTGTTGCATTGTTTTCTGCGAACAAAGGTGTTTAGGAAATTCGAGGATTTGGGAATACAAATTATTGACTATATTTCCCACTCAACAGTTATACATCTATATTACTCTCTGAAGAACGTCTTGCACGCACGCTGGTCGCCAACCGACTATCCTAGATTCTTCTAACATCTGGCAACAGTCTTTTGTCTCCACTAAGTCCTTGACGCCCTCTAACCCTTACACACACACTCTCATGTACAGTGTAAATGTATCACTTCCCTAACAAAAGGCAACTACTCGTGCTTCACACAATCAACATTTCGCAAGCTTCGAGAGATGAGAATTTAGTGGAATTACAGTACAGCACAAAGCAAACCGGTCTTACTATGCTATCTCATACAGTAACGTTGAGCATGTTCATATATTGTACATACAGCCATTAAATGGTTTATGTCATATAGAGATTATGATTATTGGAAATATTGGAAATATTGGATAGAAAGCCTCATAAATATTGGAAAGACAAGGAACAAAATGTAGAATGAACGAATTTATTTATAAAATTAAAGAAAAGACTGCTATTATGAAACAAAGTGTCCAATTCCTTCCTAAGGCGTCATAAATAACGATAATAGAAGAAAAACATAATAGCTACATTTTTGTTGATTTCCTAATTTTAATGTCGCTTTATGATTAAACAGCATTAATATGATATGATTGAAAATAAAAGTAACTTGATACATATAACGATGTAACTCTTAAAAATAGCTGGTGAGTTAATGGAATTTCATGGAAATTAAGATCACAATTTTTAAGAGAAGAAATATTTTAGCATTTTCGATATTGTAATATTATGCCTGGCAATATTTCTAAAAGTAGATAAAAGAACACATGTTTAGTGTCAAAATCAAATATTAAGACATTTTCGGTAATATGGGATAATTGTCGACATAGTGAATTCTAAAACTGCTTATAAAATATAGAAAATATAACTTATCATGTTTATCCGTTCAAAGGAACAAAAATTTTGTATATCCATCGTAGTTTCAATTGCCGAGAAACGGCTATTGCTATTTATAAATAATGGCTACTTAGTAGATTGTAATGGTTCGATAGAGCGTCACTCGGACGAAGCACCGCAACCCAATAACATCGAAGCCTTACGTTCTTTCGGGTATCGCTAACGCTCATCCCGCCTAAGATCTTCAGCGTTTCTAGCGTACAAAAGTGCAGTGACCAGCACTTTGCGAGCAAGTATGCAGATTGGCCATTTTTTTTTGCATTCGGTAAAAAGCAATCAGCGATCAGCAGAAAAGCGATATTTCTGGAACTCCTTTTCGGGCCTTGTTGGACGCTCGATCGAATCCCACGTGGCGTCGGACAGTCTGGTACGAATCGCTTAACCGTGAACATCAATCAGAGAATTAGTCTCGCATGAATCATTCAAAACGACTAACTCCGCCTCGTCCGTGCCTTCGAATCGTTAACATCTCCTCCATCGGATGCGAAGCGAAGAAACATTACGATCTTTCGGTATTTGGAAGGAGCAGATTCATCTGTATTCCGTGACTCGTCAACGTCTCCGATCATTCGTGGAGATATAATTGTCCTATCAACCGAAACGATCAGTTGACACTTCTGTGCGAGTTCTTCAATTATAAACATTATCTCCAAGCATTTGTAAAGCGAAGCATCGCTTTCATCAGTGAACGATCAGTGAACGGTCTCGTACGAGTCATCGATACGCGTTCACGGAAGAGTATCGTTAACCATTCGTAACGTTCAGTCGTATATCGCATCGCAGCATCTTATCGTACAATCATTCGTAGATAAGCATTCGTAAATCTCGTCTCGGTAGTCAGAGATAATTTGAAACCTTCTCATCGGTCGGAGACGTACAACGCTTGATTGTTCATCGCGCATTCAATCACTACTCTCTCTCGTGAATCAGTCATCCAGGGTTATTAATTCGACGGATGACAAGTTACAGCGCACTGTCGTCGATATCGGACACACGCACGTAATACGCATACGAAACATGTTCTTTTCTTGTAATTTTCAGATATATTAGCAATTTAGGTGACAGCTGCAAAATACAGGTAGATGAAAATGAAAAAAAGTTATGTCTGTAAAGTTATCAAGTTTTTGAGTTGCAGATTATATAAAGTATTTGTAATAAAACTGTTCGTTTAAATTTCAATGCCTGTCCAATTTTCAAATCAAGTTTTACGAAAGTCTGGATCAAAGATTTTATTCAACGCTTTTGATCTATTCTTGTATAAGATATCAGCTCCTGTATGCTGCTTACAGAACAGTTCCAGTAATCTCCTATCTAATATTAATAATTTTACACAAGATCTGATCAAATAGCATGTACAGGGTGTCAATAAATTATTTGTTGGCTTTTAGAAGTGATTCTATACTTTCTTCGGGTTGGTAGAAATCTGTTTAAAAAGTGAATCGCAAGATTGACCTTGAGCATAATTTTCAATGTCAATATTTTTTATCACATCTCATAGAACTCATCACAAGAAACAAAAATCTCAAAGGACCCATGGATCACAAATCAATCGCTCTTCTGGAAAAAGAGTATTGAAATTCTATTAGTGTTCGAATTCACTTTATTTGTAATGTGCTTACATTTTGCAGTTAGATGCATGAAAAATAGCGTCTATTGTCGCACGTAGTTATCCTCGATTCACATTATAAAATCCCCTTTCCCTTCTTTCAGTCTCTCTTCTTCGTTATTTAAGCAACTCCGGTCTCGCATTTCTACGTTCCGGCTATGTTTCTCCTCAAGATTGCGCGTTGACTTCAGATGATGGAGAAATTGGTAGGCTGGTCGATGATGGTGCTCCAGCATACAGTAGTTGATCGACTGCAAATCTGCTCCTTATTTGTGGCCTCCTTGTTCAGTAGTTTCGACATCAGCGGATTTCTTCCTTTGGACATAAAATTATTCGTAGGTCGGATGGATACATTACATCTGTATAGCAATTAAAACATCGGGTTGAGTATGATTTTTATCGTCTAAAATCAACATGTAATCTTGGCGAGAAACTTGACTAGGACGTATTGTAGTAATGCGAGTTCGGGACTGCTTAAATAGCGAAAACGAAAGGAAGGAAGATGTGGGTTATAATAGTGCTATTTTCAAACATCTGACTGCAAAATCTAAGCACATTATAAGTGGAACGAGTTCGAAAATTATTAGAATGTTAAAATATTTTTCTAAGAGAACGTTAAATTGCGACCCATGGCTCCTTTGAAACTTTTGATTCTTATAATAGGTAGAATAGAACGCAATAAAAAATGTAATCTTGACGTGCAAGGTAAAGGTCAATTTTGCAGCTACATTTTCGGTAGATCTCCATCGATCCAAAGGTACAAAATCATCTCCCAAAACATGGCAAATAATTTTTTGGCAGCCTGTATCATATTTTTTCATATGATAATTCGTTCACAAAAACTCACGAGTATGTCATCTATCCATCTATGCATATCCGTGAAGTGAAAGAGTAAAATCTTAAATATTATAATTTTCTAAGGTATCACTCAATAACAAAATTTTACTGTTGTGTTTAATTTTAATTTAATATAAATTTGGTTGCCTCGTGATAGAGGATTTGCGTGACTTCATTCTCGATGTTGCAAAGTTGAACATCACGCCATAAGTAGATTATGTAACCTTTAAGAGGTAAGGTTAATTCGTACAAAAATAAGGCATGCTTTTGTGAATTATTTGTGACGACACAGTTAAAATCTCTTTATTAAAACCAATAGTACATTAAAGTATGACATTCGACGAATATTCTATACAATTTTCACGGAGAAATATTAGAAAATACGGCAATGGCAGTAATTATTCGGACGTGTCTTGGAAAATTGCGGTGCCTCTGATAACTTGGTGCTAGATCATCTGAAATCAAAAAATCGAAGTTCATTCGTTAGGTAACAGTTTTCCACAGGTAACGCTGGGAGCGTTTTTCGAAATTTCAATTTTTCACTTTTTTGGAACACTTTTAAGGGAAAATTAGCCGCAAATTTTCGCAAAGTCGGCTAATCTATCTAGCAATCTAAGTTGCTTAACCTTCTTATCTTTACAAACATTATACATGCACAATATACCTGTCGGAGATGAAAGGAAAGCCGAAGCCTTTCCTTGGAAATTTTGGGAACACCCTTTAGTACTTTAGTCTAGATTTTATCATAGCTGTAATTGTTTAAAATTTGTGATAGCGAGATTGGATTCGAGGTGACAATTGGTCGCCGAACGTAGCCACGGTCACGAGATAAGCGTTTTGCCTAACGGAGGTCTGGAGTGGTTGTTTGGGTTTTCCGAGAGGTGTGATTGTGGCGGCATGCGGCCTCTTGAGCGGGCCTAGCCACGTGTGAGGTTACCTCGGAGGTGCCGAGACAATGGGACATACATTATATCAATAACCAAACTCCAGGCAGAAACTGCCTAGCAACGGCGTTCGGAACTTCTCGATGCTTCTAACGAGTGCGTATCGAATTGCAGACGAAGCTGGCATTCTTGCGATTGCCTTGGAGAGTGACACATCGAACGTTTCTCGTCAATCGTATTTTGCGGCTAAGATCATTTTTTTACGCTTAGTAAAGAGTTATCTCGTTGGCTGTGGATTCGTTCGAACCCAACCAAAAACATTGTTAATAGTGTACATAAATTCATTATTCGTAAATCATATTATTCATTGACTTCATTGTTCATCAAATTTATCATTCAGTAGACTTAATTATTTGTTAAGCTTAGTGATAGTCTTGTATATACGTGTACATATAATCTCGGCTTTGTGAAACGATGGCTAGTCCACGCGAAGAGTTGTCACGCGCCCAAAATTCCGATCTTAACCCGACATTAGAAGTGGGATCAGAATCGCTTAAAGTGATACAAGAGCAGATGGCCCTTATGCGCGAGTTAATTCAAACGCTAGCGCAAAAGCCGAGGGAGCAAGTACCGAGTGCGGAACCCGTGAGTCTAGTGTTATCACGTTTTAACCCCGAAGCCGTGGGCGCCGACCCGGCTGCGTGGTGCGCGACCGTTAGTGTAATTATGGAAAAAAGGCCTCTACAAGACGACGCGTTATATCTCGCTATAAGTCGTGCTCTAGAGGGTACGGCAGTACAGTGGTTTACGCAAGTTCCGGTCAGTGGTCTTACTTGGACAAGGTTTACGGAACATTTTCTTGCGCGTTATGGTGGCACGGAGACGGCAACCTCATTGCTAATGAGGATATTCAACGAACAACCACTGAAGGACAAAACCACGGGAACGTTTGGTAATCGTCTTCGCTCTCTTCTGTCGGCGAAATGGGGAGATCCAATCCACGCTGAATTAATCAACGCCGTCGTCTTCCTACGATTGATTTCGCATGACCAGCGTGTCGAACGAATAACACTTACGAATGATATCCAGACTCAGGATCAATTCTATAAGGAAATGAGAGCTCTTTCTTACGCGAGGAAGAGACCGGTACCTTCGTCAAATAATCCACCGGCGGAACCGGAAGCCAAACGAAGCAGGCCGTCAGTTTTTCGGATTAAGTGCTACCGCTGTGGCGCTTACGGACATAGGAGAACAGAGTGTTACTCAAAAACCCAAACTAGGAAGGAGCAGAATATACAAAATCCGAAGGAAAAACGACCAGCAGCATCGTCGAAGGTGACTTGCTTCAGGTGCCATGAGGAGGGACATATCGCGTCTGATTGTCCATCATTGCGGAAAAGAAGCCACGATTCCATTGACGAACGCCGGATCGATTCCGGTGTGGTGGAGGCTCCGGCTGGTAGATTAAGCCATCTGGGTGAGTTGTATCCATTTTACTTTGATTCTGGGGCCGAGTGTTCGTTAATTAAAGAGTTCTCAGCCTCGAAATTTTCGGGTAAAAGAATAACCAATATAGTAGCGATGCGGGGAATCGGGAATACTTGTATTAAGAGTACACTTCAGATTTTATCCACTGTTTGTATTAATGGTCTTACATTGGAGATAGTTTTTCATGTCCTTGCTGATGATTACTTAAAATACGATATCATGGTTGGTCGCGAGATTTTAAGCCAAGGATTCGACGTAAATATCACGCAAGATAGCCTTGTTATTTGTAAAACAAAGATCATTAACGCCTGTGGTAAAGTCGCGGAAGATGCGGTCGACATTAACGAGGTCGACACTGATGTGATTGGTAACGATAAAGATCGATTAATCTCCGTTCTCGAAAAATTTAAAGAATCATTCATTACGGGTCTCCCGCGTACTCGCGTCAGTACGGGCCAGTGAGAAATACGGTTAATTGATCCCAACGTCACCGTGCAAAGAAGCCCTTACAGGCTTAGCGAGGCAGAGCGAAGAATAGTACACGAGAGAATAGACGAATTAATTAGAGCAAAAATTGTAAGGCCTAGTAATTCGCCGTTCGCGAGCCCCATGATACTACTCGTGAAGAAGAAGGATGGCTCAGACAGATTGTGTGTAGACTTTCGAGCGCTAAATAAAAATACTGTCGCGGATCGGTATCCCTTACCCCTTATTGCTGATCAAATCGCGAGATTGCAGAGTGCGAGATATTTCATTAGCCTGGACATGGCCAGTGGATTTCACCATTCATCCCATTCCCATTCATCCTAATTCGACGGAATATAGAGCGTTCGTTACCCCCGACGGTCAATACGAATACGTAACGATGCCGTTTGGATTGAAAAATGCACCAGCCGTTTTCCAGAGAGCCATTTTCAAAGCCTTAGGCGACCTCGCTTATTCGTATGCCGTTGTTTGTTTGGACGACGTTCTAATAATTGCCGACTCGATAGACCAAGCTCTAGAAAGGTTGCACGTTGTACTAAACACCCTCGTAAACGCCGGATTTTCTTTTAATTTCGCTAAATATTCCTTTCTGAAGACGTCGGTACTTTATTTGGGATATGTAATTCGTAACGGAGAAGTTCGTCCAAATCCGGGAAAAATACAAGCTTTGAATTCTTTATCTGCACCGTCGACCGTCACACAGTTTAGGCAGTTCATAGGTTTGGCCTCTTACTTCCAAAAATTTATTCCTAAATTTTCACAAGTAATGAAACCCTTGTATGCACTCACTTCTAGTAGCAAACACATAACTTGGACGGATAGGCACGAAAAGATAAGACAAAAGGTGATTTCCGTCCTGACCGACGCGCCGGTGTTAATGATATTCGATCCCAATCTTCCTATAGAACTGCATACCGACGCTAGTTGGGGGTATGGAGCTATTTTAATGCATAAGGTCGAGGGGAAAACAGAGTCATTGAATACTATAGTAAAAGGACCAGCCCCGCGGAATCCAGATATCATTCGTACGAACTGAAGACATTAGCGGTAGTAAGCGCCGTCAAGCATTTCCGACACTATTTACATGGGCGGAAATTTCTAGTTGTTACCGATTGTAATTCTTCGAAAGCCTCCAGCAACAAAGTAACTTTAAACGACCGGGTTTATAGGTGGTGGGCTTATTTGCAAACATTTGATTTCGACATCATATATCGAGAGGGTAAACGAATGGCCCACGTAGATTTCTTTTCGCGTAACCCCATAGACTCGAACCACCGTATGATTAACAAAATCACAGAGAAAGAGATTAATCTAGCCGAGATCTCCGAAGACTGGCTATTAGCGGAACAACGTCGCGATCCACAAATTGTAGAAATCGTTAATAAAATACAGAACGATGAGCTTGCGGACGATATCGCGAACACCTATGAGTTACGATCCGGTACCCTTTACCGTAAGGTACAACGAAAAGGCAGAACCCTCTGCTTACCTATCGTTCCGAGAGGCTTTAGATGGTCCGTCATTAACCATGTGAATCAGTCAATTATGCACTTAGGCTGGGATAAAACGCTCGAGAAACTCTGCGAGTATTACTGGTTCGAGGGAATGGCGAAGTATGTTCGTAAATTCGTCGAGAACTGCCATGCTTATCGAGTTTCGAAGGCTAGTTCAGGTAAAATACAAGCTGAACTACATCCTATACCTAAGACCGGCATACCGTGGCATACAGTGCACATGGACATCACGGGCAAGCTAAGTAGCAAAAATGACTCGAAAGAGTATGTTATCGTCTTGGTCGATGCCTTCACGAAATTCGTGTACCTACATCATACTCGCAAGTTGGATTCGCTTAGTGTTATCAAAGCACTAAAGTCCGCTGTATTTTTGTTCGGTAATCCCTGTCGGGTAATAGCGGATCAGGGAAGATGCTTTACGGGCTGGGAATTTCAAGAGTTCTGTAAAAGCAAACAAATTAAAGTTCATTTAATTGCGACCGCTGCAAGTAGGGCCAATGGACAGGTAGAACGTGTTATGGGCGTACTAAAAAATATGTTTACCACGGTAGAAACGACCGGGCGTTCATGGCAAGACGCGATCGGAGAGATACAATTGGCTTTGAACTGTACCACCAACCGTGCGGCCAAATCGAGCCCTTTAGAGTTATTGATCGGTAGAGCAGCAAGACCATATGACTTATTATTACCTGATAACATCGAGGAAAAAGAAATAGACATCTCCAGTGTAAGGCAACAGGCAATAAAAGAAATGGAAACTAATGCTAGGTATGACAAAGAGAGATTCGATAAAACGAAAGCTAAAGTGGTTAAGTTTAATCCCGGTGATTTGGTACTACGCCAAAATGAAGAAAGGAACCGGACAAAGCTGGATCCAAAATTCAGGGGTCCATTTGTGGTATCGGAGGTTCTGGAAGGAGATCGATATACCTTGAAAACACTGGATGGGAAGAGGTCATACAAGTACAGTCATGATAGGTTAAGAAAAATGCCGGATAGTTGCATTCCTGTTAAGTTGGATGTCGATGGTGATGACGAGAACAGTGGCTATGGCGATGTGAGTACCCCGATCTCAGAGGATCGTAGGATTATATGAGCCCGAGTGGGGCCATGGTGTGGAGTTCAGTGAGGTCAAGCACTGGAAGTGACAATGTCACGAAGCTGGAGCTGGTCTAGTACCGACAGCGACAATGTCACGAGGCTGGAGCAGATCTAATATCGACAGCGACAATGTTACGGAGCTGGTTATGGAACGAACTTTGAGTGAATGTTCGATTCGAAGGATGAGACTCATTTGGGTGCGAAATAGAGAATGGTCCATTATGTCATTACGACCCGACTGATAGCCCACAGGATGCAAGCTAATCTTGTTTCCTTTTGTTTTGTTGTCTAAGGAACACCCGAGGACGTGTGATAGCCAGGATGGCCGTGTCGGAGATGAAAGGAAAACCGAAGCCTTTCTTTGGAAATTTTGGGAACATCCTCTAGTACTCTAGCCTAGATTTTATCATAGCTGTAATTGTTCAAGATTTTTTTTTAATTTATTTATTTACATTTTACAATTTGTCCAGTAGGACATTTGGTAAAATATTATAGCTTAGTGATATAGTAATATAACATGTGGATGGCTACCCCCAGTGGGATACCATCTTCGAATTTATTCAAGATTTGTGATAGCGAGATTGGGTTCGAGGTGACAATTGGTCGCTGAACGTAGCCACGGTCACGGGATAGACGTTTTGCCTAACGGAGGTCTGGACTGGTTGTATGGGTTTTCCGAGAAATGTGGTTGTGGCGGCATGCGGCCTCGGGAGCGGGCCTAGCCACGTGTGAGGTTGCCTCGGAGGTGCCGATACAATGGGACATACATTGTATTAATAATCAAACTCCAGGCAGAAACTGCCTAGCAACGGCGTTTGGAACCTTCTCGATGCCTCCAAACAAATATAGAAAACAAAATGCAATCGTACAGCGAGAAAAATCTCCACGAGGCTGGCATTCGTGCGATTGCCTTGGAGAGTGACACATCGAGCATTTTCTACAATCGTATTTAGCGCCTAAGATTAGTTTACGCTTAGTAAAGAGTTATTCCGTTTACCGTGGATTCGTTTGAACACAAAAACATTGTTAATAGTGTTCATTAAACTTATTATTCGTAAATCATATTATTCATTAAACTTACTATTCGTTAAACTTATTATCCATTAGACTTATTATCTGTTAAACTTAATTATTCGTACAATTTATTATTGACTAACTTCATTGTTCATCAAACTTATTATTCATTAGACTTATTATTTGTTAAGCTTTGTGATAATCTTGTATATACGTGTAAATATAATCTCGGCTTTGCGAAACGATGGCTAATCCACGCGAAGAGTTGTTACGCGCCCAAAATTCCAATCTTAACCCGACACACACACACACACACACACACACACGCGCGCGCGCGCGCGCGCGCGCACACACACGCGCACGCGCACACGCACACGCACACGCACACGCACGCACACACGCACGCACACACGCACGCACGCACGCGCACACGCGCACACGCACACACAGCCTCAGGATCATAGCTTGTCCCAAATACGTGGAATACCCTATATATATATCAAGCTGTAGCAAATGGAAAAGAATTTCATTAGACAAAATTAAGCGGTTCTGAGTGATCCAACGTGTTAAATGCGTTTTAATGCCCATTGAGAAAGTGGCGTTGTTTCGAATATTATAAAACCTGGATCTCTGTATTCTTTATAAAAAAAGTATTGAGATACTTATTGAAAATTGATTAGTTTACAAGATTTTTCAATCTTGTAAATCTTTCTATACGAGTTGTGTTACGTCGCGTAACACTCTACCTAGCCGAGGCCACACACCGCAGGCAATATGGCAACCAGATGTCTTCGGATACTCCCAGCGTATCCTCCATAGATTCAAGGACCTTCCATAAATTTCATAGATTTCCTAGAAAAGGTCCTTCAAACGAAACAAACATCTGGTTCGGAGGAATTTCTAGAGACTATTGTCTACCACGGCGAAAAAGGGAAAGTTAGTTTTTGTCACGTACGCTGCAACTTTCCTCCCACTAACCACTTTCTCTCGAGAGCGGTTAAGACCCTTCGTTTAACCAATTAAAAACGAAGCCTATTCCCTCACTCTCCTAACTAAAATCGTCACCAACAAATCCGATGGTCCCGTGCGCTAGACACACTCATCCTTAGCTCTCCTCCGAGACAGCATCGTCTTCCAAGAGTACTGTTTTTGCATCCTTCGAACGGTCAACATCCTTCGAGCAGGTATACACACCCGCAGATCACTCAGTCACTCATCTCGTACATACGCACCAGTGTAACTATCCTCGTTATAAGTTGTGGAATAAACGGTGAAATATAACTTACTACTGTGTCATATTCATATCAACCACCTCTGTTATCCTAACCGAAACAGGGGAACGACTACTTCGCGGCGTCGATTCACCGAATCGTAGCGAGAATTTACGCCTCTCGCTGACGCGTTTTCCTCGCGACCGCGTCTCTCCGCGAACGGTCGTAACAAGCTGTATGTAAAACGTATAAAAAGACGTTAAATATTGTCTCAATTTTATTTATGCAATGACATACTTACTTGCTAGCCTTATTGATACCCAATTATTTTCTAATTATGTTGTGCATTGCTTCCTAAAGAATTTACTTGGGTCTTGTTGCTGGGACACTTGTTTTTTCCATATTTTAAAGAAGCAAAATATTGTAAATGAATGATACAGTCGGAGTGTATTGTGACAAAAATGAAGCGGGTAATTACATGTTACTAATTACAGTTACTAACATTAGTATTCGGACACAGCACTATCTCTGTATTTATTGGTTCGTATAAAAGGATATGATTTAAATATAATATAATTTATTCTGTGAGAATATGAATCATTTATTGTATTTTTAAAATATCTTCCTTCTAACACTAATTTTTAATTGCATAATAAAATTTTAACAAAAGTTGTCTTATTTTCATAATACAATAATATTTGGACACTTGTTTACGTTTTCAACTTAGGAATTCTTCGAAACAGTTCGAACTGTTAAATAGATTTAGTTTGTATAATTAGCTCCAAAAAAAATGAACATCGGTATTTTTATAATATACCAAATTATCATAAAGGAAAAGGTAAAAGTTGTCGTGAAATTGTAAAATCATAATGTTACTATTAATTATCGCAAATATTATTAAAATACGCAAAAAAAAGGACTGCATTGAATTTAAGGAATAAAAAGCATAACCTCTTTTTTGCCAAAAATTTTTTGTACAGTTATATCTTACTGTACAATAATACAAACAAAGATACAGTACAGAGATAGTGTTGTGTTGGAATAATAATGTAAGTAACCGTATATAGGAAAGTTTACAATGTTGACTGATTTTAATATATTTTATCAAAGTCAACGTTCTGAATAATTTCACTTATACATTAATCGCCGCTTGATTTTAGTCTAGAACACATTTCTGACAAAATAGATGCTCGGAAATCCGATACAAAAGGCGGAGTCCGATTTGGAGCATTTCCCGTGTGCTAG
The DNA here is from genome assembly GCF_011952255.1 of Bombus vosnesenskii. Classification (NCBI taxonomy): domain Eukaryota; kingdom Metazoa; phylum Arthropoda; class Insecta; order Hymenoptera; family Apidae; genus Bombus; species Bombus vosnesenskii. The sequence continues at coordinate 426,597 of NW_022882941.1, forward strand.
TAAATATGTGAACATCGTGGTATATCTATATTTGTATATTACTTGTACATTATGAAAGCTAGTTTTTACACAATATCAGTAAATAAGTAAATAAATAGATGTATTAAAGTTTAAAAATTATATATCCATATTACTTTATTATTTACTATATTAAGATTACTTTTTAAAAGTTAGTTTGCTAATAAATTAAAGAGAAGGTTATAAAGTATCAGTTATGACATAAATTACTACAAAGGATTGTCGAGGAAAGAAAAATTGCTAGAAGAATCCCAAAAACTCTATAACTTTTAAATTAAAGGCAACCGTACAAAAGAGAACGGTATAATTACTGATAGCCAATGAGGCAAACCAGTATTAATATTAAATAGGATAATGCACAAAGTGGATTCAATGGTCAAATAAAAAGTCGAGAAATTAAAAGTAGTCGGGAAAAGTACGTTGGCAAAAGCAAGGAAGAACCTGAAAGGAAGAATTATACTATTAAAAGGGATAGAACACGGAAAGAGGAGAAAGGAAAAATAATGTGACGTCATTATCAAAGGCATTGTTACGTTCCGAATAAAATTCTTCCTTCATCCGTAATTGTTCAAACTTACGAATACGATTCGAGGATGCAATTTCGTCGGAAGCTTTCTTATCGATCGTAAACTTTGCCTTTAACATTTAAGACAATCTCTTCGTATAAGATCCCTCAATTATCGTTTATATAAAGTGTCCCGTAATACGTGGAGCTCACTTTAAGAATTGACCAAACATTTGAAAAACACTGAAGAAAGTTTACATAAATATATTCTCTGGTCGGTGGGCAAAAGAGTGTAAGTCACATTTTGGGCAAAACCGGATAGGTACGCTACTATATCCTACATTGGCGTCTTTTGCTTGTTGCTTCTATAGTACAAGTTTTCTTTTTTTTTTTATTTAATTCTTTTTATTCACAATTTGTCCAATTTGGACATTTGGTAGAATTGTCTATAGTACAAGTGAATTTTACTTCCTCCCCGCTTTTTTATCTATGATTCTAACAATATATACCAGAAACAAATTTACAAATTTTGGGAAAAGTATAAGTCATCATTTTCGAAAAAGGAAAATCCTTTTAAATCGAGTATGATGTATATTTTGTAAGTCTAATGGGATATATAAATATGTTTTCAACTTTCACGTTCAAAGTCTAACACCTGATCTCTTACATCGCGTTTTAAATATTATAAGTGCTTCTTTGCAAAGCTAATAATAATCCCGGCTTATGCTCTTTTCCCTGCCCGTTAAAGATAAGATATTTTCTACTTGTTTTTGTTTGTGACGAAATGAGTTTCATGTTCTGTCATTTGTTATTAAATTTACAATGGCTCATGAAGATACTGGAACATTAATCACAGAAAATTTTTATGAATACATTGTTTGCATTATACGGAACTTTTTCAAATTTCATTAGCATTGTAGCGGGGCACGACTATCGTGATTATCGCGACAATAAAATTCGAAGATATTTATGAAAGGCACAAGACATTTATTTTAAATATACACTTACAATTACTGAAAAATTAACATATAGCATAAGTAATAGTTGCAAACATACAATATGTACTAAAGATGGTTCCACTAAATATTGTGCTTTATCAATACGGCGAATAATTAATATAATGAATAATTAACTGTTTAAATATTTTGGTAGTCTTTGTAAAGTGTATGCTTTTAATAAATATCTTGAAACTTCTATATACATTTTTAAAACCGTTTCAAATTTTACTAATAGAATCGCGTCTCGTTACAGTATTAATGAGATTTCAAAATGTTTTGTATAACATATACATACAAAGTTTCTAATAGTGTTCGAATACTTTTGTAAGCCATTGTATATTGTATAATCGTCGTTCGACCTTATGTTCGAGTTATACAGTCGGGAACGAAAATAAATGGACACGTAGTGGAAACATATATCAATGAAATTTCATTAAATATGACCTATTTATGCAAAAATGAAAGTATTAATTTCAATTACTTATTAAATAATCTATGTACTCTAAGGATATATAATAAATAAAAATATGTAAACCAATATTAGTTCGATTATATTTCTACTTCCATTACCTGTCTACATATCTTTGTCCCAACTGTACATGAAAGTATTTTTGACACGCACATACTATGGTAAAAACGCAGGATGGTAACTCTAGAGGTAACTTCAGCTGATCGAGCAAAATTCGTGCGCAAAAAACTACTTGAACTCGATTCGCTGGAGAAGTTTTTCAGTACGGTGATCATCTCTATTGGAGTCGATAAAACGTAATGGTTTCCGACCCATCTGACCGCGTATATGCATCATCCATCACTCATTGTCAGCCATGCGCTACTATATATATACAAATATATCAAGCGGACTAAGGATTCGCACTATAAGACCTATGGGCAAAGTCCTGATAAATTATCTCGACGACTTGGAGAATGTACCTTTGACCGGTGCTATCTATCTTGAGATTTTGTCAGATGATGTTTCAGGCTGAAGCTTTATGTTTCGAAGAAATCTTGTGCCATTATAAGTTACAGATTAAGTTTTTTATGTCACATAATTTGGCTACTGGTAGATTTTATGCGTATAATAAATTTACCGTGTCGTTGTCGTATCTGATGGGTCATGTTACGGTTATATAAAGTAACAGATATAAATCTGTTATTTTCTACGATTATTCTACCACTTTGGAAACTATTCCATTGCATCTTTATATGAAAAGACAGGTTTTGATTGAAAAAAGAGAACTAAACTGTTTATGTTCTTTCCATTCAAATAATTTTACAGCGACCGAAAAATGCAGGAATTAGGTACTGTAACTTTATCTTCATTGTCTCTTTAACGTCAAAGTAAATATTCGCTTAAACCATAAAAGAAATAGTGGGTTAGATTACGATTACGTAGTAAACATTTGTTATCAAGTTCGGTACATGTTGATAAATTTACCATGTCATCATCTATGGAATACAAATTGGAATAAAAATGATAAATTATTTTTTGTGTAAACTTTGACTAGAAAATGTTGAAAGTTAAAATTACCACAAGAGGCAGTGCAACAGACAAATAGATGAACGACGCATTAAATCTGTTGTGCAATTCATGAATTATAGCGCAGAACACCGTATTCAATATACACGCAATCATGCTCGTATACTAGACAACGATTTATGAGAAGTACGTAATTCAGCAATACACGGCTGGAATTCAAATAAGCATAATCAAAAGCGCGAAGAAGGCGGCGGATAACCATTAAAATTAATAGCTAATACTAAAAATAAATTTTTAACGCGATATATATGACCACAGATTTTGAACGAAAGTAAAAAAGTACTGAAAAGAAGAAAAGAAAAGGTCACCACCACACAGAATTCCCAAGTGGCACTTTTTTTTTATTAACGTGGAGGAAATTCGCACGGACACCAGGTCGCTATATTTTCCACTTCTTTTTTCGCGTAGAATCACCCCCTTTCCGCTTGTACCACCAGTTACCAATCACCCTGTATATATATAACGTTTATTGTCCAAGAAAATATATATTACATATGTATCTTCTCAATAAACAAGGAATTTTTATTAGAAAGTGGTTTTGGCAAAAGTACCGTTATGCGACGGTAGGACGTAGCCATACAATATTTTCTGTCGGATTTACATTTTCAACATTATAGTTTATAATTGAATTCAAGCTGATCAAAAGCGGTACTCTTACACGATACTGTCTTTTCATTCTTCTTCCATTCTGAAAACTTGGTTGCAAAACAGGGCAGATCGGTAGCCTACTTTTGGTTCCTGTGGGGCTAAGGCACTGAGGGAAGGGTGGCGGACAAGGAATTGTGAAGGTAAGGGGGATGCCATTTAGATTTATTTATAATATTTACATTTATTTTACAAGGAGAGAGATTGAATGTTGCTGACGTTTTGCGGTTTTCTCATTTCTTTTTCTTTTTGTGATTTCGATATGCACCAATACTTTTTTATGTTTTTTCTGTTTGTCTTTTGTGTCTTTGTGCGGGAGAACCGTATTGTACCCACCTAGTATCTATCTATGGTCTGTCCATTTGAATTTTCTTCGTAAAGTATTCTTTTAATTTCTATTTTTCTTTTTATTTGGTAAATTATGGGTATATTGTTTTGATCTTGGACGTAATATTTCTCATCTAGATATAAGAGCGCTTCTGCAGGGATATAGCCTGTTTTGAGTGTACTTTTGTGGTATAGTTCGTTTGGAAATAGACAACTGAAAATTAAGCTATTTTTTTTATCTTTGCAGCTTGAGCGAAGTGATTTCTTACCAGTTTTAGGATGTGATAATCGATGCAGTGTATATTGGCTAAATCCTCGATCTTTTTATTTTTAACGTATTTTTTGAAATCACTATGTTCGGATCTATATGTACTCAGACAAGCTCTGATGCAATTTCTTTCAAATATTCGGATTTTTTCCATTAACGACGTTGTTCTTTTGTACCAGATCGGACAGCCGTAAGTTATGATCAGTCTAATTAGTGTTTAGTAACAAAGGTTTTTTACACTGTTGTTCATATGTTTAGATACGAGAACGAGTGCTCCCAACGTTGTATGAGCGTTGATTGAGGTAGCTAGTTTTATTATTTAATATTATAATACAGAACATTTTTAGTAAATAATGATGATCTAAAATAAAATATACTATTTATTATTTGAAATACGTAATAATTTATCCAGTCCCGTTGATACCAGCCTGTTGAGGATGACATTCCTTATTCCACTTATCAAAACCTTATCTTTCAACTAAAATACCTCTGGATGTTCTTCAGGTATAGCTTAACACGTTGACTGTAGCAATACTCACAAATATCTGATTCTTTCTGATCGCAACTGCTTCTTTTTTTATAGAATAGTGATAAGATCGTTAACGTATTAATGAATATATTCTTTCTCCAAAAGTGCATTTTTTTGCACCGTATTTTGCTGAAAAGCATTATATAATACACACAATATTATTCATACTTGCGGCTATTGTGGATTCTCCGTCCATCACGTTGTGTATCACATGGCGAGCAATATATTAACTATTAAGACAGATCGCAGAATTAGGTCAACAGGGATCATATCTTGCACATCCAGTCGTAGCCACCTTCAGTTGTAGCCTGCAAGAAAAATGCCACATTTTTTATAATGAATTTGCGATTAGAAACTAGCCGACAACATACAGTTGTAATCGAAAACATGTTCAAAATTGAATCTTGCATATTATTAATTTTATATTAAATACTTTCCATCATGTTAGTAACAATAATTATTTTGACACGTATAGTAAAGTAAAATTCCATTTTCTAAAATATAATAAAATTCTAATAAAATAATGAAACTTTCTTTCGCCCATCATTATAATTAGAATTTTCGAGAGCAATGTATAATATAATTATACTTACAATAAATGTTGTAATGGTCACATTTCAACTATCATGAATTTACCGCCAGTACTTACGTTTCTGATGGACGGAACTCTGTGCCATAAACTCCTGCATTTGATAAGGAGAAGTCAGAATACAATACAGAATACAATAGAGCCTCCATTAACCGGAATCCGATTATCAACGATTTTAATTAACTGGTATCTTGGTTATCCCGCCTTTCAATTATCCGACGTAGAAGTGATACAAGCTATAATTGTATTTTCAGTTTGTTCATCTTCTTCTGAATCATTCTGAAGCCAAAATTTGTTATTGTACTTTATGGGTGTAGTCGAGAGTTTATACTCTAGTCGTCAGTATCATCACTGACGATGTAGCTGATTGTAATGTTGGCGCAACATCTAACTGTAATATCAAGTATGATAATTCAGATCGCTAAAACAGCATCAAAACTCTTCAGATCATTTTTACTTTTTAAAATGAGGGTATATAGTAATGTAAAGTTATTTATATAGTAACTTATTTATTTAACAGATTTATTTACAATGATTGATACAGAAAACTATAATTTTTAACTTAGAGCTATTTCTTAATGTAGTAGTGTAATACAACTAAAACAATTAAATTGGTACAACTAGTCAATTTCTGAGTGATAACTAACAACTGAACTCGCAAGTAACAACTGACGACTCGTAACTAATTCCCAAGTAACTTTCTGGCTCGTCAGCACTTTCACTTTCTATCTGCATTTGCCGAATGTCCAGGACAAATTGTAAAGCAAAAATTAAATAATACAAAAAAACTTTCTATCTGCACTATAGTTCGTGCTCCTAACAAATGATTCCTTTTTATAATTATTCCACGATACTAGATTTGTGTCGCGTAACATTCTCAAATTCAATGTTAAACTTTTCGCGGAATAATAAATTCCATAAATAAATTCCAAAATTTAACATAACAACGAAGGAATAAAAAAATATTGTGCAATTTAAGCCAAGAGAGAGAGAGAGAGAGAGAGAGAGATTATACAGAATGTGTCACCCAATTGGGACGGATTATATCTCCAATTTGGTGAGAGATATGAAAAAAATTGTCCAGAGAAGAATTGAATGATACCGTAATGTCTATTTTCGTACGACCTGGTGTTCCACAAAAAAGTAAATCTAGCTTTTTTTAAACAGAATTACATACTTTTTTATCCGTGTCACTTTGTCGTTCCGCGTGTTAAAATATTACAGTACAATTTTTAAAAAACAATATTGCATTAGATGTCTCTATTTTGATAAACTATGTACTGTATTAAAGATGTTCCAACGTTCCACCTTCACATAGTAAGCATTTCATACATTGTTTCTTTATATTTTTCTTAACGAAATTGAATTAATATGGTCACCATTTGTATTTGAATAATGTAGTTAGTTTAATTCATTTCTTCTAGTTTTTACTTTGTTACGTTCGATATGAACGCGTTCGCCAGAAATGCTAGTTACGTGTTAAAATGTTTAGATGCGTCCTAAGTGTCACTCGTGCGATGTAACAAGATCGTATTTATCGTCCGGACTGTTCGAAATTTGATTTTTGTCGCATCACACGCATACTACACATTGAACGGATCCCCGGTCACTCGAGCGCATCGCATTTTTCTCTTTCTATCAGCGAGACTAATACTAATGCAACAATGAAACTCTTTTATTTTGAATTTTTTCTTAATAAAAATGTCACTAACACATTGATGAGGTTTTCATAATTAATATGAGACCAAACACGACATTGTTATAAAATTTGGCAATGCCTGTGCATAATTGCACGATCCTCATCCACACTACGGGATAATTTTCGAGGGAAGGTTTTCCTGACACGCTGCGAATCTTGACAGCTCGCCGCGATCGAGTAGTGTAACATGATCCAATGTTAGATATCGCGGAGACAATGTATCTAGGTACTAATTTGGAAGTAAAACTTTTTTATTTTTGACATTTTTAAAATTAAACTTTTACTAACATATGATCTTTCTGATTAAAATGAGGCAGGACACGACATAATTTAAATTATACTTATTTATTGATATATATCATTAGAATTTTATCATTTATTGATACAATTATCATGTATTAAGTAACCAAATATGATGCAAATTATATCGTGTTTGGTGTCACTTCCATCAGAAAAATTTAAGAAAAATTTTGTTGTTAAAAGTTTCATTGTTCACAAATGAAAAATAAAAAAGTTTGATTTTCGAGTTAAAGATATCAGCTTATCGCGCGCCTTTAATATTTGCTGAACACTTTGATTTTCAGTGCCTCTTTCTCATTCACTCGCATTGTCGTTTATTTCGTTCGGCATGTCTAAGATGTCAGTTTTAAGGAATAGAATCGTTTCTATCTCCGCATAATTGCAATACTTCCGATTTTTGTGCAATTATCGAATGTTTCCTGTACTTATGTATAAAAGTTGCTATAAAATATTATATAACAATATCAAGTTTAGTCTCATTTTAATCAGGGTCACTCGGTCCATACGACCGATAAAAATGAAACCACTCAAGTCGATACCGGTGACAATGCTGCGATAGTAACGATTACTGCGCAAGTAATGATTTTAACGAAAGATGTTTCAAATAAAAGTTGAATGGTATTATCACGTAGGAGACACAAGAAATCACGAAATTGACAGATTTGCTTACCTGTGTTGATAAAACCATATTGGTGTGGACTTTCCTTCGATGTATTGAGTTGAAGTTAGAGTTTGAGCTGGTCCCATCTTGTTGTTAACGTTCTGGAATGGTAATATAAATTCGTCTATGGCTAGTTTATCGTTAGTGACGTTTTATTGATATTTTGTAAGGGATAGAAGTCCGATTATTCCATCTTCGATTAGGTGAAAGTTGTTAGGGACTACGTGATTTTTCTTGAGCATGGTTAAATTGCAAATTTTGTCGGTGGTGTGTTTATCATTTCCCATTAGGAAAATCTTTGGGCTAGAGGTTTGGACATTCAGCGAAGCCTTTTCTTTTATAAGGTTTATTCCTGCTCCGGTATCAATGAGAAATCTGGCTCTTCCTCCGTCTCTTTGTTGCAATACGATTAATAATAATCTTCCGGTAGTGATGCAGTTGACTCTCGGTACGTTTCTTCTGGATTCTCCGTTTGGTTTACTCGAGGTGGGATCTTTCCTTGGTTGGCGAATGGAGAATTTCGAGAGTGACAGATCTCGACTGTGTGTTCGATTCGTGAACACTTGAAACATTTTAGTTTCACGCGGTCACCTGATGGTTGGCTGAAAGCTCGTGGTTGTGGATCGGTAGTGTTTCGTTTGGATACGGGCGTAGTGTTATCAAATTGATTCTTTGGGCGGTTGACAACACGATTTGCTTCTCGTAACCATTGTTCTCTGTCGGCTGCTAGTTGTTGGGCGAGATTCAGGTTTTTCGGATCGCTAGCTAATAACAGCTGTCCTCTTTCGTATCGTAAATTGAGCAAATATGTCTTTACTGCTTCGCGTTCTTCAATATCCAAAGCTACGCGTCGTTCAGTCGGCTCGCGGTTTTCGTGTTGAACTGCATAATTTAACTCATTGAGCTGTCGTCGAAATCTGGTGTTGAAAGATTGTACGCTTTCTGTTGTTCCTTGTTTTAAATTTTTCAATTTGTTCCTGCAGTAACTGCTAGTGGTTGGTACTAATACGTATTGTCTTAGACATGAATATAAGTCACTTGTGATACTCTTGTCAGTTGGATTCATGTTGAGAGATACGATACTTTCAGCAGGAGAAGAGTTGTTATCTTCAGAACGTATTTCGGTTCTACTGTTTCGATAATGTACGACAGCCAACTTACCGAGACTCTTTGTGGATCCTTTTTTCGATCAAGAAAGTGACCGTGGTCCTTCGCTGTAGAATCCGTCGAGTTCCCGTTGAAGTTTCCTCTTGATGCGTTGAATGGATCCTGCCAGAGATCGCCAATTTTGTCACGTATAAGATACAAGAAATCACGAAATTTACAGATCACCGGTGATCTCCTCGCGCCGTAGTTCGAGCGTTTCACAAATAAGGTAATGTAGGATCCTTACTACAATTAGTTTATTCACAATAAATGGATTAAACAGATGTTGGTTAAACAGGAAACTATGGTCGTTTATACAATATACTATACAATATACTATATACAATAACGTACTATAATTTAGACAGCTAAATAGTTAATTTGCAACTCTCGTCACCACGGATCCAACGCTCTCCCTCGCGCGGACCACACTCTTTCGATAACGCTAGCAACACTATCTTCGTTTCTTCTCGATTCTCACTCTCTGGCTTCTTAACTCACACTCTCTGATTTCTCAACTAACACTGACTTTGTCCCTTAGCATCCCTTTATCTTTTGTCTTAGCCCCACCACGCACGTGTTCCGCAACCGCTTGTCACGTAAACTTGTCACTCAGATTATAAAAACAAGAAGGTTGAGCCGTAATACAACTATTAACTTTCTTTTTATTACACTTTATTATGCACTTAATAGCCACAATTGAGTATACACTGAATTGACACGTATAAATTACACTTTACTCTAACAACTTTATATAAATTAAGTAGGCGTCACGTCGATTCGGGATTATTTCACGTTCCGCACGTAAGATGAGAGATTCGTATTTCAATTATGATCGTTATTACAAAATTTAGTAGAAACTGGCAGAGTAACGATACAGAATGTTGTAACAGAACGGAATAGAATGTCGAGTACTGACTTGGGAGGTCTTTTTTATATCAAAGGTTTGGTTCCTGTGGAGGGGTTATCGCCGAATGCCGGTCACATAGGGATCCTGTTACTGCTTAGTTACTGTTTCGATGGCTAAGGTATATGAGATATGATTATCCTATCGCTGCATTCCCGGGACCACCGTGACGCTAACAACACTATCTTCGTGACTTCTCGATTCTCACTCTTTGGCTTCTTAACACACACTCTCTGACTTCTCAACTAACACTGACTTTGTCCCTTAGCATCCCTTAGTCTTTTGTCTTTGCCCCACCACACACGTGTTCCGTGATTATAAAAAAAAGAAGGTTGAGCTGGAATACAACTATTAACCTTCTTTTTATTACACTTTATTATGCACTTAATAGTCACAATTGAGTATACACTGAATTGGCACGTATAAATTACACTTTACTCTAACAACTTTATATAAATTAAGTAGGCGACTGATCTAAGGGTAGTAACCGGGTAAAGAGACTGTTCTGGGTAACCGGGTGACTGTTCGAAAGATGAAAAATCAGTAAAGTTTAGCGACGATGTTGTGGCGGAGAGAAGCTAGTGATGGGTGGGTCTAAGGAGACGAAAAGAGCTGATTTGTTAAGGACAAGTTTTCATTAGGAGAGTGAGGGAAATAGACTTCGCTGTCAATTGGTTAATTTTCTAGGTTGGTGGGTGAGGAAGGGTGCTAATCGCCCCTGAGAGAAAGTTGCTAATGGAAGATACCGAATGTGAGAAAAACTAACTTCCCGTATCTTCCCGTAGTAGACAAAAATGTAAAGAACACTCGAAATAAAAGATGCTTGTTTGGTCTGAAGGATCTTAACCGTGAAAATGCCAAGATTTATGGTTGGTCCTTAAGAATATTGATGGTACACAGCAAGGTGTGTAGACATCTCTGGTTGCCATCTTGCCCTCGGTGTGTGGCCTGGTCTCTAATGTGGATTGGAATGTGGTTGATGTTACAATACTATAGTAAAAATCCGGACTTTAGATATAATAGTAAAATTTATTGTACGAATCCAACAGAGTAACGATTCAGAGTGTTATAACAAAAAAGGTGCTGAATGCTGATTTGGAAGGGTTCTTATACTAAAGTTTGGTCCCTCTGGAGGGGCTACCGTGAGGTGCATATCAGACGCGACTATTCTGTTACTATCTGATTATTGTTTTGATGGCTGTGGTATGCAGGATGTTTTGTCTAGCGTATCACTGTTTCTGAGCGTGTGACAGTATCGAAGGGGGTATAATTTTATGTGATCATATGTTTTGTACGATACAGGATGTAGGATAGAGGACATATGGAGATCAACTTTGCTTTTTTAAATGACATTATATATTCTTTTTTACATATGTGGATTCTTTGGAATATTCTGCGTCAACAGGTTTAAGGAACGATATTAAAGAAATTAACAATTCGTTAAATATTTTAAATTGGTACCTTCTTTCTCCTCCACTGAATTATTGAATAATTTCTAGTTTACTTCTATTTTATTTAGACGTACATGCAACAACGGTTAGGATAATTCATTTATCATCTTACTAAACAGCATATTAAATATATTGCATCTTTTTCGAGGGCGGCGCAAAATTAAAAATACTGCTGAACTGTGATTTATTTCCATTTCTAATTGTATAACATCGGTAACAGTAACGACTATATCTTCAATTTGTGACAAGTTTTATGTACGCATAATTTCATTAATTTGCGCGCTATTTTAATACATTGAGCGTAATTTGTATGCGCACGAATACAGGCAACGTTTTTTAATTTGATCGCTACTAAAACATGTACTTGAATGATTCCGTGTTACAATATATTGCAATGTAATGCGATCAAATATTAAATTGTTGAGTGATACATCGAAACGGTTGCAATATATTTAATATGCTGTTTAGAAAGCGAATGAATGATTCTAACCGTTGTTGCATGTGTCTAAATAAGATATAAATAAAATACAAAATATTCTGTACTTTTTAAAATATTTCTGAGTCGGAAATATTTTTCTTTTCACATTTTTTAACGTAACGATCAATATTACACTACCAAATCAAATAAAATTATTTTTATTGCCATTGAAAAGGCGGCAATTTATTTCGATTTATTTCTTATTTATTCCAATTCTTAATTCCTATTAATAAATAAAAGATTGTTTGGGCTGTGCAGCCTCGCATGTACATAAGAAACAAGCCTGTTGCATTGGACCACCGACATTATGCTTTGAACAGTGATACAGAAGGATATTTCTATAACTTAATAGCATGTTACATTTGCAATAAAAGTAGATTTATGTCCGAATTCGCAAAACAAAGTTTCTTGTGACGGAATCGCTAGTTGAATCTTATATTGAGAAATACGACCGTCGAACAGTTTGCTTATGCAAATTATTCAAGCAACACTTACCCAGGCTGTTGATTTGAATGCAATATACAAAGAAGCGATTAATAACGAGTGTTCGAAAGGTCCAGTTATGATTTATGCCGATAAAACCAAGTAGATTCATACGAAGACTTGCGTTGTCGTCCGTCGAATATTGCGGAAAATTTTGCGTTCCACATTTTCCTTGCCCGTTGAGAAAAGCACTACTGTGACCCATCAGCGAATGAGAGAAGAGAGGAATTGAAGGAGAGACGAAAGTGGCGTCATGTAAGCTGGTTGATTATCGATGATATATCATTGGTATCTTACGAGAACTTGCGACTAATTCATTTAAGAACCTAAAATTTATTTGGTGACATAAATGTATTTCTTTTTAGTAACATCATGCAACTATACTCAGTGTTGGTGTTTCGTGTAATCACAGTGATATGCCGTAAAAATTAATTTACGACATCAATTTTTATGCTGCAAACTCATCGTTAATATGAGGCAAACGGGCGATACAAAGTTTATCGACCTATTAAATAATTCACGCTTTTGTGACGATACAACTTCTCAACTAGAAATACTATACGAGAGAAGGCGAGTTGCCCTAACCGCAGAGCTTGAGGATAGTGCAACGGTAAGTACATTCCCGACAGAAAAATTAGTGGACAGATATAACGCAAAAATATTCGATGAATTAACGAAATCACGTCGTATGTACATTATTAATTCAGTAGACTGGCTACTATGGCAGCAGATGGCTACGTTCCAATATCTCTGGTAGTAGCAACATTTCAGGCAACGAAAGGTTATAGGTTACCCATTATCCTAAGTTGGGCAGTAACCGCATACGCATTAGAAGGGACTACGCTAAACAGGGCTATAATTGATCTTGGTAAAAAGAATTTTGCATAGGATCAGTGTGAAAAGTTTAGATATGCGAATATACTTTACCTTTGAAGTAACCGCGTAAAAAGGAGATTTAGGTTGAAAGATTCGTGATACGATTGTAGGATTACAACATACTGCTATTAGGAATACTACTTATGGATTACATTTATACAATACAAATCAAGTGTTGTTGGGAGTATATGTAGGTACGTAATTAACAATGAGTAAGCATGCATACACTGAGACTTTTTAATATTCTTTATTTTTCCATACAACCATTCGTAGTTTCTTCGAAAAACGTATGAACGCAATACAACAGTGCTACGAAATCTTGACTATCAAATATTTGAATAATCCCTGAGCACGCGTTCTCTCCTCCTTTTTTTTATTTCCTTCGTGAATTCATTTCCCAATATCGACAAAGGTTACAATCGAGGTGGAACAAATAAATGTGTCCATAAATTATCTCGGTTAATATCATATTAACATTACGCTTTTGCACAACATTCGAATGAACGTGGAATATATTGATAATGCACGCTATCATCTCTGTCGTTAAATACAGTGGCTGCAAAAGGTATATTTTCATAGCCGTATTTTCGGATTCCATTTCCATAATATCATATTTTTGTAATCATATAAGTACTACTAAATGATACGAAATTTATTATAATTGGATGTAATTAATAGATATATAAAAGCAATAATAAAAGCAGTGGTGTACAAACACATTTAATCACTATACGTTGGAAATATCGACGATTTAAATAGAGAGTTCAATATTCAGTGTATTTCATTGAAATACGTTGTCAAGGCAAAGATTTTGAACAATTTTCCCTATACGCGTTAGTGTCGATTGACCATATTTTTCAAGATGCTCGCAAGAAACTTCAGTCCAATTTACGTTACTTGTATATTTCTCAACCTAACTCATTTTCAATGATCATGTCTACTCACAATAAAATAGAGAAATCAATGAATTAGATTTGGTTTAGATAATTATTCGCTAACCTTATCGATTAGATAACGCTACTGTGATTATCAAAATCATACTGTTGTCGAAACAGAAACTTTGCGAATATCTCGAAAATTAAAGCCGAGTGATGGTAATATGTTGACCTTGACAATACATTCCAAGATCATTGAAATCGGCGAGGTAGACCGCTTCATAAATAATGATATTTGATTCAATCACAATGCGTCATCTTGTGGAGTATTTGAGCTATTCCTAACTTTACAGGAATATATCATCTATACTATCAACTGGTCGTTTTGGAAGAATAAGATAGTTTGTAAAGTTCACTTATTAGGGCGCGGTCGAACAACATATACGAGGAGTGGCCAAAAAATAAGAATAAGATATAGAATAACATTTTTTCGTCCGAGCCTCAGTTTTCGAGAAGATTGAGTTGGAAAATTTATCAAGTATATTTTAATTATGGTTAATTTCGAACTGGACAGGGTTAAATAATCGGCAGGAGGATATTCTACGCGTGAAAATAAGCTTAAAAGGTAGAATAACATTTTTTCAGAAGACGTTCTCTTTCCGATGGAAATAAATTTCAAAATTTGTCATGCGGGTGTTCTAACAATAAGTCAGTTCTTAGCTAAACACATTCAAACTCTATTGTCCTGAAAACTGAAGTCTTAAGCGGAAATATTTCATTCTACATTTTCTACTTATTTTCGTACCTAGAATAACATCCTATTAATTGTTTTCTTATATCCAGTTGGTAATTAGTCCAGTTTAAGTACACTGAACAAATTTTTAAACGGTTTTCTTGAAAACTAAGCGATGTATGAAAACATCTTATTTTATATTTTCTTTTTACTTCTTTATAGGGAATCATTTCACGCCCGTTTCTAGAAGAAAGCGGTGAAATAGTTAAACACGCCTACAATGTGCTATACACATATAACTCTGTATAAGGTTAAAAAGTAAAAGGGACGATAAAAGTTGGCTAAGATGATAGACGAAATAGACATTATCCAAGGGAGAGTTAGGTATTATTCGACTTTTTCGAATAAGTATTTATCCAACATAATTATCCGAATCAATTTCCTTTAATAGAGCAATTCATCCGAACTATATTTACGTATTATTTTTTAGAGGCCTGAAAATCATAGTGGTGTAAGTTAGTCCACCACTAGTCTTCGCAAAATAATGGTTTGGATCTACTATTACAACAAATTTGTTATATTCTTTCAAGTTATGAAAACGTATAGTGGAAGAGAATAAAATTATTTAATCGTAAAACATAGTTACTTGTGAAAATAAGGGGATGATACATTTACAGGTTGAAATACATGACTAAATTTAAATTCTCGAAATCTTGATCTATACAGCGAGTAACAGAATCATTCGTCGTGTTAAAATTATACATGTAATAATTGTGCAAATAATCATTTGTTATATTATAAAAATGAAAATGGAACTTAACATTTTAAGAATTGTATTTTATACAAAATATCCATCGTAGATTGAAAGTATTTTTATAACAGAAATCATAATAATTTCTTGGTTTATATATTTTTATCAATGAGATCCTAAATATCGTTCTTCTTATCTTCGTATAGTGGAAATTCTTCGTATTAATAATTATTCGGAAGAAGCATAAATCGCATCATTATCAAAAATATATCGTCTAAAATGGCACAACTTAAAATATGAACAGAAGGTTAACAATCGTGATACACTTTGCATCATCACCTAGAGTGTGCTCCTTATTTTAATGTTCTTTTTATCACTCGTTTTTAGCCACAAAAATTGAATACGTATTTAGATTTATTTACCAAATGTAGCATACTGAATCTATATCTACTATATCCAACCGAAATCTAAAGAAACGACGTAATGCTAGATAATATAATTTTTAAAGTAAAAAATTATATCAACACGGACGCGTTAGACCATCCAATAAGTTTATACCTTGAATAGACATTTATTTAGATCTTTAAATTCTACAAAAAGTGGAATCATCCCTCGCTCCATAATACTTTTCTATTCTTTTAGCAAAGATATGCCATCATTACAAAATCTCTTTGTTTTTTCATAAAAGTTTCTTTTAATTTTGTCTTTGTCTTAAATGTAACTAATTTGTAGGATCAAATCATTACCTTTTTAAAACCGATCAAGTCACAAAAAACAATAATCAAGATATACCTCAAACGCGGTACGATGCTTTCAATTTTATATATCGTTAATAATAATTTATTTGTTCAGAAAGATCGAAGAGAATTTACAATATTATTGTCGATATCATTGTTCGTATTTCAGCTATTTCTATAAACTGGAAACTATAAATCTGATCGTTAAAAATTATTCATTCCAACTACTTATTTTTGTTTTCCAAAGTCTAAAGTCTTATTTAAAGTAGGAAAAACAGCATCATAATCACTGTCGAGCATCATAATAAAATTATCAAGATAAAAGAACAAAATTTTGTGTTTCTGCAACATTCTTATAGCGATAACACAAAAAATGCGATTTTTTTAGTTTTGTCACTACTGAAGCAAGTTTGCGATATGTATATCGGTACTTTGTTCATTCACGATGTGATAAAAATAAACATTTTGTCATTTGTCCGAATGAATTATCATAGAAATACGTTTTTATGTGGTGATAAATACTTATACGAATAAATTCTTATTCGATTGGGTATTTATTTCTTAGTTGCAAATAGAACTTTATTCTTTATTCTTATCCGTTATCTGTTATCGGGATAAAAATTTACCTAATACTGATTCGAGGATAAGCTTTTCTTTTCTACAAGTATGTTGACCGTTTCTTTCAAAAACGACGTATATTGGATAGGATTTTATACATTATCCAGGGTTTATAATAATGCAATGTTAATTTTTCATATTCTTTACTGTTCGTGATAATAGATAATGATTTATACTAGAAACTTGTAGCTTTTTCTTATTGTTAAGTTTTTTAAGAGTCTGCTGGTTCCATGAGAAAAATATGAAATATTGCTTTTAATTATTAACTTATCATTAGTTTATAAGCTTTAATCAAATGAAATATTAGATCATCCTACGTAGTCGTTGTTTATCAGATGAAAATAAAAAATTACCTGTTCGTAATCGATCGGTGATGAATCTTTCCGTACTTTCCTATTAAGATTTTGATTCCAATTTATTAAAACTCCGATAATAAGAACTCCCATCGTCTCAATCTGAACTCTAGTGGTGATACTGTACTTTAATAATAATGTAAATGGTACTAAATAAAAAATGTGTGTAATCGCATGTTAGTGACAACGCATCTTTGTGTCGATATAATGCTATTAATTTATAATGCTATATAGTGTTATATAATAATATATAATATGATAATTTATAAATGATTTAAATATAAATAATTAATATTATGATGAGGCAAAATTTTCTATCGTAATACTACACACACGTCTGGGTGTTAATATTTGACAGAAATACAAAATTTAATGATTTTATTTATATTCTTCATTTTCCAAAAATTTGTTTGTTCGGCACTAATACTTTTTAGGCATAAATAAGTTCGTAAATTGTTGTAGGAAATGCTATAACAGATCGATTACTGTGTTAAGAAATGTATGGTTTCACTCAAAAGAATAAAGTTGATGCTTGTTCGGTTTCATTAATTCACGAAAATTCAAACTGGCACGAGGTTTACGACACGGTCGGAGACGATTGTTTATTTTTGAGAGAAATGGCACTAAACTTTAAAGTAATTTCGACAAACAGCATATATTTCCAAATTTTGTATTTTCGCCTTTCTTTGCCTCGATAGAAAATTGGGAAATGCCGTGACAAATCTCACCACTGAAATCCATTTGCAACAGTATTTCATGATCAAAGAATTTGTCTCTCAGAAACTGCAGAGTCGCGCGCGACTGCCAGTTGTGTGCGACCAGTGGCAAATGGAAAGACCCTATGAGGTGTCAATATGCCACTGTCTAAAGTTGATTGAATACGCGAGATAGTTCGCTAATGGCAAACGACCCGGCGTTGCATTGAAAAAGAATAGAGACTCCGTTTAAAGTGACTGGCCACGTACCGAATGACTGCATGGCACTTAGCTCAGAGCCTCGAAACAGCAAAGTTATCTCGCATGTGTCAAAAAAAACAAGTAGTAAATAGTAATCTGTCAACATCACAGAAATCGTTATAATTTCTTAAGATTTTCATATTTTTGGAACAGTTTTTAATGATTATTAAACAATAATTTCATTAACAGTAGAAAACATTCTTCGAAAAATAAAATTTGCCGCTTAAAGAGTGTCATAAGTCGTTGAAATGCGTGTATCGTCCATTTCGGAGCTTCGAATGGTCGATAAATTTAAAATGCATTGTTAACGAAGCGTTGCCGAGAATAGAATGGGAACGAAATCAAGCACCGATTTGTATTCACCGTAAAAAGCACATGTATCATTCATGAAGGGACATTAAGCTAACCGAATATGTAAAATGAATGTACAAAATGCATTCGATGTAAGCAAAGAAACTTTTATATCAAACTTTTGCACAGATTTCTGTTAATACTCAAGTGTTTAAACGATGCTGCATTTCACTGTGTTTGTAATACATATTATTGTGTATGTATAGCATGATAGCATTTAGGTATGCAAACTCATATTCTTATGAATATAGTTAAAAGAAATGAAACCTGGCTAGAGAATTGTATTACTTACTAAATATCATAGTATGTATTTTATTTTAAGTATTTTATATATTTGTGCATGTCATGTGCGTTCTGTATATTTTCCAGACCTTGAATATAAATGCATAAAAATTGGCAGTATACTGATAAATATTTGAGATTTTTGATGAACAAAACATCAAATTTCAACAAAATATCATTACGAAATATAATCTTTATTGCGAAAAGAAGCTGTAATTAAACCGTGAACGTTGCACATAATATATACAAATATATAATATATTCAAAGTATAGTATTCATTATAATATTTGATGAATGATATAAATCTCTGGTTAGATTCTATCTTCTAAATTGTGTTCATAGAAATATGAATTTGTATGAACATTCGCATTTTCACTAGCTATCATATGACCAATAACTGATATATATCCAAACTGAATGATGTTATAATTATTTAGATTAAACAATTGATAAATAGTTTATAAATTACAACACTGTATATGCAATTATCTTTGAATTAGTTGAAATTTTCTCATTATAAAAAGATATAAAACGTATGTTACAAATGTATTCAAATTAATAAAGTAATTTTATAAGTGTCGCAGAATTATACATATAATGAATAAACTTCAAATAATTACAAGGAATCTTACAAGGAGAGCTTGTTAGAATGATAAGTTCTTGAGTTTCTTTCGTCACAAATTCCCATAACAATAATCATGGAAAACGTATTTAATGCACCTATTTAATTTTCTTTACAGATGTTTTGCTTTATTCGCTTAAAATTTGAAACACAAAAGTAATAAATGACTAAACAATTTTATTTTCATTTTTTCAATATGAAATGTCATACCAATATATATTGTTCAGTCTACATAAAATTTTCCTGTGTTCATAAGAGAAAACAATCAGTTACAGTCTTTTATACGGATGGAAAATGATATTATCTTCAACGTACAATGGGTTTTAGGTATGTCATTACTCAAAAGTAGGTGAATGCTTGCATATTCTTGACGAAACGTAATTTAGTTACGAAACTACAAATAGAAAAATCAAGAATGAATTTCCTGTATATCAGAAGATAGTGGAATATTATGATACGATAAAATTTATGTTTAAGAGGTAAATACATAAGAAGAATATTGACATGTGTAAGTGTCAAGTGTTATGCATACAATAGTTTTGTTATTTATTTAGCAATTTATTATTCTCAGGTTGTTTGAGTTATAAATAAGGTAAAGAAGATTTTTCCAAGTTGACAGAAAGATTATTCTGATTAATTCGAGCAATAATATTCAAAACTGATCGACATTTCAACGAATCATACATTTAATTTTAACATGCTACTGATAAGGTTTTAAATAAACAATTAAAATTTTATACAATATATATCTCTTGATTCCACGAAGAGATAGTATTACAAATAATAATATTCTTGTACTGTTAATACAAATCGATCAAATTCTTCATATGTTACTTAAGACCGACAGTGTACATGTAAGTTTTTTTTTATAATTATCATTTAAACTATTGTTTTTCAATTTAAAAAGAACGACAAATTTGTAAAGTTTACGTAAAACGAAATTTTCAAATCGAAATATAGTTGACTTGGCGCAGTGAGTCATTGAGTGACAGAATGATTCAGACGCTAACGCTATTTATAGAATACTGATAAAGGGTGATAGATATCATCATTTGGCTGAATTATTTGTCTCATTATTTTTTCTGTACTGTGTTGTCTACGGTTACGGTTTCAAATAAAAAAGTGAAAATTGCAAGAAATGCTATAGTGTATCAAACGTCTGATTATAGTACAAAAATATTAGGTTGTCCGAAAAGTTTCTTTCGTTTCGTAAGATAATAATAGATGAACAGCAATTTCTGTTTTATTTCTGTTTTTATGTATAAAAAACATGGTGCGTCTATTATTTCCTTATAAAACGAAAGAAACTTCTCGGACAACCTAATAGAAATTAGGTTACACGTTGAATGTTACGAAGGCTTAAAGGATTAATAGAATACTTATTGAAAAAAATTTGAAAATATAATCTAAAAAAGAGTAGCTAACAATACGTGCAGGCGTAAACCTTCCTTTTACAGCTTAACTTTTCTCCCGAGTGCTATGATTTTCATAATAATACAGTACTTCGTGGATAAATGATAGCATTTCCATGGAAGTGTTTTCTGACATTGTTATTCGATAACGGAGGTTTCAATTTGTATATTGTCCGATAGAAATTCATAGTACATTTGATTTATATATGCATAATTTTCGCAACTCACTTAGGAAGAGTTATACGTTTAATTTAAATTGACGTTAACTTAAAACGAATAATAATTTATCTCGACGATAATTGTAAATTTTAAGCGAATAAGTAATAATCGTTTTAACAAAAACAGATAACCGAATAAATTGCGATCGGGTATATTGACGATATGAATCGTAATTACACAGAATCTCGTTTATGAAAGCATTTTGGAACGATAGAGGATGTAAATATCTGTTCTTATGGGACAAAAAACACAGTTGACATGAAAATTGCATTGACTTCCCTGAACATTTAATGCGTTCTCGTAATCCGCGATCGTGATAATGGATACATAGCAATTAAATTGGCAATGAATTTTCACAAGTATTTACGCCAACCAGTTTATATTGTCCGCGAATACTGCACAGACGCGCGTAGTCTGCAAAACTGAAATACATCTGTTCTCTTGGCACGTGGAGTTAAACTGAAATATATTATCCTTTTAAGATTTCATTTATTTGCAACAGCACACAGTAATA
Source organism: Bombus vosnesenskii (assembly GCF_011952255.1). Classification (NCBI taxonomy): domain Eukaryota; kingdom Metazoa; phylum Arthropoda; class Insecta; order Hymenoptera; family Apidae; genus Bombus; species Bombus vosnesenskii. The sequence goes on from NW_022882941.1 coordinate 448,438, forward strand.
AACTATATACGTTTGAACGAACTAGCTGAAAACCTGACACAAACTTCAAGAGTCAGAAGAGAACGAAGCCATATGAGTTACTGGAATGAATAATAAGGAAATGGAGTGGAAACACTATTGAACATCATCTACACGCACATAATATCCACACTACCAAATCCGCTGGTTGGCTCAACAGAGCCAGTTGTAAATGTAATGTAGTCATTAAAAGAAAAGACTTCATTTATATACCTAGCTAATGTAAATAGAATTGACTGTAAGCTTTTATACTCATAACAGAAATAACAGAAAGTTTAAAACTTACTAACAATTCTCCATTAACTAAAACAGTTTGTTTGGATATCATCCTTAACCTTGGTACATCCTTTCGGTCATTTTCGATCAAATTGTAATTTTCTAATGTTAGAAAATGTGCCAAGTCTGAAGAAAATATAACAAGATTTTTGTTAGTATACACAATTTTATGTTTTAATTTTATGTTGGAAAACTTCTTCAAACATTAGAAAACCTTAGAAATGAAAGCAAAATGAAATATTCACACGGTAAAACATTAAAATAAAACTTATAGGAATCCTGTTTATCGTCTACAATTCTGTAAAATCTTCCTCGCATTATTATAGAAATTCAGTAAAGTGGAACTGCTTTCTTGACTCTCATAATTCTATTGATTGCAAGTGTTTTTTCTGAGATTCGAAATCAGTTTGCGAAGACCTTGGTGAATACATATTTGGCAAGTAGAATGAATGAATGATTAAATATGTATTGTAGTATTGAAAACCTATGAAGTGGACGTTGGGTAGTGGATGTAACTTAGGATTCGAAGTATATATCGAACGTTATATCCCATCACAAGGTGGCACAAACCTTGTAACGGAGATAATTGTCCCTGTTTCGTGTTCTCTTCAACACCGTTTTTGCCAGAATGCTTGGTAAATTCTAATATCATAATAAGACCAAAATTGTAATACGTGTTAATAAATTTATATCTTTTCAACAGTCGTCTAAAAAATTACAATTCCTGAAAAAATAGTTCGCATCTTCCTTTATAAATTTCTTTTACTACTTTCTTAGATTATTACAACTGTTTGCTTCAACTCTTTCGGTGTTTGAATGTCGAAAATCGTTGTTTTCAGCCCGAAAAGTATGTGAAATTATTCATTTCTAAAATTCTCGTGGCGTTGACAACGTGTACACTTTCAAATTCTGTTGTGATTAGTTTGTTACACGGTGTAAATTTATTCAGACGATTCCTTCACACAGAATAACATGACCGAAAGAGCCAAGTATAACATTAACAAAATATATTTTTTGTCGTAGAATTATTCTCGGAATCAGACGCCTTTCAATCATTATATACACGGAGTTTGGTTCTTTCGGAACTTTATGAGTCGTACGTTTAAAAGGAAGGAGTATTTTTTAATCTCATTTCTGGAACATTATACAGTCGGTATAACTGTCACACTTAGATACGATTTTATATAAGAATTTCTATTTATTACCATATTGTGATTGAATATATGTCATATGCATTCAAGTACCCTTCGATACCTTGAAATTGAAACGATGACTAACTCCATAAATTTCAAGTATAGCATACATATTCTCCCTTGATAAGTCATACGTTTAACCATCTCACACTACACGCAAGTAGCCTTGTATCCGAACACAACGTCAGGAGTTTTGCTGCAAGACGGTTGGTCCAATTGATAGGAAGCATTTTTATTTCCTTTGGGTGTGCATTTGGGAAATATGTGCTGCATCGCCGTTTCACACTCCGCTTCTTCGACGGACGCCTCCTCCTTCACGATTTTCTCAATGTTGTTGCTACTTAAACGCCGTACCATTTGACTACCTTTCGCTGCTTCTTCGTCTTTCTCCAGAAAGTTACACATGCTGACGCGCCTCTCCCTCGACAAGGATTTGCCAAAAGAACAATTTGGCCTAGCCAAGACGTCCATTCTGTCAAAATGGTAGGCGCTGCCTGTGCGATCTCTCTGCAGCGGGTTGGCCAACACGTCCATTCTGTCGAACTGCCAGATTCTTCCGCCACGGTCTCTTTGCAACGGTCTGGCAAGTACCTCCATCCTGTCGAAGTGGCAAACACTCATTCCACGATCTCGTTGCCACAATTTCGAGGAAGCATCGAATTGACAGACACTCATTCCTCTGTCTCGAAAGACAGGCTTGGACGTTTCGATTCTGTCTAACTGACATATACTGGTCTTTCGTTCGCGTTGCAACAATTTCGTGGACTCGTTGGCTGACTTCAAGTTTTTTAACGTATCCTGTTCACTGTACGAGTTGTTCTCCGAAAACATCAAGAATTGAAGATCGAGCGCGCTTTTCGTTCGACGTGGCATACCTTGAGCGCCAGGCAGCAACGACGTATTAGATCCAATGAACACACTGTTTTGTCTCGGTCGTACTTGACCCGAAGCGTAATTTAATTCGTGTCCCGCCGGATAGTCCCCGCAGGGTATGTTACATTTCGAGAACGTGCGCCGATTCTGCGAACAAACGAACCAATGATTTACGAATCGCTTTAATTAACGATCGGAGCAGAGAAATTTTGCTCGATCGAACGTATTTGTGTATTCTGCGTTTGCTGAGATTTTGGGAAACCTTGAAATATGTTGTCAAGGTCATCATTCTGGAAAACATTTCCCTGTACATGTTACCACCGTTCAACTTCAGTTTCCGAGATATTCACAGAAAGCTTCGATTAAATTTACTCTCCACTACGCTATGGTCCCATTTTTATATAGCGCAACCTAAACTTAACTCATTGATGCTAATCATCTCTAATATAAATAAAAAAATATAGATTTATATTTGGGTTATAGGGTTATAGGTTGGGTTAGTTTAATATCTAGCTAGCGTCATTTCATTTTTATTTCACTCGATTTTATCATAAATTCGATTACTACAATTTATTATTGCTTATATATACCAACAAACATATTTCTGTATATAATTCAAAAACCGAGACCGTGCGTGGTAATCACTAGGTTGCGTATGGTGGATCGTGTATATGCTTCGTACGCATTACTTTGATGATGAAAATAAAGTGTCCTATTCTATATATCAATAAATTCATCGAAAATTATTTCACGCTACGCATAACCCATTACTTTTCTGTTTTTATTTATGCAATATTAAAAATGGATATCTCTCTCATCAATGAATCAAGTTTAGGTTAGATTATAAGTATAGGGATAAGTTGTTCAGAATGATGACCTTGATAACATATTTCAAGATCATCAAACTTGGTGTGGTGCGTGCTGCTGAAAATAATTACCAACTACCAATATGTATAGAGCGTATAACAAGATTTTGTAGCAAGATTTTGTCGGTATATTCTATGAGCATAATCAAGCAAAAGTAGTGTACGATCGTAGGTCATGTACAACTTTATTGAAAAGTCGTATATTGTCTACAGACATTATTCTTGCACAATAATATGTAATCGTTACTGTCTTCAAGAATACCATTTCACGGTTCATGTTTCTCGTTCTATTAACCAATGACATTAACGTTTAATGATTGTGCGTTTTATGGATTTTTTATTTTTGCATATCTTTTTATCTTTGAATATTTTGCATGTTTTGTGTAAATAAAATTGCAGCTTTCCAAGTGTTTATTCGAGTTTTGATTAAACGAACTCAAAAGTAACTCATTTTTTTACTGCAGTTGTTCACTATCAAATTTTAGTTTGAGTTCAATTCAATTTTTACCTTTTTCATAATGTAACTTTGAAGTTAATGGACAGTCTAGAAATCTAGCGGACCGCCAAGAAATAAATATCGCCTATCTATAGTGTAGATACGTTGTACGTATGTGGACTGTACAGGATGAGATGTTCGGTCCTTCTTGAAAGAATTGTTCTTAATTTTAATTGATTTTCATTTCATTATAAATAAATTGGTGTTGAGAGAGTATTCCATCCCTATAAGAACCTTATAATTGCACAGGTCAGCTTATTTTAGCATCTAAAATCAATTTATTTTCCATTCTAGTTTACTTTGAATGACCTTGTAAATATCGAAAAAAATAAAAGACACTTGAAAAGCTAAGAAAGAAGTGTGAAAGTGTTTGCAAAAATGGAAAAACTTGCAACGTTTGAAGATGTACGATTAATAACATTAAAACACAGAAACATTTAATTGAAAATTATTCAGGTGTTTCGAGAAGTAGAAAAACTTTAATGAAATTGTAAGATAAATATCCAGGTTCTGATGTATAGTAGTGGTTTCCATAAATCAGCAATAAAGGGATAATATTATCTACGTGTGATATTATATTCATATTACGTGACATAAAGTTTTGAAACTTTAATGAATATCGTTATCGATATTTTAAGTTCTCATGCTGAAAGAAAGATTAGAGTGAAAGTAACGATGCCTTCTTATTTATGTATCTTATATATGAAGCGTTTATGACATTAGAAAGATGACTTAGGCGGTTTGATGTCAAACAGAATACAGTTCAACGCAGCTCAATGTGCCAACAAATTTGGATAAAGTATAGTATTCCGGGTATATCTTAGATTAAAAATAAGAGTTATTTTTTTCGCGGAAATAAACGAACATTTGCTCGACAAAGATCTTAATTGTAGAAATCTGCGTAGGAACGTGATCGTACAGAGAGGTAAGCGGTATGCGGTTAAAGCACGTAGTGGCACAGACAATGTCAATGCGCCAAATGCCAATTTTTTCGCTTACCGTTTTCAACTTTTTGTGCGGCCACGGAAGATAAAAAATACCCCAAAACTAATCCAATACTCACGATTCAAATGCATTCAAAGTGAGCCATACCGTAAGTTAGGAGAACGAAATTTTAAAAAAGATAACGTAAGAACCCACGAGGAGGTCACACGTCAATAGATTGATCGAAATTTTGTATGTCTTATTTTCGTGAAAAACGACCTTCGTTTTCGGCTTCAGCCACCTCAAAACCCCTACAAAGTGTCATTCCAGCCGAACATTTTGCAATCCGAACACTATACCCCAGCTGCAGATGTATTTAATTTAGCAATAAAAAAGATATAAAATCCCTAAATAATTAAAACAAAAAGTACATTTGTATTATATTACAGTATTCTTTGTAATTGTCCTTATATGATACATAGAATATTAATTATACGAGAAATCCTACTGTCCAGAAATTCCCTCAACGATCATGTTTCCCTATTAAATCGGATACTGGAGATTCTACTTTAACCAAAATTATAGCGTACCTTATTACACAAGTATAACATAGAGTATCTTAAGAAAGCATAATATGCTTTCATACGAATTGTTAGTATCTGGGGCATCTCATAAGATATTCCTGCTGCAAAAAGTGAAAAACCAGCGCTGACAAATCTGAAGCATCATCTACGCTACGATATCATTTGAACGTACTATTCAACTGAGAAGAGGATGTATGCTACGTAACTCAGTTGATGCTACTTGCCCATAGGAGTAATATACCATACAAGCTTCACGGAGCACGAATAGGGCATATAATATGGAAATTTCTTCGGACGTGTCGAACGAACCTTCCGTTGAAACTAGATATCAATAATTTACATTCCACCATATCGATTGAAAAAAAGGACGGATGTTCTTGCTCTATCGCAACTCGGATACATCAAGTCCGAGTTAAAGATAGCCCGTAAAAAACTTTGTTCAGTATTTAAAATAATATTACTTTGAGAAAAGAAACTGTATTTTTAGTTGTGAATTGTGTTCACTGTGAATTATTTATATAAAATAGAGTAAAACCTCCCACATCCGAATCAGTAGAAAGAAAACAATTTTTGAATAATGAGACTTTCGGATAATAGAACAATCGCTTTCCTGGTACTTTCAGATCAAGAAAATTGTCAGCTTGTTTTAATATCTGAGGAGTTCATATTTTTTGGCTAGTAAACTATATAAATTTTCATCGTGAACAGGTACATCGTCATTCTGATTTTCTGTTTTCGCTAAATAATAATTAGATTGTGAATATTTATACAAATTTATGTTTTTATTAATATAATTAAAAGACATTTGTCTCACTTATCAAATATTGTAAGGAGTATTACACATTGAATATTTTATATATTCTCGCATACTAGGTGCAGACTTTTTTCATAAATGCATAAAAATCTACAGTCTACTAATAATATATGTAGTATCGGGAGAAAACCCTGACTAATTAGTAAGGCCTATTTGACCATGATATGCCGGAGCCAGGGTATAAAAGGTAGCCGTTAGTGAGTTGAGGAGCTTTAGTGTTGCCGGCGTTGTCGGGCTTTAGTGTTTCCAGCGTGATCGGAGTGTTGTCAGCGTTGTCAAAGAGTGTGGTTGGCGTGAAAGAGAGTCGTTGTGATGAGGGGAGTTAGTGACGAATGATGGCTGCGTGTATATAGACTGACGGAGCATCGTGCTTGATTTTGTGTTGGCGTGAACGATATTGAAATAAACCTGCCGTTATCAAACCTACTAGTACACTAATTATTATTTCCTATATATATAATAATATTATATTATAATATATAATAATACTCTGATACCCTCAGGGTTACAGTTGGTATCCGTCACCTTACAGCCAACTTGAAATTTTATCAATGCATTCGTCTGATTCGCCTTTCACTCGCCGCTTTATTGAAACGGCTCTTAAAATATTATTTTTCTCTAATTTCTATAGACAAAACTATTTACATTATCAGTAATATATCGTCTAAACAGGAGTACTTGTAACAAAAGAAAACATTTTTTACCATTCGTTTAGATAACTGAGAATGAAGATTCGGATATGGCAAGCTCTATTGTATCTTCAAGCTGTTTTGTTTAAAGATTAAAGTGTCTTTAAATTGTGGGAAATGATGAAATTCTAAGACGGCACAAATCCATCAATCAATACATCGATAAACTCAGCTTATTTGTACATTTTCTTTAATTCATTATTAATCTTGTTGACATTTCTCGTGAGAATTGTCTATATACAAATCTTCATTACGTTCACATTTCTAACATAAAAAAAATTTTTTTTTGTCAACATTTTTTTGTAAGAAGGTTCGTAATGCTTATAAACTTGTGCGGTATTAAAATTTATTTAGTTATTTATTATGATATTTTCTAAATTTGCGTGAGTTTTCTAAAAAAATGGTATTCAACAAAAAAAAAAAATGCTTATTTAAACTCAAGAACTGCCCTACATTTTACTATCCGAGTTATCATTCGTAGTTTTTCCAGTGCGTGTAGTAAATTTCTGTATAAAATTTTGTATAAACTTCTGTATAAAATTCTGTATAAAATTACCAATTACCTTAAAAAATTGTACTAAAAATACTGAAAACGTGGCTGCGAGAAATTTATTTTCCCAATACTGGGTTCGCAATGGAACCGTTCTGCTTCTCGATTTTTGAAGTGGTCATTGCAAGAATACGGTGAAGTAAACTATACTTGACAGTAAAAATGTAAGATTCTTCGATATTGCGAAAAGTGGAACAAAATACGTGAAAAAAAGAAAGATGGATATTTTATTTGAAAGTTTTGAATTGTTAAGAACAAGTTTGGAAAACTTTGCTTGCAAGTTGAAGCAGTGGTGGGTTCAATCTCAGTATACAGAGTCGTTGCTCTTTAAGCGTAGTGAGAAATGGTTCGAATTAGATTTCAGTGATCCTAATTCAGTTATCCTCATTCTTATACATGGGACAGATATAATACAACATGCTTTACTTTCTATCGGCTAATTTTCAGAAGAGGCGCAAGCAGCGAAACATAAAGATTTCAAGAACTGTAGGAATAAGAACCGCAGAAAAGTTTCAAGGATCGCTGCTAATAAAGATACATTTTATGCACCATTCTTAGCTTCTGATCCATATATGCCAGCATTAAGAATAAAATCATATAACAAAAATGTTAGAATTTAATCTCGAAATTAAGATTAATAATCTGTGGAAGACACAATGTTTGTGTTGAAACAATATTATGTGATATTTATTAAACAAAAATTGCAGGAAATATGAGTGAGCGTTGTGGAAAGTTGACAGTTGGCTAGTTACTCTCAGACTGACTAACTTAGTGACCCATGGCCCTTGAAAAGGTTTTGAACTCTACTCTCTATGCAGTAATGAGTGTGATCTGTGTAGATATCTGTGTGGCGGCACGTGCCACGGAACCTTCCAGTAGCTTCGTGATACAAAGCGCTACGCCGTCAAAGTGCGACACCGACGTGCCCGATGTTCCATCCATATTCTTACGCTTCTTCCGCCGAATTCTCGGAAGAGCATGCACGCGCCAGCCGCCGCGGTACATCTAACGAACGCACGCTAGTGGGGATATCGCTGAGCAACGAAGGAAAGAATCCGTTCGATCAATCACCTCATCGATTAATATTGTTGTATTCCAACAAAGAATCATAAAATACTAGATGCTGAAGCTATAGAACTCATACATGAATAAAATGATGGAATTTCACGATTCATCAGCCCCATATAATATGTATATTTCTTCAGATGATTATATATTGTAGTATCGTAAATATAAAAATTAGCTTATTAATAATAAATGGATTAAACAGAAAACAATGGTTATTTAGCATGAACTAATCGTAACAACGTATTATAATTAATTAACAACTCTCGTCAACACAGATTCAACTCTCTCTCAACAACGCTAACAACACTATCTCGACAACGCAATCCGCACTCTCTAGCTTCTCAACTCATACTGCCGTCAATTCGTTTATGTCCCTTAGCAACCCTTTGTCTTTTGTCTTAGCCTCATATCCTTTGTTTAAGCCCCATCATGCACATGCTCAGCAACCGCTTGTTTATAATTCGCACGACACCCCAGGCCCCTCGTCCACGATACTACAACATTATATTATCATGTATTACTATTATATATTATTATTATTATTCTATTATGTATATGCATAATATATATATAGAATAAACTAATATATTATAATATATATTTTATTTACAATTTTAGTCTTATTCTTCAATTAGGCAATACATTTCGATTGAAAACTGCCACAATTTGTAGTACTATCCAATATTTTTTATTTGTTTGAACGCGTTTAAATTAACTAAAAAGAATAGATACAATGTGAAATAAGGAGGTTTTCAAATTTATTTAAAGCTGTTCAATCCAATAAATTAAAAAAAGGATTGTCAAACATAAAATATACTATTTACATCGTATTCAATTTAATTCGGATTATTTTTCAACACTTTTTAAATGAAATTTTATTTCAATATCTTGCATGGTTTGAAAGTTATACGAAAATGTCCCATAATTTTCCGGTCTGGTTCATCGTGCGCTACGAGAATTACAATCCCTTGTTCATAAACAGTTTTCATACTAGGTTCCAAGATTCCATCGAGTACTCGTGATATGAAAGTGGATACGTAAACAAAAGATCAGGTGCATTGAAAATCCTGTAGGATTTCCTTCTTGTACCATGTCATTTTATATTATTGTTATATTATTTATACCGCTATTATTATCCTGTCAAAACAGAACCAAGATATAATATGTACGGTGGTGAAGCTACAATTAAATGTGGATGGTGCAAGAAATCTTTACGTCTTAAACATTTCTTTGCTAAGTACTACTATTCCAGCGATTATACACGGTGTACACACTCTATTATAGATATGTTTCTACGAATTCTAAATGTATAAAGAATACAAAGTGTACCTAATATATATATGCAAAATATCGAAAGTAAAATATATATATATATATTCTTGACTGTTCTAACTCTATTTAAAACAAGGATATAATTAAATAATCATATATGTCATCCGTATAAAGAAGAGAAATTCATGATAATGATGAAAATCACTCGCAAAGCGACAAATATTCAAACCTTTTAAATTGTAACTACGCAAACTTCATAAACTTTAAACTCAGTTTTTGACGATATGTTACAATGTTTAGAGGCTAAAAGGATCTGTGTTTAACATTTGTTTGGTCTAGTTATGCTTCTGAAAATATGAACGTGTAGAAATCATGAAGCATGCTAGTTTTAAAAGGACTATTACGCACGATAACGTTGACGCGATTACTGCAAGCCGGCTTTGACGCAAGCCCACCGTCAGGAAAAGCCGACTGACAAAAAAATAGAATATTTGTGTTAACTGGTTACACAACTATAGCAGACTTTGGATATTAATGTTAGCACGATATTTATTATTTGATATTTGATTCTTAGTATAGTATTTACAAGTCATAAGTCATATTTAAAAATAGTAGATTATAGTAGTTTAAATGTACGTAGGAATATACGTACAAAGGAGAAAAATATATTATTACTATGTTATTGTCACGTCGATTCGGAGTAATTTCACGTTTCGCACATAAGGTGAGAGATTCGTATTTCCATTATGATCGTTATTACAAAATTTATTAGAAACTGACAGAGTAACGATACAGAATGTTATAACAGAACAGAATAGAATGTCGAGTACTGACTTGGGAGGTATTTTTATATCAAGGGTTTGGTTCCTGTGGAGGGGTTATCGCTGGATGCCGGTCACATAGGGATTCCGTTACTGCTTAGTTACTGTTTTGATGGCTAAGGTATGTGAGATATAATTATCCTTTCGCTGCATTCCCACGGCCACCGTGACATTATCAATAGACACTACTTTAGATGTATAAATTAGTAGCTCTATAGGAAACATAGAAAATTGAAGCTATGGTTTTGATCGTGTATTAAGAATACACCCATAATCAATAAATCCATGTTTTAATCCGAGTAATTCCTAACATATTTATATTTTATGTATTTCGTGTGATTATTACTGCACAACGAAATACCCGTATATTTAAATACATTTACGCAAGTCGCAATATATAAGAAACGAATATTTATATGATGTATATAAGGTTGTAGATAATAGTAAAAAATATATCATTTCGGTTAAAAAAAGACTAATCAAGTAATCTGTTTTGCTACGAAGAAGACTAGTGTATTTACACCTTCTGACAACAGGCGTAAATGATTCCTTTTTTATCATAACTTAGGTTGCTAGTATAGTTAGATACTTTTTAGCAAGTTCTGAAATTGCTGGATATCTATTTTGCCTTTCGCCACTTATACAGATCCAAATCAAAGCGTAATTCTGGTTTAACCATTTGTGTTTCAAATTCAACATTTGCATCATACAGTGGCTTACCAAAACAATATATACTATACAAAACATTTTGAAATTTCATTAGCACTGTAACAGTACACGACTATCGTCACTATATCGGTAAAATTTGAAACGAATCTGAAAATAAATATAGAATTTGCAAAATATTTATTGCAAAGATGACCAAAGTATTTGGACATTCAATTATTCACTACATTAATAAGCCACAATGTGTAGTAGTGAGAGGACCTTTGGTATCAATTGAATATTTAAAACTAATATTCATGCCGTGTATTAACATTTTATTGTGAGTGACTGTTTACAAATGTCAGTCTTGTAACTCCAATATACATTTTCTGATTGGTTTCAAATTTTATTATTATAATAACGATCATCGTGTCTCGTTACAGTGTTAATGAAATATCAGAAAGTTTCGTATAATGCACGTAATGTATTGATAAAGGAATTCTATAGTAAGTGTTCGAATATTATGGTGAACCGTTGTGTTTTGCAAATTATTATACTTTCTCAAATATTCGGGAATTTTGTCATACGTTAATAATCACTCGAAATGAAATACGAATATGTTAATACACGTGTAGCTGTGTATTAAGAACACGGATATATTAATCATTGTATATACTCAATATAATATAGTCATAATATAATATAATATAACATAATATAATATAATATAATATAATATAATATATAAATATAATATATATAATATAATATAATATAATATACAATATAATATAAATATAATATAATATAATATAATATAATATAATATAATATAATATAATATAATATAATATAATATAATATAATATAATATAATATAATATAATATAATATAATATATATATATATATAATATAATATAATATAATATAATATAATATAATATAATATAATATAATATAATATAATATAATATAATATAATATAATATAATATAATATAATATAATATAATATAATATAATATAATATAATATAATATAATATAATATAATATAATATAATATAATATAATACAACATAATTCAATAACATTATGCACAATCGTATTTGCAATTCCCATATACGTAAAATAGAGATCTCCAACAGAGAGGTACAACTGCTGTTTTTTAATATTTAATTCGCCATTAATTTATACACATTGGTAATATTCACATATTATTTACTTTGTTTAATTGAAGCTTTCGAATACTCGAGAGCGGTTATCGATCATATGATCGAAAACACATACCAAAAACAAAGCGTAGACTGAAGAAAGAAAATGCGATGGTGCGATCGTAGGTTTCCGTTACTTCGACGTGTGTCATTGACGAAATCTGTAGAATCCAGTTTCTTGGAGCCGCCAATTTCAGGAATAGCCCACTAGTCTTTTCTATCTGAGGTTATATTGGATAAAGCTACCACTGCCACGTACACCTGATTGGAGATTGCAGAGGCTGCGAGGAACTGACCTTCTTATATAAGGTGTCTCCGCAATCGTGATACTACCGGGAAGAAGTGATTTTTCAGGAAAACATAAGTCGAAGAAGTTGAGTAAAGCTTTTGAGAAAAATGTCTTTGAAAACCTAACACGATATACGTGTGTTGACTTTAAGTTTCAACTTGAAGGACTTCTGTTTACAGGATTGTAATAAATCAAGGGCGTATTTTAGAGTTGACAGGAATATCGAGGAATATCGTTTCCCTCTTGGAAAAATTAGAAAATGCAAATAATAAGCTGCGACGACTTAGTACAATTTAACAATTTAGTTGGAACAACGCAACTGTGCATGCATCATGATCCATATTTCTTATATTATTAAAATTAATATTAAAATGTAATAATCTTATGCTTTTATTTATGAGAAGAGCCTAATGGTATAGATCAACAGGACGTATGACAGTAATAACGGCAAGAAGTAATAATTGGCTATGTTTCTAAGTACAGGCACAATCAGAAACAAGGGTCGTCTAATTGAAACTTGCAAATGATATACAGGAACTTGCAAAAGTATTCGCATATATTTCGTAGGAAACATTTATGTGCATGTATTGTACGTGTTACATAAAACATTTTGAAACCTCACTAGCACCATAACGAATGTAATTGCAATAACTATATTAACAAAAATCTGAAGATATATATATAAAAAGTAAAAAATTAAAATATAGTATGAATCTTCAACACTTTAAGCATACAAGTGTTGAAGATGGACCTACTGAACTTTCTGTTTAAGTATTTTTATTCTCTTTCTAAAATATATACTTCTACTAAATATTTTGTAACTTTTATAGTTAAATAAATGTATTATATTAATTAACAATATACATTATTATTTTATTTATATATATAGGATGGTAGGTAACTGGTGGTACAAGCGGAAAGGAGGTGATTCTACGCGAAAAAAGAAGTCGAAAATATAGAATAAAAACTTTAAAAAAATTTTTTTTTTAATTTTTCCATCGAGACAACGATCTACAGTGAGATCTGTTATAACGTACCGAGCGAAAATTCAAAGTCGATTTTCTCGAAAACAGAGCCTCAAACGAAAAATTTTTATTCTATATTTTCCACTTCTTTTTTCGCGTAGAATCACCCCCTTTCCGCTTGTACCACCAGTTATCAACCGCCCTGTATATATTGCAAAACATTTTGGAATCTTATTAACACTGCAGCGAAACACAACTATAATTGCGATTAGTAAAATTTGAAATAGACATTAAAATATAATAGAAGTTACAAAATATTATTTATTGAATATTATACGAATAACCGATTATTTACTGTATTAATAAGCCACAATTTGTAGTGAGACGGTCGTTAGCACTAATTCTATGTTTAAGACTATTATTCATGCTGTATATTAATTTTTCACTGAGTGTATGTTCGCAATAAACGTCTTATCACTTCCACATACATTTACTGAATGGCCTCAAATTTTAATATTATAGTCAGGATAGCCGTATTTCATTATAGTACTAAGGAAATTTTAAAAAGTTCCGTACATTGCACATCATATATTCATGAAAAATTTTGTGCCAAGTGTTCCTATACTTTCGCGAGCCGCTGTACGCGTACAGGGCAAAATGATTTCTTTAGAAAACAGAGCAACATGTGCAAAAATTTTACTCTGCAATATTCCCGATTTATTTTTCACGAGGAATCGCTCTTTGCCCAGCTATATCATTGTAGCCTATGATACCTCAATGTAGCTATATGATGTCTCAATTCTTTCGAGATTGTCTAAAATGATCCTGCCTTTTCTAGCATAAAATGGAATGAGGTGATTTCCACCACCCCTATGTTACTGCGTAATACTTCTCGCTTGCACCTTTTGGTAGTTGTATCGACGATAGTAGTAACAAAAATATTCCGGAAGCATGCATCTATTGAAAATGAAACACGTAAAAAAAAAGACGACAAATCTAAAGAACAATCTATACGATAAAATATACCATTGCCAGATCCAAAGACCGAGAACATATCAATTCCTATTTTCGTTGAATTTGAGCGAAGATTTTGACTTACTTTTTTTTATCGGCATATATTTTATATTACATTTTATGGAAAATATAGCGAGGAAGCTAATTAATTAATGAGATACGAGTATAAAGTATAGATAATATCCAAAATTAAACGAGTTAATTTTGTATGCATACCATGCACCATATGCTTTTTCATTTCTACTAAAAGTTTCCCATTAGAATCACTGTATTAGGTGATAGTTCTGTTCTTGTTTGTAGCCGACCCCTAAATTCATATATACATATATATATATTTATACGCATATTTCAAGTAATTTGGAAAAGAAACATGTAAGAGCGAGCGGCGGTTATACGTACATATGTATAACGGTGCAATTCTAGGATAATTCAGGGATCGATTCTGAAAATCGAGTTTATTGTGAAAATACTTAAATGAAATACAGGAGTAAACAACAATTAATAACAGTAATAATTAAATAAACAACAACCAATTAATAACAGTAAACAATAAATAGCAAGTACTGTGCAATGTCTAGCTGAAAATCGAGAATCGATTTTCAACGTCCTGAGCTACCGATCTTTCCCCGTCAATCTTCAATGTTTTAAATAATTACTCTTTCTTCTGTGATCTTGTCTATCTCTGATGTTGATCTCTGTCCCTCCGGGAAATGCGTGTCTCTCAAAATGGCTCTCCGTAAAACAAAGAAAGCCGCTCTGTCCGTGAAACAAAAGAGGTCGTACTGTCCGTAAAACAGAGAAAGTTCCCTTGTTTATCCGCATTTGAACTCTTAGAGAGTTTACATATGTGTACAAAAAAATTGTTCACTTTGATAACATAATCCAAGGCCATTGAAACCGACGAGGTCGTCCCTTTTCCCAAGAATTACCAATTCCACAAATTCGCACGTCCGATGCTATGTTGCAAGCTTGCCTCATTCGTAACATGTAAATGTACGAGTTCCTCAAGTAATCCGGAAATCATAGTTATGCATTAAATTATGTATGATACACAGAATTAATTGTATTTCTTCGAAAAAGAATTTGTTTTAATTTCTTCATCGTCAGTCTCGATGACACGGAATTCATATAACGCGAAGCGTATCTCCTGCGTAATAAAAAGTCCTATTGTATTTAAAGAGGTTTAAGTAATGACGTTGTGACTTGACCTGTGTTTCGATGTGATTTCTGATCTCTTGCTTGAATAAATATGAATCTGGATACGTAGCTGGCTATGATTTCTACTAGTTACTTGCCCATTTACAAAACACCAATCACTCAAGCTTTAAATTGATATTTAATAAATATTGAAATAATATAAATATTTAATAAATATATAACAAATATAAATATCTCACCAATTAGGCACAACTAATCACCAAATCGCTTGCATAATTTAATATAACTGATTGATTTGGCTTTACTTCTGCCTATAGCGAATAAGAGATCGTAATCTCGGATATAATTGAAACTGTATGAACTGTATCAAGTTAATTGATTAATCATAAATGCCAATATGGTAACACGCACACAAGGGCTTCATAAAGGATTCATCGTTTAATCCTAATCCGACATAGCTGGTACATTGTTATTATGGACATCGAATGTTTCATTTTGTAGCGACCAATCAAAGAGGCTAATGATAAGTGGATTTTTACGCATTTATGAGAAATTCGAAGACGTAAAGATCAACGCAATGTACACAGTCTGTGAAAATACATAAAATATTTCAAAAAAAGTATTTATTGCGATATTTAGTAGATGAAACCAATTTTTATTCAGATTCCATTTCGTTAGCTATATTCGTAAAAATATAAAAATGCATAAAAGCCCCTAGTCTAGTGATAGAGTAAGAATAAAGCGAATTAAATTATATTTACGCAGAAAGTTAATCTTTTCTTTATGTTACACGTTGACTGCCACCGTGATCATCGGCGATCCATGGCGATCTATGCTAAATTTTGTAGAATTATTAAAATAAGAAATTTTATGGACTAAAAAATTGTTAAGAATGTGAATGATTTAGATAACGTAGACAAAAAAAAGTGAGCAAATACAATGTAATATCTTCTTCAAGCATTAAATGATATTCTTTCTCTTTCTTCTTTAGAGAAAATAAAATTTGCATGGCAACCAAAGTTTGCAATCATTCGCTTACTCCTTCCAACGTTAGAAGCTTTTTAGAGTATACTTTAAATGTTCTTAAAGCATTCGAACATTCGATTTTAGATTCGACAAGCAATCGTCAAATGGCGAAAGAATGCTTGTTCATACCTTCATTTTGCTAAATTTTACTGAAATAGGGAGAAGCATTTGCTTGCTTGGTCTAAAGTCTAAAGTGCTCCAAACGCACTTCAAAAGCAGAGCACTCTGAACTTTGACATACTCCTTCAGCAAAACATTTTGTTTCTTCAAAAATCACTTTGCCACGGGAAGCGGTTGCTTTCTTACGCTTATTCAAATTCTTATTCTATTGACGTTTATTGGACAATTCTGACTCTATAATAAACATGATAAATGACCCAGATTCTCAAGGAACCGATGAATAGGTCAAAATTATATAATCATACAAAATAACGGTTCAGAGTACTGTTATAGGAAACTAATGGATTAACAATTGCACGTGTATTAATGTTTACAATCGTTTGCACTTAACGCCATGAAGCGTAGTGTTGTTATTAGGAATTAGTGTTGTTATTAAGAAAATGTGGTTAACATTGACGCGTTGAACATTTAGACATCCGGAAATGAGCCGTGTTCAAGAGGAAAAAATTCTCGACGTTTCGCTGAAATTGCAGTTATGTCTATCGAAGGCCGTAGGTCGTATTGATACATGTTAGTGTTAGATGTGACAATCCGAGCCATGAAAGCCTAAAATTTTTACAGTCCTTTGATTTACATATCACTGAGGAAGTTTTAGATGAGTTAGACGGACAAGTACAGTGAGAGATCCAACAATATCAGCGATAGACAGAGGAAAAGAAGAAGACAGGGGCAGATACGAAAAAAATTTAATTGTATTATTTATAATTGATGAAATGCGATTTTTATTGTAATACAAAATATGCTATATATTTTTTATATTATAATGTTTTAAATAAGATAATAATTACAGAGGCTCTAATGAATTTCTAATGACTTTTTGAGTGTACCTTGTTTTCTATAAGTGCCATAACACTTGTGAATGCAAGTGTACATAAGACAATATCAACGATAAAAGAGTCGTCATTGGAATAATAAATGGATAGAAAAAAAGATCTTGTAATGTTTTTGAATCAATTTTGAAGCAATTATATCACTATGCTAAGTTATCCGAGCAGTATCTTCGGAATAAAGTCTCATTGTGTATAATTAAATAAATTGATGTTCTTTAATTTCTGAAACATGTACGGCAACTTCTACACGCAATACGTGCAACATTTTTATCTTATGCCATTCTTTATGCTTGATTAATTACTTCCAATGAAAACAAACTACATATATATAGTAGATTGAGGACTTAGTTTAGATATGATATAGTACCTATATTCTATATTTCTACAATTAATTTATTTTTTGTTGATGCTGTTACAATGGGTAACTGTAATATTCCTTTTAAGGGGAACTGTAAAGTCGTGCGTAAGAGTTCGGTCAAAGGATTTAACCAATCGTATTCGCTTCTGCGATTTTCGAATAGAGAAGATGGATGCAATAGATTGACTGATAACAATTTTTTAAGTAATTTTAGTTTTATGTTAAAGCTATTATGATTGTTTCCATGACTCGTAAATGGTTTGTAACAGCTTTACGATATTTGGCGCTTTTTAAAACGATTTATGCAGTGCAATGAGTGTTTATACGACTCTTACTGATCCTAGTCATTTCTGACGCGATCTTAATGATTCTACTGACCAAAGTTTACATTAATATATTTATTAAACAGGAGAAACATTTGTTATCCTTCATCTTCTTCTACTATTTGAAAAAATGAAATATTTGACAAACAAATTTGATCCTTTTATTTGTTACATCTTTTCAAATAAAAAGTACTCAAACCCGGATGAAATCAGTATTTTTCCAGAGAGTTAAAATAAAATTTGGGTATTATTCAAATAATATATTTGAACAATGATTATTTGAATAATAGATATATTATCTTATTTTCAAATGATTGTGCGTTAGTTTATTTGAAATGAAGTAATTTTCCCTAGATTATTTCATCACTTGGCTATCGAATGAAATAATTATCTATTTTTAATTATGTACTTGAATCAATTTTTAATTAAATACTTTTCTAAATATTTTCTGATCCTTTTATATATGAATATTTCGGACAGCGTTGCAAATATAGATTTCATTACAACGACTCACACAAGTTATTTAATATTTAAACAATTTGAAGAAGTACAAATAGAAAGTGGGAAAATAGAAATGTTGCAAAACTATCGAAATATAAAGGACATTTTCGTGAAATGTAACATTATGCTACTGTGTACGACTCGTGTAAGGAGATTCTACGTATAAGGATTTATTGTGATCAAGTAGAAGTTAGTTCGTTCAAATAAAATACGAGGAAACGCCACGACAATCTCTTATGTCAAGTTATTTATTACTTTATTTAAATGATTTAATTATCTCAAATAAGGAATTATTTAAAGGTGTTTTATTGAAATTTTACACAAAACAAAATTGCTTCTTCTATGACATTTCTAAGATAGAAATAATAAATTGGTTGAAACTGTTCATAATAATTACTGCTTTTTATTTTATTTCAAATAAAATACTTTTCACGTAGATAATTTCCAAGAGTCGCAAGTACGTTGCAACAAAATTTGAATAAAACTACATGTTGGTAATATGTAATTGGTTAATAAGATAATGAATTTTGATGTTGCTGTCATATAAAAAACAAAAAGCTGCAACTTATAATACCCTTCCCTTATAGTCTACAAGTAAAATATGTGGATTACCTGGAGTTGATTTTGATCAATCGTAGTACAACTTTGTCTGTGTTGTTGAAATTTCGGTTGATACGGCTCCAACATTCTAATCTTGCCCCATCGATTGAAAAATAACGCAATCGCCGCGGCCCAAAGGAGGAGGACCAAAACAACAATCAAAACCTCTTCAGCTCTGACTATAATAGCGTTTGGTTCCGGAATGCCTGTTGCAACATTATATAGTATTACTTTTACGTTTATCATTGTTTTTATATATTGTCTATTTAAACAGAATGTATTCAAGTTATAAATGTATTATACAACGCGTTACGAAAGTATTCGAACATTTATCACAGAAAATTTGCATGAATATATTATGAAACTTTTTGAAATTTCGTTAGCATTCTGACGAGACACTGCCATCGTCACTATAATAGTAAAATTTCAAACCAATCTGAAGATGTATACAGAAACTACAAGACAACGTTTATTGCAAACACACGATTAGCGAATTTACGATTAGTGGAGAATGAGTATACTTCGACTTCGCAACATATTGTGGTTTACTAGTATAACTAATACAACTGACTGTTCAAATACATTGTTAATCTTTGCGAAACATATGCTTCGAATAAATATTTTGTACGTTATCCATTTTTAGGTTCATTTCGAATTTTACTAATATAATCACGATAATCATATCTCAATATACGTAATGCTAATAAAACATTTTGTGTAATATGTAGAGGGTGTAAAGAAAGTAGTGTGATTCTAAACATTTAGTCCGGTGGAGATTTATTTAGAAAGTCTATGCAAAAACAACTTGACATGGAAATTCAAGGTCAAATTCCTCGAAAAAATGTTAGTTTTAATAATTCTTAAACTGGATTTCTTCGCTTTATTCACAATGTGTTTACATTCTGTAGTCAGATGCAAGAAAAGTAGCATCTATCGATGCAGGTTAATAGTCGGATATCCTCTTTTCTTCTTTGTTTTCTCTTTGACATTTTCTTTCTTTTTTTTCGCTATTTAAACAATCCCGAACTCGCATTTCTCTCTTCAGTCAAGTTTCTCCCCAAAGTTACGTTCTATGTAAGCTCGTTAGTAAATATACATGACAAGGGCAATAATTAAGGGCTGTCTTTCCCTAGGAACACGGGATCGATTTCATCTTCAACATGGATTTAAATGTTACATTATTAATCCTTGATTACCAAAAAAACTTAAACGCTGAAAACTGTATTCCCGCGAAACTTTTTCCGAACGTAATTATTGTTTTATTACATTCTTTTGATCGTTCTTCCTTTAAATGAAATGGATAGATAAATATATATTTCGATATTCGCAATCACACTCCACTATCACTTGCAACTAGAAGATGCTTATCACGCACACACACACACGCCTTATACTATCTCTAAACACTAGTCCTTTTACTCATCGATTGTAAAGCAGTCTTTGTGTGTTGTCTTACTTGACTATTTATCTTGTCTTCCATCATGTAAGACGTTGGAGTCTGCCACATTTTTACAATTTTTCCCAAATTTTCCTCTCGTATAAAAGTAAAACTTAAAAATGACACTTGTTTGCGTTCTTATTATAATATTGTTCTACAATTTTGCTTCGCTCTTGTAGTCTTTTATCAATATCAACAAGCATTCCTGGTGTCAGATGTTTCGTATCATTAACATCGACTCATTAACATTTGCGCTAGATTATAGGCTAATTCTTTGATTGGCGTGTTTCTACATGCTGACAATTGTAATTCTATTCTTGCACAAAATTCTGCATTTCACATGACGAGAATGGCATGTCGTCCGCAATTAAATCTTCTGGTATTCTATGTATCGCAAATATAGGTTTTAATATATTCATTACACTATTCATAGTTTTAGACTTTAATCGCTCAATGTCAATTCACTTAGCGAAGTATCTGCTACAGCTAGGTAATTTTTCCCTCTCCAGCGTAAAATATCTATGACTATCTTCTTACACGATAACTGAAGAAGAGAGTGAAGAATTAATGTTTCTTGGTTTTCTCATTTGCATATTTCTACATGCGTCACATTTCGCCCCAGCATTTTCAATATCTTTATTTATACCCGGCCAGTTTATTTTAAATAAGAACTGTTGAGGAAATTCGAGGATTTGGGAATACAAATTATTTACTATATTTCCCACACAACAGTTATACATCTATATTACTCTCTGAAGAACGTCTTGCACGCACGCTGGTCGCCAACCGACTATCCTAGATTCTTCTAACATCTGGCAACAGTCTTTTGTCTCCACTAAGACCTTGACGCCCTCTAACCCTTACACACACACTCTCATGTACAGTGTAAATGTATCACTTCCCTAACAAGAACCATTATTGATTCTTATTTTCATTTCGCTTATTCCTAAATGATCTCCATGTAATCTGGTTAACACCTCTTCTCTTAAATTACCTGATATGACTATTTTGGCTCCATTCAATATTAAATCATTTTGTCATTATTAATGCTTTGTTTTATTCTATTTGTCTTCCAATTCCCGCCATGTGTTTGTAAATGCTACGTACACTATGAGTCAAGTCTATCTCATCTTGTTTCTCGTGAGGTGAATCGCCTCTTGACAATGTATCAGCTATTAACATATAAGTTGTAGTTTGTAAGTTTAAGTCTAAGTCGTTGTGACCTAGTCGAATATATTTTTGCAATCCATTTCTTAAACACTGTAACTAACGGTTTATGTATATTAGGATCTGTGTGAATTCTTACTTTCCGGGCGTAGACATCATAATGGAATTTTCTAGTTGCAAAGAGTATGTAAAGTAGCTTCTTCTCTATCTGTACTTAGTTTTTCTCTATCTCTGTCAGACTTTTAGATGCGAATGTAACAAGCAACACTCTAATCCTGCGAATGATGCATCTCTCAGTATTGTAATTTGTTTCTCGTCATTAGATGTTTGCAATAGGGGACATTTACTTATTTCCTCTTTTATAATATTAAACTCTGTCTGATGCACTGTCTTAGATAATTAACTGCGACTAATATACTTTGCAATTCTTTTTTATTATCTGCGATCTTAGGCGCTTTTGTCGCCTGTATTTTATCCTTAGCGATGGTTATACTCTTCTTTGAAGATATATAACCTACATAAGCTACTACATCTTTTCTATATTGGACTTTTGTTTTATCGAATTTTATATTACTCCTTTGCGCTGCTTCAATTGCCTGTTGCAAACTTTTGTCATGTTCTTTTACAGCTGTGTCTACCATCAGTACATCATCAAAATATATTACGATATCAAGTATGGGACCAAATGTGTTTCTTCATTTTTTTCTTGAAATAGAAAGTAAAATAGAAGTCTATTGAATCTGTAGCAACCCATTGGCGTTGAAAAAGCACACATTTGACTTTTTGGCTCTTTTCTGATAACTTAATTTGTCATTTTTGATACCAGGTATAGCACAATAGTTTTTCCTAGTTAACTTTTCATCTACTGCTTCTGTTGTGATTATATCATAATATGGACGGTGTATTTCTTCATTTAGATTCTTAAAATCTCTTGTCAAATTTTCAGACTTCCATCTGATTTTTCCCTAATAATTAAATTGCTTACCTTGCTACTTCCATTGTCGTATGCGCGTAGTACTTTCTCATTTTCTAGCTCTTCTAAATGCTGTCAAAGTTCATCTGTTGTAACTTTTGATACCTTTGCTGGTAGTTTTGAGATTAACGCTCCCTCCCTTGTGTTAAAACTATGTCATAAGTCCGTTGAAATGCTCCTATATCTACGAAAACGTGTTTTTTTTAAAATAAATGGCTCTATATCACTGTTTCTTTTCTTTATGTTATGCACTGCATTTAGTATACCTAGCTGTTTGTATGTTTCTAATCCTAACAAGTGTTCTACTTTCTCTTTTGTTACTGTAAATTCTAATGTGTACTTATTTCTTTGGTATCTATCGTAAATGTAATCTGCCTGTCTTTTGTTTGTATTTCTTCTAATCAGTCTTCTATTTTACATTATTTATGTTTAAACTGCTTATGGTAAAGTTACTTCCGCTGTCACTGCCCGCCTGACTTCTATCGTTTATCCTATTGTTTATATTCTATTGTTTATCTTTACTGCTGTCACGCTTGTTCTGTATGCCTGCGCCGGATGATTGTATTTTCCACATTTTCCACTTTCTTCCTCGTATACTGGACACTGCCGCGGCCATGTATCCCATTGCACCTGTTCTGTCACGAACTCGTGTCTCTAATCTGCTGCTTATTCGTTGCTCCCTAAATCTGCCTCTTCCGTAACTGATTTCTTCCTCTTTTCTTCTTTTATTACATCTCTCTTTTGTGTAGTGATTTTTTTGTGTTGCGTATATCTTCTGCGAGTTACCTCCTTTTTTTTTACATTTCAATGTACTTAATTAAGATTCCCAGTTTTAGACCCTGATATTTTAATACTGTCTGCCGCGTGATAAATTATATTGTCTCTTATCATCGAGTTTATTAGCATGCCATAATTATAGTTATCTCTATTTTCTTTGGTTGAGTCACATAATGTTGCAGTGACTGTCCTTTTTCTCTTTCTTCGCTATTAAAGAGAAATCTCTCATACGCCTGGTTCCTTTGCAACTCAACGTAGTCCTAGAAAGCTTTTGTTTTCTCAGGTTCTTCTTTGTCGCCCCCTTCTAGGTTAAAGATTTCAAATACTTCCATTTGCTCACACTCTATTAGGTAGAGCAATGTTGCTGCCTGTGTCGTTATGGCTTTTGTTCGCCTCTCTCTCACTATCCTGAATAAGTCAAAATCTCTTTCAAATTTTCCCCAGCTTTCTGCTATATTTCCTCCTTAGAGGAGTGTTTCAGGTTTATTTATACCATCCACGGCTACTTCTGTGACGACTACACCCTCTTATTCCTTAATGGTCACTATGCTTTCTATGTTTTCTATTTTCGGATTAGGTGTGCCTTATTTTAGCTTTCCTTTGCCTTTTCCGGCAGCAGTATTTATTTATTTATTTTCTCTTCCTTTTCTATCCTTTTTATTTACTTTTTTCTTCTTATTATTTCTCCCTTCTTCTATATTACTACTATTTGTTTTCTTATTAGCACACGTTTATGCACGTATTTTTCCATACATTTATTATGTTGTAATTATTTTTCTGAAATACGTTAATTTCTACCTTTTACCGACCGCTCCATATTCCGCCATGTCCTTTCGCTCGCTCTGTGTAGATGGATTGCAGTAATAAACGTAGTATTTGATATTTCCAGTTACACTCTTTATTACTCGTTCCAGACGCACGTTTCGCGATCATTTCACTCGCAATTCATCAGGCACGCACGCACGCACGAACACACCTACTACATTTACGACAAAGATATCCTATGGGTTAAGAGGAGTGGAATATCTTTCAAAGGTGTAGAATCGCGTTACGATCCTCTTTATACCCTGTGCATAAAAAGTTTCTACAAGTGTCTGAATATTTTTGTGATCATAGTTACGTAAAAATTTTCCAAGCATATTCGAATAGAATGTATACACAAGATCATCCACCATTCCAAAACTTTTCTTCATAAGCTTGAAAACTTCTCTAAACATTATTAAGAAAATTATTAATGAGTCAGAAAACTCGGTAAAGTCTTAAAAATGTCGAATCTCACTTGCAAACTTATTTCTAAAACTCATGCATGACAAATAGAAGGGAAAATCTTCCAAAATTAGATATACTTGTCGGAAAAGGATCAGGAGTAAGGTTGTGGGCGTTTGATGAATCTTCATTGGAATCGGCCATCGTCGTGTTATAACGAAGGTACGGTCTGTTGATACGAGTATGGATGCTACCGACTCGACAATCGGCGGTTGGGCACTCGCGAGACTAGTGATGTTGGTCTTAGGTTCAATAACGAATCCGCGGTCAACGGGATGATAGATGTACGTGCTCACAAAAATCTAAGTCGGACTCTTTGCGAAAACGTGGAATATCCACCGAGCGTACAGACTCTAAGTAACTCGCTAGTACGACCTCACGAGAGAATGACTCTCCGTCGCGATGATGCTGCAGAGGAAAACTATGATGGGGTGTGTCTGAGGACACGAGATCATCGGATTCGTCGAGGATACCCTTCGTTCAGAAGGTGAGGGAATTTGGCGGCGCTGCTAATTGGTGGTTAGAAAAAGATGCTAGCCGCCCTCGAGGGAAGGTTGCTAGTGGGAGACGCCGTTCGTTGAAAAATAGGTCTCTCCTATCTTCCCGTAGCTGGGACAAAGACTGTTTGTTTGAAGGACTTTAGTCAACTAAATTCTAAGATTTATGACGGGCCCTCAGGCTAACTGAACATGTACTCCGGAGACGCATCGACATCTGGCAATCATCTTGCTCGAAGAATAGGGTCTGCGTGTGGCGAGCCACGGGACAGAAACCGTTGGAATGTTTACTGTCGCGTGTCGCCACATATATTTCTTTTAAGGAGAGTTATAGAATTACTCCATGCCTTTGTTAGACAAAGCGTTCATCCCGTGACCGCGGCTACGTTCGGCGACTGGCTGTCGCCTCGAGCCCAAGCTCATTATCACAACTCGCGAACAATTACAATCGGATTGAATAACTACAATTGTTTAATTACAGCTATAGTAGACTCTAGATTACAATGTTACGGGATTATCCAAAATTCCAAAGGCTCCGGTGTTCTTTCATCTCCGACATACTAGTGATAGTAGAAAGAGATATAGTAGCTCACGAAAGTATTCAAACACCCTTTGAGAATAACTTTTTTAAAATTGAACCAAATGGCTTCAGTTTTCTTTTTTTCTTTTTTTTTTTTTTTAGAAGATAGGAATATTAGTTTATTGGATTACGTGAAAGAAATTTTGAGAAAATTGAAATTGTTCGTAATTGCGGAAAAAATAGTAAAGGTAACTTTCTACAATGTTTATATCTGACTGTTTAATGAAGATTTAAACAATATCAAATTTCACTAAATTTAAACAAAATTTCATTAAGTGTATTATCATAAGGTTTCTGTGTATCAAGAAGCGTGATGTATGAGAAAATGATATAATTAATGATAATTATCATGTAGTACTAAAGATATATTTTTGATTCGATGTATATGACCATAGATTATTAAGAAAGATAAAAGAAATGAAAAAAATAAAAGAGAAGCCAAGCGGTCAGTCATCTAAGTATCTAAGTAATTTTATTATTTCATATTGCTGATATTACGGACAAATACTTAAAAAATACGAATTCATGCAAAGATGAACAATATCTGTATGCGCGTATCCAAATGTACGCAATTGTATCTGGATGAAAAAACAAAAGAAGGGTGAGCGAAACTATAGAAAACATATGTCTTTTTCAATCTTGATGATTTTTAAATATGTCGTAAAGATCAACATTCTGGAATATCTTTTTTCCTGTACATCCAACTATCCAAACTATCGATAAATATATGTCGGAGATGAAAGGAAAGCCGAAGCCTTTCCTTGGAAATTTTGGGAACATCCTCTAGTACTCTAGCCTAGATTTTATCATAGCTGTAATTGTTCAAGATTTTTTTTTTAATTTATTTATTTACATTTTACAATTTGTCCAGTAGGACATTTGGTAAAATATTATAGCTTAGTGATATAGTAATATAACATGTGGATGGCTACCCCCAGTGGGATACCATCTTCGAATTTGTTCAAGATTTGTGATAGCGAGATTGGGTTCGAGGTGACAATTGGTCGCCGAACGTAGCTGTCACGTAATTTTTGGGTTGGTCGGTGAAAATAAAATATAGTTGAGTCGTAACACAACTATTTACTTGGTTTTAATCAACCTTTATTATGAATTCAGCAATCACAATGTATCACGCACTGAATTAACAGAAATCACAATTCACTCCAACCACGTTATGTAAGACTTAGTTACAACAATACATTAAGTACGCGACTTATAAGAGTAGAGACCGACATAGATATGTTGACTATTCTAAGGATACAGAATAAGTGAAGTTTTACTGACGATACTGTGTCTGAGGAAAGCTAGGGGTGGGTGTGTCTAAGGACACGGGACTATCGGATTTGTTGATGACAATTTTGGTTAAGGAAGTGAGGGCAGTAGACACCATCTCCGATTGGATAATAGGACGGTTGGTGGACCAGGAAGGGTTTTAGCCGCCCTCGCGAGAAAGTTGCCAACGGAACATACCAGATGTGGAGGAAACCAACTTTCTAAGCTAACACGTGGTAGACAATAAACGTAAAGGGAAATTTAAGACAGGAAATACTCGCTTGGTCCGAAGGACCTTAACTATAAAAATGCCAAGGCCCCCTGGTGGGCACTTAAGACTATTGAGGGTGCGCGCCAAGGATATGCAGACATCTGGGTGCCATCCTGTCCGTGGTGTGTGGTGTCACGTAAAATAACAAAATAAAAAAAGGAATTTGAGGTAAAAAATAAAAAAAGAAAACTTTATTTTTTTTAACATCAATACATTTTACAATCTACTTCCGAACTCTAGGCGTGACTTTCTAAGACTGACTCTTATGATTTTACTTTCGATCGGATCCGATTACTTTCTTTTGTCATCCCTCAACATCCCCACCGTCCATGCATTTGCTAGGCGTCCGCGATCGTTGCCACGTGCTCTTTCTTCTAGAACCTTCGGTGGAAGGACCGTTGGGATGTTGATGGTTCATTAGGCACTTCAGCGATATACATTGTCGCCGAGTGCCGCCACATCTTTATCTCTATCGTCAGTTCGTCGGATTTGAAGTATGCCGGTCGTGACATACCCCTCTAGTTAGATTGATCTTGGTCCTCTAAGATCGTAGTAGAATGGAATTATTTAAATGTAGATCAAAGGATATGTTTACGCTTTTTTTTTTCAGGGATCGCTATGAATTGATTTTCTGCATGTGATGGTACAAAAGTTATTTCGTTAATCTTAAATATAGCAATTTTACAATATTTGTTAGTGTTCGAGAAGCTAATAATTTCAGAGGCGTAATCATGTTGTAGT
Source organism: Bombus vosnesenskii (assembly GCF_011952255.1). Classification (NCBI taxonomy): domain Eukaryota; kingdom Metazoa; phylum Arthropoda; class Insecta; order Hymenoptera; family Apidae; genus Bombus; species Bombus vosnesenskii. The sequence continues at coordinate 476,967 of NW_022882941.1, forward strand.
TTTCGATCGTGAATTGGTTGGGTTTGTTTACAAAGCGTAATTCCTATCCCGTGAATTTAAGGCAACTAATTAAGGGTATTGTTACTAGTGCTAGGGTCAGCATTATCCTGAAAAAAGTACGCTTTCAATCGGTTACCATGTATCTTTTTCTTAGCATTGTCGATAGAAATAATGTAATAAGGAGTTTTCACATCGTTAATCTTGTAGGGTCCTAACCATTCAATGTCCAACTTATCTCTTTTATGGTCGTTGTGAATTAAAACAAAGTCTCCTTTCCTAAACACAGTCTGAGTTTTAACAATCTTTCTTTCTTGGTCTCGCTTGTATCGTTGCTTATTCTGAATAAGTGTTTTGTGAGCTGTTTCCCAATATTTATTCAACTGTTTTTGCCAAAGTGAGTACATATCATCATAGGTAAGTGTGGGAAATTTGGATATTGCGGAAGGTAAGTTAGCTTTTCGCCCAAAGGTCAATTCAAAGGGAGAGAATCCTGTTCCTTCATGTTTCGCGGTGTTGTACCCTAAACAAATGAAATTAAGTACTTCATCCCATTCTTTGTCATTGTCGTGTAATGCAGTACGAATTAAATCTTTAATTGAGGCATGCGTTCTTTCGAGGGATCCGTTACTTTCTGGGTGAAATGAAGTTGTTTTGATGTGTTTGATTTTAAAAGCTTCTTCAAATTTCGTCATTAAATCACTAACAAAATTTTGTCCCTGATCTGTTAGGATCGTTTTTGGTGCCGAAAATATGTAAATATAGTGTTCAATGAGCGCGTTAATTATGGATTCAGTTCGTTGCGTTTTAAGGGGAACTAGTATCAGATATTTCGTAAGTTCATCGTGTATTGAAAGTATGTATTGGTTTCCGCGTTTGGTTTTCGTCATCGGCCCTATGATGTCCATAGCGATTTTGTCGTTAGGGTTAAGTGGCGTGTCTGAGATTTGTGGGGATTCTTTGGGTCTGATACGTGTTAGTTTCTCCTTTTGACATGTGTCGCATGTTTTCACAAAGTTTTCTACTCTTTCTAAAAGTTCGGAAATTTTGAATTTATCCTTGATCCGTTGATACGTTTTCTGTATCCCTAAATGTCCTACGGTGTCGTTATGGTTTTCCTTTATTGCTTGTATTATTTCGTTTTCGTCTAGTTTTAAGATGGGATTAGGTGCATAAGTAATTTTCTTGTACGTGTCGTTAAAATATATTAGCATGAGTTTAATCTGTGTTTTCTCTAATTCAGTGAAATCGCTATTTCCTATGCCGATTTTTGTTGTATCTTTAAGAATTTTGTAAAGTCTTCTGATCCAAAGTGTCTCGTCGTATTCTCCTAAGTCGTTTCGAGTTAATTGGTAAAATGTTTGGTCATTTGGTTTAATTTCTAAGAGTTTCGGATTCTCGTTGTTGTCTTTCCATGCGTTGAATGAATTAGTGTGATCAATTACTAGGTCGAGGTTAACTACTTCGTCGCGAGTTACTGCGTGAACTCTAGATAAAGCGTCTGCAGCTGTGTTATCTTTACCCTTTGTATATTCGATTTCATAGTCATATTCTTCGAGTCTAAGTCTCCAACGAATCAGTCTGCTAGAAGGGTCTTTGCAATTGTGTAGCCACTTAAGAGCTTGGTGGTCGGTTCGAATAATGAAGCGTCGTCCTAACAAATATTGTCTTAATCTTTTCACGGCCCATACGATGGCTAAGAGTTCCTTTTCTGTCGTGGTATAGTTTCGTTCGGGTGGATTCAGTGTTCTTGAAATGTAACAACAAGGATAACCGTCTTGCGACAGTATTGCTCCTAGTCCTTCGTTGCTTGCGTCGGTAGTTAAGGTAAAGGTTTTGTTAAAGTCTGGATAAGCTAATATTGGGAAATTACAGAGTTTGTCTTTTAAAGTATCAAAGCTAATCTGGTGTTTGTCAGTCCAATGGAATGGTGTGTCCTTTTTTGTTAAGTCTGTAAGGCTTTTCGCGATTTTGGAAAAGTTTCGAATAAATTTGCGGTAATAACCTGCTAAACCTAAGAATGATTTCACGTCCGTGGCATTGCGGGGTAATCGAAAGTTTTTTACAGCGTCTAATTTCTTGGGGTTTGGTTTGACTCCTTCGGATGAAACTACATGGCCTAAGTATTCTAATTCCGGTTTTACGAATTCACATTTGTCCGGTTGCAATTTAAGTCCTAATTCTCTGAGTCTCTGAAATACTATCGTGAGGTTTTCGTTATGTTCTTGAATCGTTTTTCCGAATATCACTATGTCATCCAAATAAACAAAGCAGTATTTTCCTACAAGTCCAGCTAAGGCTCTGTCCATTAATCTTTGAAAGGTAGCGGGTGCGTTTTTAAGTCCGAATGGCATTCGATTGAAATGAAAATGCCCTTGCGGTGTCGAAAAAGCGGTATATTTTTTAGATTTCTCGTTCATTGGAATTTGATGGAATCCTGAGGATAAATCAAGCGCCGAAAAGAATTTTGCGTTTCCTAGTTGTGTTAAAATGTCGTCTATATCAGGTAAAGGGTAAGCGTCTTGTTCTGTGAGTTCATTTAGTTTCCTGAAATCGATAACTATCCTCCATTTCTGTTTTCCTGAGGCGTCTAATTTTTTCGGAACTACCCATACCGGAGAGTTATAAGGGGATTCGGATTCTTCTATAATATTTTTCTTCAACATGTCTCCTATTTGTCGCGAAATCTCGTCACGGTGACATTCCGGTGGTCTATACGATCGTGTGTTAATAATTTTGTCTTTGGTTAACGAAATTGTGTGCTGAGTTAAATTAGTACAGGGTAAAAGATCGGTTTCTAAATTAAAGATGTCAATATAATGGAGGATAATCTTTTCGATGGATTCACGGATTGGTTTTTCAATGTGATCTGTTCTCACTAGGCTTTTTAGTTTTGATACGTTGGAAAAGTCATGAGAATTTTGAATATTGCTAGAAATTTCAACGTTTTGCTCACCAGTGTTGATAAAACATACTTTAGTTGGTTTGCCTTCCAAATAGATTGTTTGAACTCTGTTTTCTCCAGGAGTCAAATGTATTGGTTTCTGAAATAAAATGGTTTTGTCGTTTAATCGGATTTTGTCATTGGATATTGAATATTTATACTTCTCTAAACATGGTAGCCCAATGATTCCGTCTTCGATAATAGGGAAATTGTTCGGTACTATGTGAAAAATGTGATTTTGTCCAAAAATTCGTTTCGTTACGTATTCGTTAGTTTCGTATTTGTCTCGTCCCATAGAAAATTTTTGTTTAGGCCCTATTTGTATCGCGTTGACAGTTTTGTTACGTTTCACCAGGTTTATCCCTGCTCCTGTGTCGACCAGAAATACTCGCTCTTCGGTTCGGGTTGACAAAGGTATTGCGAGTAATCTTCCCGTGGCGACGTTGACTCGTATGTCTCGTACGGTTCGTCCATCTCCTGGTTCGATGTTGTTTCTTGTATTTCGTCCCATTCCTGGACTGCCTGAATCCTTGCGGGTGGTCGATCGCGCTGGCTCGGTGGTAGAAAATTTTGACACTTGTTGGCAATGTGTCCCAGCTTTCCGCACTTGAAGCACTTCATCTGCGCGCGTTCAGCAGGTGATCTATTTTCTACTTGGTTAAATGTAGCAGGTTTCTGAGCTACTGGCGTGTTAGGCGATCTTGATGGTACATTAGATCGTCTTACCTGCATATGCTGGTTGTCGGGGCGATTACTAACCGAAGGTAAGCGATTACATGACCAATTAGGTTGTCGTTCTTCTCGCAAGTAGCGTTCTACATCGGCTGCCTTTTTTTCAGCTTCCGGAAGATTCAAGGGTTCACTGCTTAATAGTATTCGCCCTATGTCGCGTCTGAGTCCCTTTAGGTACACACGAACAGTCTTCTTCGTGATTTCTTCAGTCATAATTTTACGTGTTAGTGGTTGTGGGTACTCATTGGTTACTGCGTACAGCAAACGGTTGAGTATTCTTCTAAACCGAATATTAAAACTTTGCACTGATTCCTCGCGTCCCTGTCTCAACTCTCGTAATTGTTCTTGGTACTCATCCGAAGTCACTTGTGCTGCTAAGTTATTTCTCAGTGCGTCGTACAGATCACCGTAACACTCAATAGGAATGTTGCGAACACTTTGGGCTGCTTTCCCCACGATTTTTTCCACTTTTATTGCTTTTAGCAATAGATCTTGCTCCATACAGCGATCCTTCATACTTCTCACTTCTTTGATGAAGTCTTCAACTCCTACATCATCATCTCCGTTGAGCGTTGGGATGTAGCGTATTGCATCCTTAGCTCGTAGAGTGGGAGGAGCGGGCGGAAAATAACCTCTTTCTTCCACCTCGGGTTGTTCGATGTCGAGGTGGACAGGTGGGGTGTCTGGAGCTGCTAACCCTGACAGTTTGCGTGCTTTTGCCATATTCACGGTGCGATTGATTGCTGTCGACGCATTTTCATTGTCTTCGGTGATAATGGAAGCAAATTCATCGGTCGCAGGGAATCCGAACCCAGTCCGTAGCGCTGCGACGGTTTTCCCGAGATTCTCGATTTCTGCTGCCCTGTGTCTGTTCTCTTCGTCATTTTGCATAGACAAACGTAACATTTCCTCTCGTAAAAGGGCAATGTTCTCGTTCTGTTTTTGAATACTGTCCCATATTGCTCGCAACATTGGGTCAGTTGAGGTTGAAGTTTGAGATTCGTTTGCCTTAGACATTATTGCGCTGATTTATAATTTTCAGACGAAGACGAGTCTTGGCTACTGAAGCTAAATTTTCTTTCACGGTAACGTACAAAGGAATTCAGTTTACCTTTTATTGTTACTTCACTTGGTTCGTGATAGTTACTTTGTTGTTGCGGATGACCGTAGTCCCAAGTAATTCGATCTTCCGTAGATAATGAATGTCTTTTGGTTTCCGAACAAACACTTTTCACTATCCTGGCAGGATCGCCAAAATGTCACGTAAAATAACAAAATAAAAAAGGAATTTGAGGTAAAAAATAAAAAAAGAAAACTTTATTTTTTTTCTAACATCAATACATTTTACAATCTACTTGCGAACTCTAGGCGTGACTTTCTAAGACTGACTCTTATGATTTTACTTTCGATCGGATCCGATTACTTTCTTTTGTCATCCCTCAACATCCCCACCGTCCATGCATTTGCTAGGCGTCCGCGATCGTTGCCACGTGCTCTTTCTTCTAGAACCTTCGGTGGAAGGACCGTTGGGATGTTGATGGTTCATTGGGCACTTCAGCGATATACATTGTCGCCGATTGCCGCCACATCTTTATCTCTATCGTCAGTCCGTCGGATTTGAAGTATGCCGGTCGTGACAGTGGCCTGGTCTCTGATATGAATTGACGTTACATAGCCATGGTCACGGGATGGGCGTTTTGCCTAACGGAGGTGTGGAGTGGTTGTATAGGTTTTCCGAGAAATGTGGTTGTGGCGGCATGCGGCCTCGGGAGCGGGCCTAGCCACGTGTGAGGTTGCCTCGGAGGTGCCGATACAATGGGACATACATTGTATTAATAATCAAACTCCAGGCAGAAACTGCCTAGCAACGGCGTTTGGAACCTTCTCGATGCCTCCAAACGAATATAGAAAACAAAATGCAATCGTACAGCGAGAAAAATCTCCACGAGGCTGGCATTCGTGCGATTGCCTTGGAGAGTGACACATCGAGCATTTTCTACAATCGTATTTAGCGCCTAAGATTAGTTTACGCTTAGTAAAGAGTTATCCCGTTTACCGTGGATTCGTTTGAACCCAAAAATATTGTTAATAGTGTTCATTAAACTTATTATTCGTAAATTCGTTAAACTTATTATCCATTAGACTTATTATCTGTTAAACTTAATTATTCGTACAATTTATTATTCAATAACTTCATTGTTCATCAAATTTATTATTCATTAGACTTATTATTTGTTAAGCTTTGTGATAATCTTGTATATACGTGTAAATATAATCTCGGCTTTGCGGAACGATGGCTAATCCACGCGAAGAGTTGTTACGCGCCCAAAATTCCAATCTTAACCCGACATATAGATAAAACTGTCGATACCACTAAAATGAATTCTGCCTATAGTTGTGCAACTGTGCCAGAGTGTGCATCAGGCTGCCGGCTGCTTATTTTCTGTTTACAAACGAGAATCGGGCGAACTTAAAGGCCCCGTGCGCAATGCGAGGCTGCAAGATACGTCTGTTACAAATTATAATTCAACTGAGAGCGAATATCATCAATGTATTGTGTTTAGGCTTGAGTTAGCTTCCTTAAATTCGGCCGTCAATGTATCCGTAATGTGATAACAAACTGTGTTGTTGTTTATTGCCTTTATGACTGGCCGCATTACGACGATCGGGTCTGAAGGGTCTCGCCCAAACCCAAGGCCAATATATCGACGATATCCACTTTTAATTGAATTATAACACACATTTCTTACAGTCTCGCACGTTGTGTACGGCGCCTTTAAGCCTTGCTTGTCTGACCCTTGTTTATAAACAAAAGATGAGCAGCCAGCGATTGGCAAACAATACTGATACATGCGTTTTCACAGATGCGCAACTATAGGCAAAAATACATTGTAGCTTTTTGTAAATATGTCGGAAACTACGCGAGACCGGTCGTATATCTGAAAAAAATTTATTTGAAATAATGCCCTTGAGCAGATATTAAAAAATCACAAGAATCAGAGAGGTTGAGTTGGATCTGTACATTTAGTAAAATATTTCCTACAAATTAAGCGCGTCTTAGTGCTGTGCGTGAAATATATTTGATAAAAGGTACGTAGAATCGATATGCACAAGTGCGATCACCTAATTTTTCATATTTTCAAAAATACAGTTAAAGTGTTTGAGACTACGCATGTTGATATATCGCCTCTAGCCATAACAGAGGACAATATGGCTATCGGAAGCCATATTGTCGTTATATCAACGTTACTTCAGTTTTTATGTTATAATCGTATAGACATGCCTCGGAGAAATATTTATCCGAGATCAAAGAAAATTATGGTTTTACAACCTGAGAGAAGGAAATGGAAAGAAGGTCGTAAGGCGACGTCAGTTTGCCTTACAGCGAGCTCATAGTGAGTGCACAACATGCGAAAAGAAAGAATGTGTGTCAGTTTTGTGTATAAACAGAAGAATTTGCTTTATCTGTTCACTTTCGACCTCAAAATGTTAGCAAAAAATGATTTTTTACGATTTTCGTCAGCAGACCATATTACCCTTATTTTTGTACAAGTTCCAAAAATGACTTATTTTCATAAAATATGTGAAACTCAATTGTTTTTCTTTTGCTTCCGGCTTTCATCACAGATACCATTATTAGTTTACGAATATGTTACGAAAGAATTTGGAGCGATTTAACTTAGGAATCAGATTGTAGGAAGAAATATAGAAGCAAAAACTATGCTACTACCCTTGTTTTCTAATAAATTAATCTCTTAGAAACGGCTGAATTTTGCACGGGGCTGTTTCTCTGTATGGCAGAGTTTGACGCGAATTACACGTAAACGATATAGCACTGCATTCCTGTTCTCTACGCAAACACATTGGAATGAAGTTTTTGATAATTAAATTATAATTTTTCTTAAAGATATGATGCATATACTTTTTAACTTCAATAATTAACTTTAATAATTAATAATGCAATTGAATATGACATATTTTAAAGCACTATTGTTAACACTGTTATAATATGTTGTGAGGGCAAAAAGAGTCTGAACCAAGGCAAATGAAAGAGATCATTTAATTCAAACGGTGAGCGAATGAGTCAGTAAAGTGAGCCATTATAGTGGCGTGTCGTAGTATAAGATGATAACCGCGAAAGCCACTATAGTGGCGCATCGTGCCTATGAGGTTAATTACGAAAAGAATAGGCGGATGAATAATTGGTATTATTTTACGAAAAGAATAATTGTGAAACCCAATGCATTGATGATATTCATTTTTAATTGGATTATAACAGATATTTCCTAAATATAATCTTGTGTATGCAGTTATGTGCGGAGCTTTACCTAATTTCGCCCGAGTTTCGTTTATATGTACCACAAACAAAAGATAAGACAACTGCAAAGTTGCCGGTAACCAAACTAACGCATATCGTAGTTACGTAGTTAGTTCGTTGCAAATATTTGGAAAACTATGGTCGTCAGACAGTTCCATATCCAGGAAGAAGTTGTTTAAAATGTTAATTTCTACATTATATCCAACGATCGTCGATATCCATATTAACGAGGTCGTGCCTTTTTTACAGTTTCACCAAAGGGTGTACTATAATCTATGTACTTACTATATACTACATACATACATTTGTATTTATTTTGATAATTATAGTATGTGTGCGTGTTTATGTCGTTTGCTCGATACATTACACCTGTTATCTGTCAAATTAATATTTGCCAACAGATTGAAAGAAGTGGATTAGCCCCGAAGCGATGGATTACCTAAGAAGATCGTGCGATGTGTCCGATTGAAGGCGATGTCGCTCTGGAAAAACTCTTGACTCGAGCATCGTAACAAAGAAACAGAAGTACGAATCGATTGCTTTTGTTGATGATACTCAAATATAATATAAGCGTTGCTGAATAATGTATTTGATCTTCTCCGAATGATAAAACGATGTTAATAAGTTGATTATCGAAGCGATTCTAAATTTTCTTCAAAAAATGAGAAATGCGGACGGCTCAGAAACCCGAGCGATCCTGTGTTGCTCGATTCGACCGATAGTTCGGCAAGGTCCGAGTGAAGTTCAAAAAACATGTATGTTGATCGATTGGTTACCTAATACGAGAAAGGTTCAATCGGCATACTCGTTAAATACCACACATACAGCCGATGTCTATGCGTCCGAAGCGTGGACAGCTCTTGGCGGGAAGCTCACGGCGGGAAGCGGATAATCGATACCTGGACGAACGTGAGGCTTCAATTCGAAACAATTAGGTAAGTGTCGCGGAAATTCCTGCGAAAGGCCCTCGACGGATCGGGCCATTACAATTCGCTAACGACCTTTCGGAAATAACCGCATTTATGACACGTTCGGTTGTTGGGAACACTGTGGCGATGGAAAATTGCAAGCATTGTTACAAAGTGTTTTAAGTGCTAACGTCTTGACTCAAAAATTGCCTCGTGTCTTCGAAAGCGTGTGTCGTAAAATTGCCTACGAAATTCTTCATGTTTTTTGTTCCTTCAGACGGAACAATAGCAAAACACAGAAGGAAAGTATATTTCCTTTGCTTGATAGAACGTTTGTATAATGGAATATTCCGATAATCTGTGTATATTGGAAGTTCCGTTATATTTCTAAGACGAAACACTGCAGCACTACGATTAAGGAAAGGATTTACTTCTATCAACAGAGACTTAATAAAGTCCAATATTAGTTTCGCAAGTGTCGTAGTGATAAATCAATGGCGTGTGATCACGTAAACGTGGTGGCGTATACGTAAAAGACTTTCTCGTATGTTTATTACTAACAATTAATAACCTAAGCATATCACGTTTTCTTATAAATTTTGTCAACGACTCAAAATGCGAATGTAAAAATGCAGTTCAAGATATAAATAATATTACTTGACAGAGCCGCTCATATAACACACAGCGATCAAAGTTAATTAGGCAACCCTTTGAAATTAAATATTATTTGCCTCTAAATATAGTGGTGTAAGAAATAGACAGTGATGAAACCACACAGTGGTATTTCCATACAGTTTCATTGCCTCTATATACATTTTGTGATGAAAAGTGAATATTTACCGAAAAAGTTATAGCCTGTCTTTCAACGATTCCTACAAAATGTCAAATCAATATTTTATATTATTCTACGACTATAGTCAAAGGTCCCGGTAAAACTGAGAAAGCTTCCTGTCCCCTATTTGTTCCTTTTTGATTACCTGTCGGAGTCTCTTGGCGTCCAACTCTCCTAATCTCTTGATGAGCTCCTTTTTGACGTACTCGTAACGCCCGATCGACGGTGAAGCGTCGAATACGTCTCGGATTAATCTCGCGTGCGACTTGTCGAGATGCGCGATAACGGCCTGGTATTTTTCCTGATCGCCCCTGATCCGGGTAGCTTCGAACTGCATTTCCAGCATCGTGAACCACAAGTCAACATCGTCAGGCCAGAATGGTGGCACGCGCAGAAGTGCATTTATTGAATCTACGTTGTCCCCGCCGATTGTCGTACGTTTGAAATTGACGGTATTAGTCATTTCGAGCTGTCTTAAATTCACGGTGTTTAACGTCTCACAAGCACTATCACGGTCACCTCTTTCACTGAAAATCACGTCGGGGTCACCGATTTGAGGTGGGATGTCGTGATAGGTGCAGAAAGAATACTCAGATGTATTCAACAATAAATATTTATTAACCGTAACGTTCAATGAGTACACTTGGCGCAAGATTCACGGTTATTAAATTCGGTTCGCGGTGCACGGTTACAAGTTCGAGCTCGGATAGCTATGATTCGATATGCGCTACGAGTGCGAACGATGATTGCGCGAGATGTCGAAACCCTAGATTGATAATTGACTCGGACCGTGCAATTGCAATGACCGTTGTGTGTCGACTCCGTGTAATAGACTGACTTTCCGTCACGATGGTGCTGCAAGGGAAAACTGTGATGGGGTGTGTCTAAGGATGCGAGATCATCGGATTCGTTGAGAAAAGCTTTGGTTCGAAAAGTGAGGGAAATGTACGTCAATGTTTATTGGCTAATTCGTGTTGGTCGTTGGAAAAGGATGCTAGCTGCCCTTGAGAGAAAGCAGATTTCTTGTGTGTCCCCGTAGTAGGTAGACTTAGAGACTGATAAACAAAGACTGTTTGTCTCTTTGGAGGACCTTAGCTAAAATAAATTCTAAGATTTATAGCGGGTCCTTAGGCTAGCTGGAAATATTCGGTACGAATGTATCGACATCTGGCAATCATCTTGTTAGCAGGAATAGGGTCTTTGTATCGTGTGCCACGGGGCAGAAACTGTTGGAAAGTTTACTGTCGAGTGCCGCCACAATACATTTGGAGAACTTTCGGACAAGCGCCTTTACTACGATGCGGCGGATGGCAATAGCACAAAAGCGCAAAGTTTATACGTCAAAAAATATCCCAATAGGACTATACTCAGCGCAAAGATATTTTGCAAAATAGACCAACGATTACGGAATACCGGTGCGTTAAAACCTGCGAAATTTGGCAGACGAGTTCAGCACGACGATCCGGATCTGGGAGATAGAATACTGCATCGTATTGAAGAAAATGTGCACCACCGCATTCTATCAACGCGGTGCAAAAGCACTTAACCAATTTGACTGTTTTGGAAACAGGTAGACACTCGCGGTCGGGACAATTGCGGTACCTGTGTGATTTTGCTGTGGACACTCGCAGAGATAAAGGATTAGAGGAAACATTAACCCTCTCTACTCGGAAATTTCATAGGGCGGTTTTCCATATGCTATTATGGATTTCCACGAATAAGCAGATTTAATCTTCAATCTACCATTTGTTCTGCAAAACATCGCTCGGGGTACTTTACGTCTCTGAATACCATGGTTTTTTCTCTACGACTTGTACGAGGTAAGCTGTCACCCATGTGTCGTTCGAATTGAGGATCGCTGTGCGCCCCGCTGTTTTAGCTGTCCTCCTTATGTAAGGAGGTTTGCTCGCGTGGCGGGATACTTTGGCCGACTTTTAATTGTCAGTAACTAAAAAACGAAGCCGAAAATGCAATTTTATTCTTCATTTCCGTCTTATTTGGGTGTCAAGAATCACTTTTTAAATTGTGGAAAATCCGTAGCTAAATACCCTGTATAGACCCTTTAATCGTCCGATCAAATACATTCCCATGTTTATGTATTTATAATTTTTTCAAAAACTGCAATCTCCCCAACTATTGAAGATATTACAGACAAAATTTATTTACTCTTTATCTATACAACTATGAAACTGTAATCATCCAACCAAATATATTGCTTTAACTATATTCATATATTTACAAATTTCTAAAAAGTTGCAAACTTTAAAAATTTAATACACTAACGAAAAAGCACTACGGAAAGGCACGGAGTGATACGGAAGAAGGGTTTATAACTTTTAGGTTAGATAGTCTAAAAGATTAGAAAATATGTCTTTACTAACATAAGTCAAAAAAATATTAACTCCAAAATTATAAATAGTTTTTCGTTTCAGTTGAAGCGAGTGAATTTCTCGCTTTGGAAATTATCAGAAATGGAATATGGGAACAATGGACTACCTTCTATTGTCATTTCTTTTTTCCTGGTTGCAGAAGGTTTTCTACACGTCCTCCTTCCATTTCCACACACGCTTGGCGCCCTCATATCAGAGAATTGTATACTCTTCCAAAACTTCCTAGACGTGTACTATTTCACTCGCATTTTATATTAAGACAGAAAATCCATCGTTTCCATATGATGCGATAGCTTCCGAGGCGAGAAATTTACCCGCTAAAGTCAAAACAAAATATTGTTCATAACTTTGGAACTATTAATTTCTCGACCCATGTTTATTAAGACATTTTTTCATCATTTAGCAAGTACTATGTAACCTGAAGTCAACCTTTCTTTATTTCACTCTATGTATATAAGGCAGTATTTTTCTCAAGCACAGAAATAAGGTTATGACAAAACGTAATATGTACAGTTCTTTTTCTCCGATCAAAAGATATTACGAGTGAGGCGCCTTTACGCCAGTGGTGTCTCTCCTGAGTTTATCCTATTGTAAACATTTATATAACTGAAAGAGGGATTGAGAAAAGGAATTCTCTCTGGGTTTTAAGAGTTCTGTTCGAATTTATATGTTTCGATTAAAAAAATATCGTTTATCTCTAGGGATTTCTTTAAAAAGTGTTCTCATGGAATGGCATTTTTAGAATCTGTATAATAAAAGTTGCATGAAAAAAATAAGGTATTTTAGAACGTGTAAAAAGGATTTCATAAGATAAATAAAAGAGCCAAATGCAGTGTAAAGTCAACAAATATCTCCAACCGACTCAGGAAACCTGAACCGCCTTGCACACGACACCGACTCCCAAAACAAAGGAATATAAATTCGGCACGTAGGCATAAGATAAACGAACATCTAGAAGGGCTGGTTCCTGATCGAGGCTTCAGTCTTTCGGTAACGGTCTAATCGCACACTTGTAATCTTATTATAGAATAAAGGTACCTCGAACTCTGGTTCAAGAACCCCACATTTTTTTATTATTATTTTCCTGTCATTTCTACGTTCACATGTAACCTTCATGCTCCGAAAACAAACCTGCCCCTAGGTCACCATCAACAATACAACAATTCCTAGCGAGGACACAGTCAGATACCTGGGCATGACCCTGGACAGGAGACTAACCTGGAAAAACCATATTACAGACAAAACGAAGCAATTAAAGGACAAACTAAAAAAATTCTATTGGCTCACGGGCCGACGTTCCAAACTAAACACACAGAATAAAATTACCCTCTATAAGACCGTAATAAAACCTGTCTGGACCTACGGAATCCAACTATGGGGAACAGCAAGTAATTCCAACATTGAAATACTTCAACGCTTCCAATCGAAAACGCTAAGATCCATTATAAATGCACCCTGGTATGTCACCAACGAACTAATACATCGCGACCTCAAGATACCAACAGTCAAAGAGGAAATAGCAAAATATAGCGACAGATATAGCAAAAGAATCAACAAACATCGAAACCCCCTAATTACTGGACTATTTGATACGTCGGACCAGATCCGCAGGCTGAAGAGACACTACCCACTAGACCTAAACGCTAGATTCAATTAGTTATCTAAATTAAGTAATATTTATTTATTTATAATACTTACTTATAAATTATACTTATCTATAATAAGTACTAGCTTATTATAAATAATTAGCCATGTCCGTGCGCCATGCCAGAAAAAATTACTGAAGATTGTAAATTTTTTTTTACGTGACTGCAGCATCACTGCGGACGAAACGTACTAGCGCACATAGTTGAGAAAATATACACGTTGAACGTTTGCGTTATTTATTGTCGAGGGTTGTATTATTTTCATCGATATTTAGTTCATAATCACTATCACTATCGCTGGAAATATTGAAAGGTCTGAGCCGATTCCTTGTTGAACGGAGTTCGCTTCCACTGTTTGAAACACTGTTATCGTCTTCTATCTTGTCAGGTTCAAAATAATATTCGTCACTACTACTATCACTATCGAACATGTCCTTTCCGGACTTTTTAGACATCGTATATAAGGTATTATAAAAAATATGTAAAAAGCTTGCTAATTCGTCTGAGAATACCACTGAAAGACTGAAATTCGTTCTAACTCGACCATGATCGCGAGTTTACGTTGAACAGAAGATATGATAGGTAAAGGTTCTACAGATCTCTAATTTTTTTTCATCAAAAACATAGTACTGATATTCACGAATATTGAATATTCACGAAGATTGAAAGTGACACGAGATTTACAACACGATGAAAGGTGGTTGACTATTCATGAGAGAAAGATTAAATTTTTCATAATCTGGGCAGCACTTAAATGGTACACAGCTTTGCAGTAATTTCGACAAACAGTATCTATTTCCAAACTTTCTGCTTTCGCCTTTCTTTCTTCGAATAAGAAATGCCACGTCATTAACTTCGCAGGGGAGCCGTTGCGTTCCAAACGTGATAAAAATTCATTTGCAACAGTAGTCCCATAATAAAATATTTTGTCTGGCGCGACTAGTTGCAGGTGAAACAGAGTCCTTATTATCCTATTTAATTCTTTCTATTCAGCGTGATAGTATTCAGTAACGGCCTTAGCCTCCTATCTGTTCCTTTTAAATAGGAACTATTATATATAGAAAATATCATAATTAGTAAACTTTAGAAATAAATAACATATTCAGAATATCAATTTAACTATTAACTATTTCGTAAATAACAAATTTAATAATTTAACAAATTAACTATTCATTGAATACTATTCAATATTTGTTATGGTAATTGAGAACTTTTTTTTACATTAGTGAACAAACTATCTGTTCTATTATTAAATTAAAACGTTTAGTTTCAAGAACTTTTCTTTAGCTGTTCTCATCGGAACTTATAATGCGAGATAGTGTTCTAAAAATATTTCACGTCCATGTTTTAAATAGAACCTATTAAAAGGTTCCATAATTCTTTCGATGCTTAAACTGAAACAAACCTCACACGAGCTCTATTCACAAATGTTTGATACCAAAAGAAATAAATATTTCTCATCACGGAAAATACTATCGAATTGCATGCAGTGGTTTGAAATGGTATATCTTCATACGTATTGTAGTATGTACTGCAGTGCGCCGTGATGCTTCTGTTAACAAAGACCTTGCTAAATCAGCATGTAATTTCATGGCACAGGAGATAACAAAGGTGTACTGTACAGAACATCTGTGCTTCCCTGAATAATTCAACTTCCGATGGTAAACTAATTTATCGTTAGACGATCGATATAAATTAAAGATACAATGATATTTAGTTGATTACAATAGGTAATGAAAACCTTATATGGAAAGGTTATTGTATTTATTTCGCAATGATTTATTATAGTTTTGCAGTTTTCATTTATATAAGATTCAAACGATAAGGTCATTAGACTGTTTATGCATTTATAGAAAATTTACAGGATACACTAAATATACAAAAATGTATAAAATATCCAAAGTGTAATATTTATTACAAGATTTAATAGACGAAAGAAATTTCTGCTTAGGTTCTATTACTTTAGTCATGTTCATAGAAATATGAGTTTGCATAAACATTTGCAATTTGGTTATCATATACATACATATATTTAAATACGTATTAGTATAGATAATATTCCAGTCAAGTAGCAATCAGTATGCAGCTTCATGTTACAGTATAAACCATGTTATACACACAACGCTTCTGCTGCGAATTTAAAATTAGAATAAACAAATTTTAGAGAAGCGATAGATCTTTAGAACATAATTTTACCGTAACTTATAAGCAGTTATTGTTATTTTAGAGAAAGAGGAACTATTGTGGCAGCTGACAATTAGTTGGTGGGACACTAACGATCAAGGTGACCATAACTTTTCTAAATGAGATCATATGATCTTATGTGCTGTTAAAGGCAGTAACGAGACAAATTTAAGTATATCACATAAAGTTGTATTTCTTCAATAACTTCTTAAGAAAATTAGTCTAAAATGTAACAAGCTTCCTCATCAAGTCGATTCGTAAAATTCACAAGTTCTGTATAAATTTTTTACACATTGACAATTTAAACAGAATATATCCAAATTTTAAATGTACAGTGGCTCAAGAAAATATTTTTATGAATAGGTATTTTGTGCATTATGTGAAACTTGTTAAAATTTCATTAGCAGTGCTAACTTAGCACTGTAATGAAACACATCTATCGTAATTATAACAGCAAAAATTTCGAATTACATTTGTATATGGTCTTGTATAACCGTGTCCGAAAAAATATACAAGGTGTGGCCGAAAGTTATGTAGAAGCGGGCATGGGGTAACTTCTTATGAAAAAATAAAAAGAAAATATAGAAGAGAATATCTTCGTTCGGAGCTTAGTATTAAAAAAAATAGAGTTTAAAAATTTATCAAATATACCTGAACATGGTTAATTCCGAACTGGGCAGGACTAAATAATTGACAGGAGGTTATTCTACGTGAAAATAAGTTGAAAATGTGGAATACAAATTTTTCATAAGACGGTGTGTTTACGAGAAAAATAATTTTGAAAATTTATCGTGCGCGTGTATCAGATTGATTCGTAAGAAAACATGTTCAAGCTCTATTTTCTTGAAAATGAAGCTTTAAACAGAAAAATTTTATTCTACGTTTCTTAGTTATTTTCGCATCTATTATAACATCCTATCGATGATTTAACTTATAACCAGTCGGTAATCAGACAAATTCAAATATACTTAACAAATTTGCGAACTTGAATTTCTCGAAAAGTAAGCTTCGGAGGAAAAACTTTTGTTGTATATTTTTTCCTTATTTATTGTAAATAATTTATTGTAAATACTTAGTAAGCATATGAAGATATGAATAACAGTTTTAAGTATACAATTAGTGCCAAGGATGGTATTACTAGGTGTACTTTGTGGTTTATTGGTATAGTAAATAATTGACTGTGCAAATTCTCTGGTGCTCTTTGCAGAATGAATGCTCCGAATAACGGCAATAATTGTGTCTCGTTACAATGCTAATGAATTTCAAAATGTTTTGTGTAATATATATAAAAAGTTTCTGGGAGTGTTCAAATACTTTCATGTACAACTATAATACATGCTGAATATAACTTTGGTTTGAGTTACGGTTTGTTTTATGTTGCAATACACTTGCAATTTTTGGCAAACAGATATGTCATGCAGGCTCCATGTAATAATAATTCACGTACCATTGGCACATATTCATAGAACGAATAAAAACACAAGAAAAGCTATGTGCTTATGAAAATAAATGACAGTATTTTAGGATGTGATTACGCTAACCGATCTATAAACCTGAAATTTCTACTTTCATTTAGAAAGCGCTCATTTACGTTATAACCTTCTCTTGCAAGTCTCAATTCCCATCTGGTCTCTGCATTACAGAACCAGATAGTGCATTACTAAACCGGTCAGCATAGTTTTGCACCTTAGAAGAGCAGCCCAAAAGCTTTGCATGTTCATTAATGTATCAGTCACGATACGATTTAGTTTACGAACATACATTAGCACTTAACTTACCATTAAGTATATATACTGCTGCTTATAAGTATGTGGAAACCTTGGTCGGTTTATAATAACAATATCATTATTTATAATGAATATCACTAAGATATATAAATTAATAGCACTACTTTTTATCTTCTTCTGGAGCCAATGGAAATGTCATATGAAATATAAACTGTTTAGTTAAAATCTTATCGATGATATATTAAAATGAAATACATAATTTGTTGAAATGCTACTAATTTGAAATATAATTGCCAGAATCACGATAGACTCTTAATTAATTTGGAAAGATTTTCTTCATCGTATCTATATATATATATAATTTGACACTCAAACAGACGCCGATATTAAGATGGCGATATTTTTATCGCGTATTAACCTTTAAAAGGAAGTTCAATCGAATATCGTGACATGTGGATAAAAAATCCCAACAATAAGTGTTCCTATTTTTAATATTGAAATAATATTATGTCCACATATTTTTTATCAATAGCGCATACGTATAATGTATAAGGTACAGTTGGACCTTAGTAAGTTGAACCTCTATAACTCGAGAATCTTTGTAAGATTGCAATTTTGTATATTCCCACCTCCTCCAACACACGAAAACGAGTTTCAAAATGTATAAAATAATACTCTTTCGTTTCATAGTAATAAGCTTTAGTAAATCAAGTTATAACCGAAAATATAGTCTTTATGCTTATTATTATTACTGGAGTTATCGTTTTCTATATTTTCTGTAAATAAATAAATAATATTTCATAAATACGTCATATATCCGATGAAAGCCATCCCAAGTTATTAGAAATAGTAACATTTTTCAATAAAAAATAGTATGAAACGAGGAAGACAATAAGCTTATAATTCGCTAAAAATAGGGATGTTTTTAAAATCTTCAAAATGCCTCCACAAGTAGAGCCAGAACGAGTGTTATGTTTGAAATTGCGCGTTCGTGAGAATAATCCGAGCGACGCGACTGTCACGTAAACTTTAGGGTTTGTTGATGAAATAAAATAGCTGAGTCGTAACACAACTATTGATTTTGCTTTAATTAAACTTTATTATACCAAATATCGAGAATCTATGCGGCTCTCAGAGATTCGTCAAACTTTGCAAGAGATATCCAGATTTAAAAAGAAAATACATTTAGTTGACAAATGTTATAGTTTCTACGCGCGTTTTAACCTTTTTAACTGTGGCTCGCTCTAACAGAAGATTGTATCGATGGCTAAATGCACAAATATTGTGTGTCCATTTGCAGTGTTCTCGAGAAAAACAGTTTTAAAAATTCAATGAATTGTTAATAGATGGAGGAACATACAATAAATAAAAATATTATTTTGAATAAATTTATGATACTTCGTAAATGTGACTTTTATATACCATAAAAAGCCAGTCAAAAACTATTTGCTGCATATGAAACCTCAAATTTTACAAAAAGTGAACATACGATATTTGTGCGACAAGTTATCAATATCGGATTTGGTATTTACGCTACGGTATAGACGCTATTTGCACGTTACATAGCAACCAATAAATAATTGTACATGGAAAACTGTTTTAACACTTGTCAACGCGATTTGAGTATCAATTTCGCTGCTGCTACAATCAGTGCAGTGAGTTTAAAATCGACATTTTGTCGACATGTTACTTTATCGCATACGTATAATATAGGCGTTTATTTTAATTTATAATCTTTTCGTTTTTAATTTATTCATTCGCTCTTTTGTTACTTCGTTATTATAATTACTACCATAGAAAACATCCAGGAATTTTTGTCCCACCTTGTATCAATGTAGTAAAACAGTTAATGTGTTTTTATCAGCAAAATTTCGCATATGTTCATGTTGCGTGAGAAAGTATCCTCGTTTATTAATGGGCAGTCTAAGGAAAGTGGCTATATACATGTATACGTCTTAATATTATTATTTCTGTAGCCAATTTATTTTTATTTTCAAGAAATAAATTATATTTTAAATACTTATTCAGAATATAATAAAATATTCAAATATTTTATCTTATTCTTTAACTCATCAAAATGAATATGCTTTATTTGCCAATATCTCACTTTCTATTTAAAATATTACTTTCTTCGAATCACAGAATAACTACTACTTAAAACACTATTGAAAATATTTTTTCTTGAAATTTTACCCGGCTCTGTAAAACTCCTTCTAACCACGAAGGTAATGAAAGCACGGAGAGCGTCTACCAAGGGAGACTATGCAAAAGTGAATCGTAGTGTGCGGATCTACACGAAGGGTGCAAGAGGCAGCAATAAAAACCTACTTGCTAAATCACTCAAAATCCAGTAAGCTTCCGTTCTTTGTACGCTCCTGAGCCTTACTTATTTCCTGTAATTCCAACAATACTCGTGCTCGAATATAGCGTGCACAATATAACGCTGCTTGACAAATGTACTAACTTTGTCTTTATCTTTGTTCATTTGTACCACTTCCTACCTATTTTCTTTTAATATTTCATCTTTCTTTCGAAAAGTGTATTTAAAAAATTTCCACGCGTAAAAAAAGATAGATATTGTAGAATGATTGTCAGAACATTCGTATTTTCATTTTTTCTACCATTTTTTATTCGAATTTGCATTTCAACTTTCTTTCTTCCTATTATCCTGCGATCGTGAGAAAAGTGCATTTACAAACATTGAATTATGCAAAATATGGACACATCGAAATCCTGATTTTCGGCATTATAACAAAAATTATTGTTTTCGTTATTTACGTCCACTTTATACAGGGTGTTTCATAATACATTAGTCAATACTTCAGGAAGTAAATCTACACACGAAAATAACTAAGAAACATCTTATGAATATACAGGGTGGCTGGTAACTGGTGATACAAGCGGAAAGGGGGTGATTCTACGCGAAAAAAGAAGTCGAAAATACAGAATAAAAATTTTTCGTTTGAGACTTTGTTTTCGAGAAAATCGACTTTGAATTTTCGCTCGGTACGCGTGCACTTTATCTCGTCTCGTTTAAACGGATCGTTGTCTCGATGGAAAAATTAAAAAAAAAATTTTTATTCTATATTTTCGACTATTATATTCTATATTTTCTATATGTCCTGCATGCTTCACTCTTCAAGTTATGAATGTTTAAAGAAAACGTTCAACGTGTCTATCTCGTACCTCAACACACCTTGCCCTATGTCTTAATTTCGTATTCATGCACGTATTTCGTATTCGCTCGAGAACACCAGGTATTCTTCGAATAATCTCAAATCCATTTTGCATCTTTTCTCACCGTCGTGTACATTGTTCGCTTACGTTAAGTTCACGGTGGATTTTAAGTGACCCCGAAAACAAAAACTTGGATTTAGATCATGGTGATCATACAATGGGTCCATCCTAGCAATTTACGATGGTGCTTTAAGGAACAGGCTTCCTTTAAGGAAACGAGGCGAAAACTTGAAACATTTTCTTTAATTTCCTTCTATAACTCGAAAGCTAAGGTACGTAATTTCACGTTTTTCGTTTGTTTTCTTATGTAGGATATTAAATTGAGTTAATTAAATTTGAATTCTAACGAAGCAAGATCTAAGATTCTAACGAATGCCTAACAGTAATGCGACGTACTGGTTACTTAAATGAGCTCGACAGGAATTTCGATAGCCGACCTTGTAGAGATTTCTCATGACAAAACCGGCGGATAGGAGGAGCTTGTGCCCTGCGCGAAATTTTCATGCCAAAGATTTTTACTTCGCATTGCTACGCTAAGAACGCAATCTGCAAATAAGAAAATTATGTGATGCGAACGTAATATAGCCAAATTCGCTCAAAGCTGAGCGAAGAGATAAGACAGAAAGACGAACTTTTGAAAAATTAAGGGGATATTCTAGTCTAGAAATTGGATAAAATCGAAAATTTTTTCTTTTTATATTTCCAAAGTTTACACATTCAAGGATATGTCCTCAAAAGGATTTTTTCAAAATTCCAATTATTTACCGAGTTACAGTGATTTTGGTGACGCGGCAACTAAGCTGGTCCGACCGGAACAAATCGAACAAAAAGCAAAAAGCTGTGGCTGAGCGCACTATTGATGAATTTGTCCATGAAAATCCTCCTCCAAATGACGATGTATTGAAAGTTATAAAGCCAGTTTATGAAAGTTTGTCTGCAAATACCCTATTAGAACGATGTTTGGGTTCTGAAATTCAGAATAATAACGAATCGTTAAGTTCCTTGATATGGACTTTTGCTCCGAAACACATACAGAAACGCGGATCATTAACATTGCTACTTTTTTCACTGTTAGTATTTTTAATGAAGATTTTATACCCATTTTAAAAATACTGAACGTTATGGGAATGACGATTGGTCGAGAAGCTCATGCGTTCGCTGTGAAACGGGACGAAACTCGGATCGAACGCTCTCAAATCCGACTTCGAATTCTTCAAAGGAAGCCAGAACTGCTCATTTACACGAAACAACTTCAGAAAATGAACATTTTGAAGTGGAGGAAAATTTCATTGTCTATGATACCTTAATTATAAAGAAAAGAGAAAAACAGGCGTTGCAGCACAAACGAAAATTCAAGAAAGTCAAAAGGTAGTGCTAATTTAATAAACAAAAATAATTATACTAGAAGAAAGGTAATATACAAAGGAATGGGAAAGGTCCTTAGTATCTCTGAATCGAAAAGAGAAATCGATTATTCGAAAAACTATAGTCCTGAAAATTTCCGTTGGCCTCAATAGAATGTTCAACTCTGGAATTAGAACATAAAACATAAATTCACCATTTACAATGGAAACGTGTTCACAAGCGTGACAGCCGCATGCAAATGGTTATTTATTATATTGCGATAATTGCGAATATTACAAATAAAAGATAATGTAAGCAACAAAGTGAATAAAAAGTAATACAATAATAATATTATAAAATATAGTAGATACAATAAGAAGCGATAAAGTTCAAAAAGCGTGTTGCTAATGAATCGAAAAAAATTATTAGAAGATCGCAGCGTCGAGGAGAAGTTCCAGATCGTTGTGATTTCCAAAAACTTCAGCGATAAACGATTGATACATTAACTGTTCACTCGACGGTCCTCGTGTTCATTGGCCTAAGCGAAGCAAATTATAGTTTGTGCACATATATATCCATTGATGCGTTTGCGAAGAATATCCTGTTGAGAGGAAGGATTTCACGCGAAGCAGTGAGAAGAATAATGCGCGAAGAATGTCAAGGTTCTTACAAGGTTAATCGTGCGCAAGAATTTCGTAGGATGAATTATGTCGCCCGACGAAAATTTTGTCGCTGTATGTTAAGAAAGTTAAAAGGTATAGAACGTTAGGAAGAAAATTGGAAGAAATTCTCGCCTCATAACAAAGAGGTTCGATCAGAACTGCTTGGACAAGCCCGAGTTACTTCATAACTGACTTTAGCAAGTAAATAAAATCAATTTGAAAATTCACGATTATGTAGATATTAACATTGACGTTATTTTGTGTCTGGCTTTAAAATATGAATAATTTAAGGATTAATGAAGCTTTAAATATTTTTTTTCTAGGAGAACAGGTTATTTGCGACGCGTGATGTCTTCAGTTTTTTATTCCTCGTGATGAATTCTATACGATGCAATAGAAAATATTTGACCTCGGAAATCATGATCGAGATCAATTTTACTGTCCAATTTTTTAACAGGTCTCCACCGATCCAACAGCGTAGAATCACCTCCCAAAGCCATGACAAAGACTGTTTTGACACCCTGTACATATTATAGTTAGAAATTTTCTATATTTCACCGTGAAAGCTGAAATAGATTGATATTTATAGTCGGTCGCCTACAACGTGCGTTAAAAATTGCGCCACTGTCTCCGTATAACGCGACTTGAGAAGTTTCTGGAAATGGCTCATATCGGATATGAAAATGTGCGCGTCTTTGAATTGACTCGAAGCACATTTTTGTATTAGCTCATTTGTGATAAGGAGGGATTGTTTACAGTGTTGTGTATTGTAGAACAGTTTTGTCATATTAAAAAAAGACTTCATATTTATTTAGTCATAGCTCTTTGCGCTCTTGTATTCGTATAACGCGAAATCCGTATAACACGGGACGTATATGTCGTGTCATGAGGGTATTAGCGTATTACTATGCCATAACACTTAAATTTTGTATTTGTGTTTCTAACGATATTATTTAAATTATTCATAGTGTCGAACATTTTTTAGCACATAAAATTTATTTCACGGTAACCATTCTAGAAAAATTACTTGAGTTAATCATTCGGATAATCGCCGTGGCTGTCAAGAGTGTTGGGAATCGATGCATATGAGCGACATTGCAGCGTACGTATTGATATGTTTCTAATCGCGCAATGTCACTCGTGTGCATTGCGCAATTAAAAACATATATCTGACGAATCGCACAGCGATTCATTACATACATGTTGATTATCAGTGAAAACGATGACACGTACTTTTCTTCGTAGTAAACTGAAATGTGCTAGTCGTCGCAAGACAAATGAAACGTGCCACTTTTCCTAACATACGTCGACATGCCCTTTCTGTAATTTCATATTTGTCCTGTTATTTTAGCATGAATACTGTGCGCATTAGTGTCTGGTATATAATGACACGAAAGAGAACGAAAACGTTAAAAAGAAAGAAAAGATATTTCAATAGTTAGGATTTTCTGTACAATAGATACGCATCTGTATAGGGACACATTCGCTTATTTAAACGTGCTGGTTCAATAAAACGTGAAAAAGTCGATTTCCCTACGGTAAAATTTAAAGATATGTACGCTTGTCTCTTCGATCTTCCGCAATTTCTCAATTTGAAATAGCGAAGCGAATCGCGGACCAAGCGTGATTTTCGAATTATGTACAAATAACGAGGGTTTGTCTCTTGGGTTTTTGAACTCACCATCTGGATAGGTCGAATTGATTTCACCGGTGACGTCCAATTTGAATGGTGTCGATCCGACGATCATGTCGTCCGGAGCTTCCTTCAGCTCTAGTTCGATTTTTATCACGTGCCCTAAACAAACCAACACGATAAGATATGTGTACAATCGTTAACGAAGTAAGCTTTTAGATCAAACTTTTACGATACTTGGGTGACATTTCTGAGGTTGTCCGGATTTCAATTATGTTTTTATTAGTATGTTGCGCTTTGGCCCGAACATTGCACATTGGTTTCATCAACATTCCAGCTTACTTTATTATCTGACTAGCGAACTGCATACAGTGGCCCGCAAAAGTATTCCTATACTTACCGCAAGAAACTTCAATGTGTATATTGCGCGTGTTATATAAAACACTTTGAAATTATGTCAGCGCTATAATTTGGCGCGACTGTCA
Source organism: Bombus vosnesenskii (assembly GCF_011952255.1). NCBI lineage: Eukaryota > Metazoa > Arthropoda > Insecta > Hymenoptera > Apidae > Bombus > Bombus vosnesenskii. The sequence goes on from NW_022882941.1 coordinate 502,006, forward strand.
TGATTATATTGGAAAAATCTGAACCCTATTCAGTCATATTGTCATGTTATTGCTTTCACGGGAACAGTCGTGTCAATATTACACTTGCACTTTGCGCCAACGTTTCGTAAACATTGCAGTCTACTTCTTTAGAGCAGACCTGAAACTGGTTTCAATACATGACATCCCTACCATCGTAAAAGCTTGAAATCTAATATTCAGTTATATTATTTTCAGAAAAAAGTTCTTGCGATAAATGTAGCGTGCTTCATTAATAAAAACACATCGTGCTATATTTAAAAAAGTGAACAGGGGAAAAATGCATTACAATCTGAACACGTAAAAATACTAAAATATACATATGAAATTATGTTGGAAGTAACCACAAAATAGTTGACATCGAAGGTGAATAACTAGTAGGAGACTCGTAACAAAATTTGTTTGCAAGTAATGCTTAAATGCTTCGCATTAAAATTAATTATATTATTCCCCTAACGACTAGTGCGACGTGTGTGTACAACGTGACATTCGTGAAGATGGGACGGTAGTGGTACACAGTGGGTTAATATTTTTGTACATGAATTTTACTATCGTAAATGGTTTACAATAAACGTGTTTTTAGTATTTCCCGAAGAAGACCGTTAAGCAAACAAAATAGTTTCTAAACTTCTCGCCTATATTTATTTTATTAATGACGCAACAACAAAAATGAAACATTCAAAGAGTTATACATATTCAGAACGATAACTTAAATTTCCTCTTTAAATATGCAGAGTGTCTCACACAATTGTGACCACGCGATTCTGAAACGATAAAAGATGGGAAAAGATTTCATAAAGCAGAATTAAATGTGTCGACAAAGTGTTTATGCCAAAGATGTAGTGTTTTAAAAATGTATACGTCGCTTATACCTTTCTAAATAGAATTCTAAAGTTTTTGATAGGTAAATCGATGTGCTTTTTGATTCTCCACGTTTGGCGCTTAGTTTGAAAAAATATTGTAATTTTAATTTTGTCAAATTTAGTGTATGAAAGACAAGGAAAACATGAACACAAGAGTATTTCTCCGCGTCTTTCCGTAACCACTATAGTGCAAAGTCTTACAAAATTTATATTGAGATATTTTTTAAACTAATCGTCTTTCATTCTTTTCTTATGAAGAATAAAAGATCCATCGATCGGTGTATAAAAATTTAACAATTCTATTTGAAGAATGTAGATAATCTGAAGGTATTCGAAAGGCACTTACGGAATGATCACGCACACTAAACCATGTATTACATGATACTGTTTAATTTCGTCTAATGAAATTCTTTTTTATCTTTTCATCTGTTTCAGAGTGATAGTGAATTGTTCAAATTACGTGCAACACTCTGTATATATAGGTGCAATTATTAATTTATTTAATTTATTGTTCTCTAGTTTGTAGTTTTTCTTATATTCTTGCCTTTTATTTAGTTCGTCGCGATATTATACTTTGTATCGTGACTCCATTGAAGCACGTAACTGCCCCCCTCCCCTCCTCCTTAAATAAGGTCCTATCTAAATGTCCTCATCAATCATTTTCTCATTTTTCAAAATACGTTGAAATATTTGAAGTGTCTTTTACGTTTAGAGTAATGTTATAATGTGCAGTCTATTACGAAATTATAACTAAATATTTTAAATTGAACGAAGGAAGACGGAGATGATACACAGGAAATGATAAAACTTTGTTTTTTTTAGTTTCGAGATGACACGTTAAAGGAAAGAACTTACTAACCAATATGAGAACTGGAATATTTTTCAAGCATCGTTCATTTACTTTCGTTGTTCCTCTTCTAAATTCTGTTCTTAAACCGATTAAATGTTAATAATGCTGCGAGAAAATGTAGAAGATCACTATACTTGAATAAAAGTAAACAATCAGTATTGTAAACTCTATAAATAATAGTATTAAGTTTTATAAGCATAATATAAATATTTGTTGAACAATATTTTACGGCTTTTATTATTTACATTTTCGACCCCTCTCTTGAGTTTTTGCATAAAAGTATTTAAGAAATTCTCCTATGATTAGGTATTTCTAATGATGTGATATTCCTCCTTTTCCTTATTATATTTTATATGTACTGGCATGTCTTAAATATTTTCTTATTAGTACTGTTGAGATATGTATAATTTTCTGTGCTGGACTGGGTTAAATGCGTAGTAGAGATACTTGTATGTGAATATCAGTGTGTGGAGGTATGTGTGTGCGCAGCGTCTCGAAAACAAAGGAATGTAAACTGTTCAGTCGGTTAACAGTCGGGTATAGAAGAAAGTGCTGAGACGCGTGCAAGTGTGTATCGATGAAGAAATTGTCCGTAAAATAAATATATTACTATTCTAATATCTATCCTCAGTATAAATTTAGTGTTCCTATAACATTGTTTCGGCTTCAAAGATCCACAATTCTCAACAAATACATAAATTAAATTTTAATTGGTGGAAACTACTACAAATAAGTGTATTCTATTTCACTGCATTGAACTTTTCGTGTTGTTACAATGTAAACTTGCAGTTAAGATACTCTTGACCACTATGTTATTCATTTTTAAATTTGCATTTCTATTTTTTTCAAATTCATTTAAATAGAAACAAAGATACAAATAGCAGTATAAAAGACAATTTTATTACGTTATATAATTGTTAGTTTTCGTGATAACTGTTCGTTTCATAAAGATTTGGTAAAAAATGCCATAAAACCATAAAATGATATTACATAAATTTAAAAATGAAGTTGATAATTTTGTTGAAATAAATATTGACGTAGAAAGATTTTAATGCGTAGAAAAATATTGATAATTATTGTCAAGTACGTCGATTAAATTTATTGCAGAGGTGGCAGTAGTAAGAGTGTGTGTGTGCGCGCATCATTTCTAATTGGTTAAACTATGATTGTGAAGCGTGCGAGAAACGCAATTGAATAAAGAAGGTGATTGTTAATGTTAATGTTTAAATTTATTCATCTGAATACTATACAAAGAATGATATAAAGAATGTAATAAAACAAAATTCAACAGATTGTTAAAATTATAATTAAACTTATTAAAAATTTCAATTTCATTTCTTCTCCAAGAAAATCATATTTTATGTTTTTCACTTTCAGTTGTATGTGTATACATACCAGTAGGATTAACATCCAGATTCTTGTCAGATGATACTGTGTCATGTTCTTCAGATCGATTTCTTCCCTCCACACTGACGATCAAAAGATTTCTACGTTTGTCTGTAACCGCAAAAAAAGACATAATGGACGTAAGGAGCTTATACAAAAGTTTAGTGAACTAAATAATGTGACTGAACGATGTGTTTACTAATTTGTTTATTTTTTCAACAAAATCTAGCAATTGTCCTTGACATTAAAAAATACCATAAAATATAAAGAAAATGTTTTTCCATATTTTTATATTTTTCCACAAAACCATATACATATGTATTAATGTTATCTTAATGTTTCTGTGAATTCTGATACTAACGATCGATATCACGTGTATTTCGAATATAATGCAATACACGAGTACGTAAAATAAAAAATTTTTATGAAATAAATGAAAAATAACAAACATATTTTCACGTTCATCTACTAGGATTGTTAAAAAGAAAAGGATTGTTACAAGGAAAAAATATACAAAAATGAAAATAAAAATAAAGTATCATTACTGTAGAATATGAATATATATGATGTAAAAATCGTGTATTTGCATTATACATGTGTATCGTATATGGTATTAAAAAGTTACTGAATTAAATTGAATCGATATTATGAATTAAAAATGTACGATATTTTCTAGAATAACGTGGAAAAATGTTTTCATATTATATTTTTTACACAGTTCTCTTTTATTTATTATATTATATTTTTATTTATTATATTATTTTATTTATTTATTATATTATAATCTTTCATTTATATATAGTAAAATTCAAGTGGCGTTAAGTTAGGGTTGGGGTTAGGTTTAATAAATTTATAATTTATTTATCTTGCCAAACGTGATCTGGTTTGGTCAAAAACAGCTAAAAGTATTGTAGTCGTAGCTTGAATTTATAGTTTTCAACGAAACCAAACTACACCAAACTACAATAAATTAGGTAGCCATTAAAAGATATTAAGGGATTGATGTAATATTTCATACGGTTAAGAAAGTTCGGGTGTTGTTATATCAACAGTTTCACTAAAAAAAGTAATTTGAAATTCATAATCTATATCAAATATTAGAAACATATTAAAAGTCTAATGTTTCTTATACGACTTTTGAAAGAAGTACAATTATTGATCGATAAGTATTATTAATGACATAAAAATCTACAAAAGAATTAAAAACTTTCACGAGTTCTTTAGAAATGATTACATGATTGATTATTATACACAGTTTTCGTAAGTTAGTAAATTTCAGTTACTAAACCTCTCTTGAAAAATTCGACAAGATAAAATCTTCACAACCCTCTCAGAGGATTTTAGTTCTCGTTTTAAAATTCCGAATAACCGAGGTTGAATTGTATTAATTATCTGCCCACTTTTAATTTAAAATTTACATAATTATGACGTATAACGATTTCAAATAATGCTTAAGTATAACGACTTTATCTAATTAAACATACTTCCAATCGTCTTCCCGTTAAGAAAAATTTTTGTTTATACAACGAACGATTACTTTTTCTATGTATTTTCAAGGATATAAATAAAGATCGTAGGAGAAAAACATGACAAGTACCATGTTGTAGTTTTTTATGATTTTACTGCTACTTCATGCTTAAACAGAAAGATTTTAATAATAACTAATAATTCAAGGATGTAAGTTTTTGAAAAATAGACATCAAAATTCTGCGCATTAATAAAGTTTCGCAAAAATCAAAGATATAATTATTAAGCAACATTTTATATTATATTAATTAAGCGATATTTTGATGCCCTTAAAATTTTGTTGTATTTTTAATAATAAATTAATTATAAAATTTGTAAAATATAGTTTAAATGGATAAAGTTTGACAATTAGCAACGACTGAATGTTAAAGCTGCTCCCTATGGAAAATAGCACGTTGGATTTCTTGTGTTTTTCCCTGTAGTCTTTGAATACAGTGGCTAGCAAAAGTTGACTCAATACTTTTTATGAACATTGTAAAACATTTTGTAATTTCATTAGTATTATAATGACATGCAACTGCCATGGGTATATCGATAAAATTCGAAACGATTGTAGAAATGTATAGAAAAGTTACAAGATACATTTACTACAAGTACATATCTTGCAGAAATCACAAAAATAAACGAGCTATACTTAGTGTATGGTGTGGCTATCACAGTGTATTTCACAGTATATGTATATCACAGCAATTTTTTACTAGCGGTAAGTTTGCAGTAAACATCTTGTAACTGGTATATAATATTGTCAGATCGGGTTCGCATTTTGCCAGTATAACCATCGCAATCGCGTGTCATTATAATGTAAATGAAATTTCAAAATGTTTATGTAACACGTACAGTATACACGTAAAAGATTTTTATGGTAAGCATACGAGTACCTTTGCGAGCCACCGTAAACATATAATTCACTGTAATTGTTGTTACTGAATCGAAGTTTGTAGCCTGTCTGCTTGAAGAAAAAAAAATACACTCTTTTCGAATATCTTGTAACAGCTTCTTTGTTAGGATCTCTATAATAATCGTACTCATTTCTTTATTTCGACAAGAGTTTAGACAACCCACTTAACCGTGAGAAAGGAAACGTCTAGTGAATCACAGTCTCGTATTTCTGGAATGGGGGCTCGCTTACCACTAAAAGCTCGATAGACAGTGGATAAAAGGCTGGAAATCTGTGTAGAAGAAGGATAAAACGAAGATAATTAACATTAAGGCATCGTCAGCTTCTTCCATCTCTCCTATATCCTTCTTTATCCACCAGAATGGGAACGTTTCTTTTTTACTTGATATCTTTTCTTGCGAAAAATGGTGAAGTCAATTTAGAAAATTATATTGTGTCCTTGGGCATTTTAAACAGACCCAAACTGAACTACACGTTGAGTGCAAATTTTGTTACATAAAACTACCTCTTTTCATATTAAATAAAAACATTTGCAAAACACTTTTTCCTTAGGAATTTATGCTTCAATAATATATATTGCATTACATACGCACATGCAATAAGAAGTAAATTTGAAACAGTAAATTATCCTTAGTGGACGATAATTTTTTAAATTATAGCAGTAACTGAAAAGTTCCAAACTGCTGTGAATGCAATTATAGTAAAAGTATAATTAACTTATAATTCTTACACTATTTTATATTTATTGTTGATTCATAGTTAATCTTACTGCAAAAATTATAAATTTGTGAAATTAACTAACGGGTAGAGAAAATATTACGTCTACCCGCACTTGAAACTTTTTCACAAGACGCTTCGTTTCTGAGAGAAATAGATTTGAAAATTGTGTACCGGGCCAATTCTCAATTTAAATACGTTCAGGCATTATTTTCTTGAAAATAAAGTCTTCAACGAAAAAGTTGTATATTACGTTTTTTTACTTATTCTCACGCGTAGAATAGCCTTCTGCTAATTTTCTGCTCGTATTTAGTCGGTAATGAGCCAAGTATACTTGACCAATTTTCAAACTCGATTTTCTCGAGAATTAAGCCTCGCGTGAACAAATATTATTCCATGTTTTCTTTTTATTTTTTCATAAGCAATCGCGTTATGCTGGCTCGTACGTGTTATTCGGCTGAACTCTATACGTGCATAACGTAGCGTCTGACTCAGCTATCTGAAATGAATATTTTGTATGATATTAGTCGATCCAGCTGGATATTCTCTACAAACAAGTATTAACCTATCTATATCGAAAATCCGTTAATTTAGCAGATATTTTAATTTTAGATTGTCAAATTTAATATATGAACATACTGCCGCTTTTGACAAATACAAAATTTAACAAATTTTAAAGGATGAAACAATAGAAAAGCTAACTACTCTCCTATTTCGGTGATTTTTTTATGTACTGTAAATAAACATTTTGAATAATATTTTCCTACACTAATAGGTAGGTAGAGATATTCGCGAAGAAATGATGATACCGGACAGTGAATCGTGTCTATAGTTTTGCGGTTATGGTAGGGTATGCGTCAGTATCGGCTACCAACTACCGGCCGCTTATTTTCCGTTTATAAACGAAGATTCGGGCGAACTTAAAGGTCCATGCACAACGTGCATATTCGAGATTGTAAGAAATGTCTGTTATAATTCAATTAAAAGTGGATATCATCGATGTATCAGGCTTGTGTTTGGGTTAATCTTTCCAATCCAACAGCCGTGAGGTGGCCAGTGTCACACGCTCAGAAACAGTAATAGGGTAGACAAAACATCCTGCATGCAACAGCTATCGAAACAATAATCAGATATTAACGTAATAGCCGTTTCTGATATACGCTCGATGACAACTTCTCCAGAAGGACTAGAACCTCAGTATAAGAACCCTGCCAAATCCAAACCCTTTTTGTTATGACACTCTGAATCGTCACTCTGTTGGATTCGTACGATAAGTTTTACTACTATATCTAAAGTTCAATTCTTTACCTTATTTGTGAAACGTTCGAACTGCGATGCGAGGAGATCGCCGGTGATCTGCGAATTTCGTGATTTCTTGTGTCTCCTATGTGACACCAGCAACGCTTCCGTAAAGTAAGAACGTAACATCGAAACTAATGGTTTTTCGACCCATGTTTATTCAGACCTTTTTGCTTATTTTGATGAGTATTACCTACTCCTAAGGTTTGTCCCAAACACTTCAAGGCATCCTATGGAATACATTTTTCTGTTCGACGCTTAGTTATGAAAAAACCCGAGTGTGAAAATTTTTCAAGTATACTTGAACCTGGCCAATTATTGACTGAAGGTGAATAAACAATCAGCAGAAGGTTAGTTTACATGCAAAAATAAGTAAAAAATCTAGAATAAAATTTGTCCGTTTAAGGCTTCATTTAAAGAAGATTGGACGTGAACAGAATTTGAACAGAGTTTTATTAAGAATAAACCTAATACACGTATGTGCTAAATTTTTAAACATGATTTTCTTAGTAACAAAGCTTGTGAATAAATTTTATTCGACATTTTCGATCTATTTTCGTATACAATATAACTTCCTGTTGATTATTTATTTCTATTTACTTCTATTCAGTCTGGAATTAGACATATGCCAAAAATATCTACTCGACAAATTTTTGAACTCGATTTTCTCGGAAACGAAGCGTTATATGAGAAAATTTTATTGTATATCTTGTTCTTATTTTTTCATAAGAAATTACCTCATATCCGCTTGTATATGTGTGGAATGGTGTGACGTTAGGGAATGACGTGGCTGATTGTTTATAAACGTTGTCAAGATATGTTAATGTTGTCAAGGAGTGTTGTGAGCGTTACCAAGGTTTGTCAAAGGAAAAATGAGCGTGGTAATGCTGTCAGAGTTGAATTAATCGTGGTCGAGAGAAGTTCATCGTGTTGCTGTGACGTAGAAATAGTGATAAGCGAATTGGTGAAACGCGATATTATTTTTGATTTTGTGAGAGTGTAACAATATTGTGCTTATATTGTGTTAATTTATAATAAACATTCCTACACATTGGGGGTTCGTCCAGTTTTAAATCGTGCCAATCTAAATTTCGGGAAGCAGTGTGATAAAAGATCGTTAGCTGTTGTGAATAATATTGTGTGTATTTGAAGAAATTATTGTGAAGTTAAAGATGGCAAATTGTGAGGAGGAACAATTTTCGAGCGAGGAAAATTTAACAATGGAAGAATTGAGGAATAAGCTTGCTCAGATGAATCTACCGATATCTGGGGCAAAGTCAGTGCTGGTGGCCAGGCTAAATAGAGCACTTAGTGCAGGTCAATTAAATCTTAAAGAACAAGCGAGTAGTGAAAGGTCTGCGGGAAGCGAGGTACATGTACTAAACCAAAAACTAAGCATGATCGAGATGTAGGCGAAAATCTCGGGAGGCTTAGGACGAAGGAATTGAGAGAACGTCTAGCTAGTATGGGGCTAGGGACAAAAGGAAGAAAAGTAGAATTACGTGAGCGTTTACAGGCGGCCTTAGAAGAAGATGCGTCGTCGGAGGAAGAAACCGACTACGAGAGTGAAACGGAAGGCGATGAAATGGGTGAAAGTGAACGCAGGAGCGTGTGAGATGGACATCAGAATTGTGAATGCTGTAGAAAGACACGTAGGCGAACAACATTGAGTTTTCATGATGTCCAAGACGCCTTAGAAGTTTTCACGGACGAAAACAACGAAAATATCAATCAATGGTTCAGGACATTTGAAGAAACGGCAAGCATGTGGACAGAGGAACAAAAAGTAATCTATACAAAAAAGCTGATGAGAGGATCAGCTAAAATATTTGTGAATTATGAGTGCCATGCTAGAACTTGGTGTGAATTAAAAAGTCTAATAAAAGAATTTTCGAAAAAATTTAATACTTGGCAAATACACCATAGACTTCAAGAGACGAAAAAACGAGATGACGAAGGATGTACGGCTTACATGTATCGTATGCTTGGGATAGCTAGTCACATGAATATGAAAGAAGCAGCAAAAATGCGGTACATCGTAGAAGGAATAAGAGACAAAGAAGTCAATAAGGCAATACTATACGGGGCAAAATCAATGAAAGAACTTAAGGAAAATCTAATCACCTATGAGGAACAAAAATCTCGTATAGCAGAGTCGTCTGTGAGATAGGTTAGATCTGAGGACAACAGGAAATGCAGGCAATCTGGAAGTGTGGTGAAGTATAGAAGATGTCATAATTGCGGCGATAAAGAACATGTAAGTGCTGAATGTCCAAACAAATCGAGAGGTCCTAAATGTTTTAAATGTAGAGAATTCGGACACATTTCAACAAACTATGCGAATATACTAAAGGCGCATTGTGATGGGTGGCGGAATGAAAATAAAAGAGGAGTCAAGCAAATAAAGATTATGGACATGAATGTAGTGGCAAAGATAGACACAGGAAGTGATCTTAATTTAGTAAGAATGAGTATGTATTTGCGGTTAGGAGCACCTCAACTTGAGAAAAGAATTATTAAATTCGATAGTATAGGTGCCGTGAACGTACACACCATGGGACGATTTAAAACGGATATAATGATTGACGGTTTAAAGGCAACGCTAGACTTTGACGTAGTTCCTGATAACTTCTTAGGACACGATGTACTATTAGGTATTGAGTTAACTGAACAAATGGAAGTAAGAGTGAAACATAAACAGGTGAAGTTTAAACAAATTAAAAAAGAACAACGTGAGAACCAGTTTGTTGCTGAAGATAGTGAATGGAATGAAATGTTAAATATAGACGTATGTAGTGAAGAAGACAATCGAGATCTGGTCGAATTGGACCATACTGAAGATAGAAAAACCAGAGACGATATTAAAAATTTAATTAGTGAATATACAGTGACGAAGGCAAGGGACACAGGTGTACGTATGAAAATCATACTTGAAGATGATACACCAGTATACCAAAACCGACGGAGATTGTCAGCAGAACAAAGGAGAAACGTTAAAGGAGAAACAACAGGAAATCGAGATTCTCCGAAAAGAACGAGATTTAGAATGTGAACGAATTACGAAAGCCGCAAATCAAGCAGATCAGGCAGAACAGTCGCTTATTTCAGTAGTAAAAAAATATGAGCAGTATCGCGAGAAAATGCAAAAAACCGTTACTGACGCGGAGGTTGCGTTTTCAAAATTACTCGAAGAGAAAAATGCACTTGCTTTACAATTGGAGGAAGAGAAGAGGAAGTGTGAAGATCTCGAGTTTCGTTTCGAGGAAGAATCTGTTAACAAGGATGATATTCAGAAAGAAAGAAGTGAGCAATTTGTGATAAATACTGTAAATGAAAATAAGATCAAAGATATCGAAAAGCTGTTGCTGGAAGAAAGAGAACGTGTCGGTCAACTAGAACGTGATAGCATAAAATTATTCGAAACAGAAGAAGAAATGACACGTCTTCGCAATGAAGTCTCAAATGCTACTACTCAGGAAACGCAGCAAATCGAATACTTACAGAGTCGCAATAAAAATTGGGAAGAAAGTAGAAATAATCTTGAGAATGAGGTGCAAGAGAAAAGAATAATTATGGAGCAATGTATAAATCAAAAAACTGAATTGCAATCAAAATTGAAAGAAAATCAACAAGAAAGCGCGGTTCATAAAGAATCAGAGAAAAGTTGGCGGACAGAAATAGAACGTGCGACGAAAGATTTGGAGAAAAGAATACGTTGATAGAAGATATGAAAAAGTAATTTGAACACAGTACAGGTACTTTGAAAGAGCAGTTACAAAAAACTGTAGAAACGATAGAAAATATTAAAAGAAAGGTGTATGTTCGCGAGTGGCGCATTGAGCACTTTTAATTGTACAATTTGATTATAAAATCGAGCATAGACCAGGTACGGCGATGCGTCATGTGGACGCGCTTAGTCGGAATACAGTCGAAGAGTTATTAGTACAGGAAGGCCGAAGCTCAAGAAGAAGGTGACGTTTTTGAAGACAACGAAGGATGACCCTTCTTCATTGAGGCTGTTAATCGATGCAGAGTAGGAAGAAATCAGGAGCGCAAGTGTAATTAGTATTACTGGGCACATCTGAGGGCAGATGTGTTTGTCAGAATGGCCGAAGTTATGGGATGGTGTGACGTTAGGGAAAGATGTGGCTGATTGTTTATAAACGTTGTCAAGATATGTTAATGTTGTCAAGGAGTGTTGTGAGCGTTACCAAGGTTTGTTAAAGGAAAAATGAGCGTGGTAATGCTGTCAGAGTTGAATTAATCGTGGTCGAGAGAAGTTGGTGAAACGCGATATTATATTTGATTTTGTGAGAGTGTAACAATATTGTGCTTATCGTACTGTCTTTGCTGTTAATTTATAATAAACATTCCTACATATGTCATTCAACTGGATCTTGCATACTTATATCTCTGAGCTTGTTTTAACGTATTGTAGATTTGAGATAAATTTTGATCTTGTATTACAGAATTAGAACAACTTCAGTCAACTTTCTCTGAATCAAAAGTTCTGTTACTTTCGTAGGTTCTATCGGAGATGAGTCGAATTTTCTTCACATACCGGACCGAAAAACAAAGAGCGAAATAAAAAAGCATTAACTATGACCAACCATGGGAACAAAAAAACACCAGTTCTTAATTTTTTTTTTTTTATTTATTTGTTGAAATTACAATCAATTCTCGCGTTGAGAATTTTCAGTAATTTTTCTGGCGTGGCGCAGTGACATGGCTGTTTATTTACAATAAGTTAATACTTATTATAGATAGGTATAATTTATAAGTATTATAAGTAAGTGCATATGCTTAATTTGGATAATTAAATGAATCTGACGTTTAGGTCTAGCGGGTAGTGCCTCTTCAGCCTGCGAGTCTGGTCCGTCGTATCGAGTAGTCCAGTGATTAGGGGGTTTCGGTGTTTGTTGATTCTTTTGCTGTATCTGTCGCTATATTTTGCTATTTCCTCTTTGACGATGGGTATCTTGAGGTCGCGGTGTATTGTTTCATTGGTTACATACCAAGGTGCGTCAATTAGGTATCTTAGCGTTTTCGATTGAAAACGTTGGAGTATTTCAATGTTGGAGTTACTTGCTGTTCCCCATAGTTGGATTCCGTAGGTCCAGACAGGTTTTATTACGGTCTTGTAGAGGGTAATTTTATTCTGTAAATTTAGTTTGGAGCGTCGGCCCGTGAGCCAATAGAGTTTTTTTAGTTTGTCCTTTAGTTGCTTCCTTTTATCTGAGATGTGTGTCTTCCACGTTAGTCTCCTGTCCAGGGTCATGCCCAGGTATCGGACTGTGTCCCTGCTAGGAACTGTTGCATTGTTGATGGTGACCTGGGGGCAGGTTTGTTTTCGGAGCGTGAAGGTTACATGTGAGGATTTCTTTTCGTTGACTTTGAAGCCCCATTTGTGAAACCACTTTTCCATGGAGTCGAGACTTCGCTGGAGAGTGGATGAGGCTATTACCGGGTCTGCGTGGGAAGCTAATAGCGCTGTGTCGTCTGCAAATGTCGCTGTTGTTATATCGTTTGATATAGGTAGGTCGGCAGTGTAGATGGAGTACAGTAGGGGTCCGAGGACACTACCTTGGGGTATGCCGGCTTCTATTGGGAATGTTGCGGAAGTGGCGTCTAGGTATTTAACCATGAATTGTCTATTGGTTAGGTAAGATTTTAGGATGGAGTAGTAGGGGTGGGGTAGGATCTTTTTAAGTTTGTATAGTAGCCCTTCATGCCATACTTTATCGAATGCCTGTTGGATGTCTAGGAAAACCGCTGAGCAATATTTTTTCTTTTCGAGTGTTTGGCTGATCGTATGAGTTAAGCGGTGGATTTGCTCTACTGTAGAATGATGTTTTCGGAAGCCGAATTGGTGATCTGGGAGTGTTTTCAAGTTCTCTAGGATTGGAAGGAGTCGGTTCGTGAGCATCTTCTCGAATAGTTTGGACAGGGTAGGTAAAAGACTGATTGGGCGATAGGAGCAGGTTTCGTATATCGGTTTACCGGGTTTAGGGATGAGGGTAATCAATGAGATTTTCCAAGCCTTAGGATAGTGTTCCAGGCGAAGGATAGCATTAAAAATCGATGTGATGAGTGCTATCCCTTTTGTGGGAAGTTCCTTGATTGCTCTGTTGCCTATTAGGTCGTGTCCTGCTGCTTTCTTGGGGTTTAGGCGACTGATTGTTTCTATAGTCTCAACAGAGGAGAAGGGTTCGATAGGAGGGGACATTTGGAAGGGGGTGTGCAGGTATTCAGTAACGTCCGCGGCGGCTTGGGGGGAATGGGGTTTGAATACTTTTGACAAGTGTTTGGCAAACAGGTCGGCTTTTTCTATAGGGCTTCGCGCCCATCCACCTTGCGGACGGCGGATAGGTGGGATTATTTGTGGGGGGCGTGTGAGTTTCCTGGAGGCCTTCCATAGTGAGTAGTTGGCGTCGGCTGTGGGGGATAAGCTGGCGAGGTATTTATGGAAACAGTCGTTTTTATAGTTTCTTAAGGTTCTGGATAGCTTTCTAGTTGCGTTGTTAAGTTTGCGTTTGTCCTCCGGTGATCTATGAGTCTGCCATACTCTTCTTAGTCTACGTTTTTCCGCTATTTTTTTTAGTATGTATTGGGGATATTCTTGTTTGCTGCTAGATGGCTTTGTCGGTGCGGAGAGGCGGATTGCGTTTATTATGCTCGTGTTTAAGTATTCCGTGGCTACTTCGATATCTTCCTTTGTTTTTAGTGGGGTGAAGGCTGAGGTTGAGTGTGTGAAGACTTCTCTGAAGAGCTGCCAGTTGGTGTGTTGGTTGTGAATGGAGCCATTAGGTGTATTCTCGATGATTGTTGAACTGACTGTTGCTATCACGGGAGAATGATCAGAGGAGAGATCAGCCGAGGAGTTGATCTGGACGTGTCTTGATGGGATATTTTTAGTTATGAAGAAGTCGAGAAGGTCGGGTATTTTGTTGGTGCCAGTGGGCCAGTATGTGGGTTCGTATGTGGCGAGGTAGTTGAGGTTGTTGTTTATTATGCTGTTTAAGAGGTTTTTGCCTCTTGCTGTAACCAGTCTGCTGCCCCATTGGATGTGCTTGGCGTTATAGTCTCCTCCAACTATGAATCTGTTGCCCAGGGTGTCCAGGAAGTTATCAAAGTCTTCTTTGGCGATGGAGTGTCTGGGAGGGCAGTATACTGCTGAGGTGGTGATTGAGCCATGACAGTCTTCTATTGCTACGTTTGTTGCTTGGAGGTAGTCTTTCTGGAATGATGGAAGTTCGTAGTGCTTAATACTTGCTTTGATTATTATTCCGGTGCCACCGTGGGCCTTTCCGCTGGGGTGTTGGGTATGGTAGAATTTGTAACCATTTATTTTCAGGTAGCTCTTGTCGGTGAAGTGGGTTTCCGATACGAGCATTGCGTCGATTTGCTGGTGTTTTAAGAAGAGTTCTAGTTCAAGTTTGTGTTGCGCTAGACCGTTGGCGTTCCAGAGTGCTATGCGCCTTGGTTTTATTTTGAGTCGGGGCGTGCTAATTTTTCCACGATGAGTGTTAGTAGCGATAGCAAGTGATTTATTTGCTCCGATTGTTTCTCTATTAGCTTTTCAAGCCTTGAGGAGTTGTCTGCGTTTGGTGGGTTGGGGACACTGTTTTGGGGAAGGTTCCTTTGGCTGTTCGGGTTATTTTGGATGCCTTGTACTGCTTGGGCATAGGAGGTTGAGGTGGAGATGAATTTGGTAGGACTGGGTGTTTGGTTGGTTGAGGGGGTTGGGGTAGTCGTGAATTTCGGCGGGCTGGGTGTTTGGTTGGATACCTCTTTTGCTCTGAGCTTAGGGTACCTGTTCGTGTATAGTGTTTTATATGCTGGGCAGCCTTTGTAGTTGGCAGGGTGGTCCCCTTGGCAGTGGATGCATTTCGCTGGGGTTTCCGGTGATTTGGCGCACTGGTCAGTGGAGTGAGAGCCTGCGCATTTAACGCAGCGGAAAGTATGGTTGCAGTATTTCTGCGTATGACCGTACCTTTGGCACCTTTTGCACTGCACTATTTCTTTTTTCACGAGCGGTGGTTCGATCTTTACTATCGCGTTCATTAGGCGACTGATGTTGTATATTTCCTTATTGTTCGGTTTTTGTTTAATGTCTAGGAAGAATAAGGATAACGGGTCTTTCGAGACTCTATGCCTTATATTACTTACGTTGATGACTTCGTGGCCGAGTTTTGAGAGTTCGTATTTTAGTTCGTCTATGTCTGCTGAGTGGTGTATGTTTCGTGGGACCACCCGGAAAGGCCTTTCCTGTTTGAGTTGGTAGGTGTGGAAGTTGGCGTTCAGTGTCCTAAGTATCTTGGTGAGTTTTCTGTAAGCTTCTGGGTTCGTCGGTAGTATTTTTACCTTGTTGTTGCTTATCTGAAGGTTATATTCCTCCTTGCTGGTGTCTCTCTCTAGGGACTTGATCATTGTCTGTATGTCAATGACGTCGTCCACAAATATTGGTGGGGGAGGGCTGATTCTCTGTGAGTGTTGGTTTGGTGGCGGTTCTACGATTTCCATGGCGTCGTTTGAGGATTCCAATACGGCGAACCTGTTGTGTGTGTTTATTTGCGTTGCTGGTTCTATTTTCCTCTTCTTTGTAGTGTTAGCGTCGTTAGTGCGGAGAGTTCTGCTACACTTCTGCCACGGGGGGGGGTAGCTCGGGGTAGCTGCGAGTCTGCTCCGGAGAGCCTGGTCGCGGTTGCTGGGCCATCATCGAGCTAGTTAATTCGAAATGAACAACTAGTCGTGAGGCTGTGAGGCTAGTATTCGGGTTGGGGTTAGGTGCGTGGGATTTTCTTCTCCCTAGAGGGTAAGGGACACTTAGCTGCGTTCTCTTTCGACGGTTGGGCGACACGTGTTGTTTTCGAACTACGCTGGGCACTAGAGACACGTCTGCACGCTTCGGCACTCCACAGCGAACTGACCAGTTCTTAATTGGCAAAGATTTCATCGTGGTTAGTGATTTTAGAATGACATTAACATTATTCCAATTACTTTAAAATTCAGGTTAGTTCAAAAAGATTTAAATAATATCTTAAATAAAAATTTTAGTTTGCTCCTCTGGGAACGATATTAAGAGAACGATATGAATATTCTAAATTTAACGCACCATCTTTTTCTTAGTGAGTGTTTCAAACTTCATGTTACGACCGTTCGCGGAGAGACGCGGTCGCGAGGAAAACGCGTCAGCGAGGGGCGTAACTTCTCGCTACGATTCGGTGAATCGACGCCGCGAAGTAGTCGTTCCCCTGTTTCGTTTAGGATAACAGAGGTAGTTGATTTGAATATGACACAGTAGTAAGTTATATTTCACCGTTTATTCCACAACTTATAACGAGGATAGTTACACTGGTGCGTATGTACGAGATGAGTGAGTGACTGAGTGATCTGCGGGTGTGTATACCCGCTCGAAGGATGTTGACCGTTCGAAGGATGCAAAAACAGTACTCTTGGAAGACGATGTTGTCTCGGAGGAGAGCGAAGGATGAGTGTGTCTAGCGCACGGGACCATCGGATTGGTTGGTGCCGATGTTATTTAGGAGAGTGAGGGAATAGGCTTCGTTTTTAATTGGTTAAACGAAGGGCCTTAACCGCCCTCGAGAGAAAGTGGTTAGTGGGAGGAAAGTTGCAGCGTACGTGACAAAAACTAACTTTCCCTTGTTAAGCCGTGGTAGACAATAGTCTCTAGAAATTCCTCCGGACCAGATGTTTGTTTCGTTTGAAGGACCTTTTCTAGGAAATCTATGTGATTTATGAAAGGTCCTTGAAATCATGGAAGATACGCTGCGAATATCCGAAGACATCTGGTTGCCATATTGCCAGCGGTGTGTGGCCTCGGCTAGGTAGTGTTACGCGACGTAACACTTCAAGTGGATTTAAAATAACATTTTACGATTAAAAAATTCAATTACTTTCTTAGAAAATAATTCAAGTTTTATAATTTATTAATAATTCGCCAAATATAAAAAACATTGCAATTATAAGTGATCGTAAATTTTTCGTTCCCAAATATTGTTAAAAAAAAACAAATTTTCACTCAAGTCACTATTCGTTAATCAGGAATCTAAAAATACTCAAGTTTCTTCATCATTGATAATGAATTTTTGTCTAGCATCTTTTTCATGAGAAACTGGTATCTAAAAAGTTTATTTTTGTACCATACTTCAAAGGTAATCTGCAATATCTGAAGAAATAAAAACTTATGGTGTTACGATAAACAACATGTTGTAAATAACTTAAACACAGTTAGTTGTTAGGTTATTGTGTAAGTGAAATGATAAAATTCATATGTTTCTATTATTAAATATTTTAGAAATTGGTTGCTTATTTCTAGTTATGTAAACTATTTGAATTTTGTATTTTTAAATATCTAAGTTGTAACTAAGTTTTTTTTACGCAAGCTCAACTGTAATTTATCTTATCCAATCATTTTTGTCAAATTCGTTATAATAAACATGTAAATATTTAGTATATGTCGAATATATAGTGCGTTATTCAAATGATAGCATCCACATATCTCCGTTATATTTATGACTTTATGAAAAGGATCCTTAAGACAAAGTTACATGATTTCACGAGGTACATGTAATGATGGGACAAACATCTTCCGAAAACCATCTTTTTGTGAGGTTTCTATGTTGTTGGTATCTCTTTCAGAAACTTTTATTGAAAATATAAAGTGATGTTAAATAGATAATTGAATAGATAAATAGATAATAGTCCTACCCTTATGTATAAAATCATCCGAATCGAATATAGTAAAAGGAACGTTTGAATATCTAGCAAAACACCTGAATATTCGGTACACGTCCAATACTAAATAGGTAAATCAGAAAGTTGGCAAATAATAGCAATAAAGTTCGGTGTCTTTAAAAAATACGCTACCGTTCATAGTTTAATTAGAAAAATATCATCGACTACTGCATAAATTGAACTACAATAATTTTCTTTACTATAGCATATACATCATAACATATGGAAACTATAATATTTTTCGAAATAACTCGAAAACGTATGGGCGAAAACTCAAAGTGTATACGATCTTTTTGACTCGGAATAATTTACCAAACATGCTGACAAAGTTCGATATGCTTCTAACGCATCCTGCATATTGACTCTAATAAAAATCAGATTATTGTATAATCATGCAACGAGTGTATCCGAATAAACCTCCAAAGCTTTAAACTGTTTTATTCCGTTTTACTACCTGGAATCTAGCGAATAGATGAAAATTACCCGAATAACGAATAGGTCGAACAAGATCAATTGCTTCTATCTCGAGATCATTTTATATTACACTACTTGTGAGAAACTTTAAAAATAGTTTGCACGATAAGAATTAATACGCCACATCGAGATCAAAGATCATAAAGAAATGCACTATGTAATAAATGTAACTTTTGTATTTCTTAATTTTTTGTATTCTACTTGAAGTAGAATAAATATAAACATCGCTTATCTGTTTCTGTTCTTTATTCAACAAAAAATCGTTAATCCGTTGTTATATTATATCGTTGTTTTGTAACTTTTTAAAGAAATATATAATATATTTTCTTATTTTTACACATAGAATAGGCTGACATCGTTTTACGAAAAAAGCCACAACACCATTGTATTATAATTATTAATTATATATACATATACGTGTAAATGTATGGCTAGTGATAATAATGTCTCTTTTTTTATCACTATAATGTTTAAGAAAACATATTTCGAAGCTCGTCTTTGAAGCAATTTCATCAAAATTTTACTATGCTATTTGCAACTTTCATTCTTGCGTTGACTCGATAAGGTTACATGTGATAACAAATGCTGAGTAAAGCTAAGTCCACACTGAAAGACAATAGTCGACAGACATACGTCATCCGAAGAAAAGTCCGTGAACACTTATTTTGTTTTTCGTTCCAATGAAAAACAAGAGACAATGTCTGCGGGCGGAATGTAAATGGAATGTGCTTTTTATCCCGTTTGGGAAGCAAAGATTCCGTTGTACGGTGGTGAGATGTATGATACAGTATTTGTTATCGAGACAAGGGAAGGCGAAAGTAAAAAATTTGAAAACGCATGTTGTTCGTCGAAATCACTGCAAAATGCAAAGTCACGTATCATCTCTTTGTACATATATCATAAAAAACAATTCGGAAATCGAACAAAGGTCAACTTCGTTTCTTTTTAATAGAATCATTTTTTAATACATTAATCAGTTATGACATTCCCTATAAAAAGTTACGAACCTATGTATTTATGTCGAAAAACTGTTACCTTTGAGATGGTTGAAAAACATAAATAAATAAAAGCCATTAAATCCTGGGGTAGTTTTTTTTTGGTAAAAGATTATTTTCGTCATTACAATGTTAATTATTTAGACGATATGCGACTTCACAAGTGGATGTATGTATTTATTCTTTAAAAATCAGGATTTAAAAAGTTTAAGGTTTGTACCTTACAAAGATTCCTAAATTTCAACATTCATAGATTTCATCTCCAACACATCCCTAACTCAATGACACGCCTGGTACTCAGCCTACTCCTACTGGACAAAGGACATTACCTGCAGACAGTCTACTAGAACAACTTCTGGCGACTGTTGGCGGACAATATCTGCAGACAATGTCTATCAGTGTAGACGAAGTTTAAGACTGCAGAAAAGTACATGTGCACATAATAGGAAGGTATTCGCATGGAAATTTAT
The DNA here is from genome assembly GCF_011952255.1 of Bombus vosnesenskii. Classification (NCBI taxonomy): domain Eukaryota; kingdom Metazoa; phylum Arthropoda; class Insecta; order Hymenoptera; family Apidae; genus Bombus; species Bombus vosnesenskii. Next base: position 522,261 of record NW_022882941.1, read on the forward strand.
GTTAGTGTGTTGATTTACTTAAGAAATATTTACTAGCACATGCATATGTTGCGGTTTAAAAATTAAGGAGCGAAATTAAATATCGTAATAATTGAGATTTTTAAAATCGTGTTAAATATTATACAAGTGCACGGAAATAGTTCTTTTCATATTTCATTCATCTTATATTGTAAATATCAAAAATCAGTAATTGTAGTTTTTATATTTCTATAATCTAAAAGTAAAATTAAGATTAGTTTTAAAAACTGCAATATGTATTTCAGTAAAATAAAGCACATCGAATACGATTACACGATTTTTGTCACACGGAACATTTACATTGATTCTTACGTATTTTTCGATGATGAATTCGAATCTGCAATCAGATTTGTTCCATCACCCATACCTTCTATGTAATAATGCTTTGTATTACTTGTCAACAGTAGTATAAGTATATAGGGTGAATCTAATTTGTGCTTAATATATTCAAAAGAATGAAATCCTAATAGCAAAGGATCGTATTATATATGAGGCAAATAATAATTTTATTTAATTGCCCAGGGCTGATCTTGCGACCGTTCGAGAGATGTCCTTAATATGAGAGATGTCCTTAATATAATATGAGAGTGTAAAACCCAAGAGGATATTTCGTTTTCACATGTCCTTAAAAATCCATTTCCCGAACTCTCGTCTGGGGCTTTCCCGGAAAATCTTGGTGCTGTAACTGACAAACATGTTGAGCGATTTCATCAGAACATTTCATATGTGGAGAAACGATACCACACCAAGTGGAGTGTTGATATACTGGTTGATCGTAGCTGGATACTCAAATGGAATGTCTTTCGAGCAACATATTCCAGGAAATCAGCAATTCTGACATTTTACGCAACGTTCCGCGATTTTCAAATACGTAGGATTATACGAGTTACTAAATAATGATGCTGTATGGCACACAAAAATCAGGCGTGATGGAAACAGATAGAATCCATACATGAATTCAGCATACAAAATACTACTGGAAACAAATTTTACGTGATAAAAGGAAGTAAAATTTTATAGACCAGTGTTATTATCAAGTGTACTGTTATGTTATGGCTTCTTAGCAGAAATAGCGGAAGACGTGAAGATTCCTTATCTCAAGAGTAACGAAAACAATGGTAGAGAATTTCTGATCTCAGTTCTTAAGCTTTTAGGTACGACGCGCCGCTATAGTGGCTGACTCTACTGACTTGTTCGCTCACCATTTGAACTAAATGATCTCTTTTCATTTGTCTTGCTTTAAACTTTTTCTGTAACAACATTTTATAACAGTGTTAACAATATGCAGACAAAATATATAGTCTCTGTTTTTGATACGCCATTGTCAGGTATCAATCGTTGCTTTTCGTTAATATAAATATATCATTATTCGATGCTCTTTTTAACATGCCGATCTGTATTCTTATAATTTTTTGGAATCTTCAGCCTCAAAATGTCGCGTCAAAATAGAAAACGAAGAGCAATTTGGAAAACACTATCGCGCTATGAGTGTGAAAGTTGTGGGTGTACGAGGCGTACCGTGCTTTAAAATATATCACACTCAATTGTATTATTAATTCTTAAAATAAATTATTAAAGTTAAAGTATATGCATCATATCTTTAAGAAAAATTACAGTTTAATTATCAAAATTTTTATCCCAGTGTGCTTGCGCAGGGAACAGCATTATCCGTCACACATTGCAGTGCTGTATCGTCTACGCGTAATTCGCGTCAAACTCTGCCGTACAAAGAAACAGCTCCGCGCAAAATTCAGCCATATCTAAGAGGTTAAACGTATATTCTTAACAAACTTGATACTTGACAAACAATATGCAAGTTGTATGTATACTCTACCATGTTTGATGAGTATCAATTACACGATGTTCGATGGTTTGTGAATGAACGAACTTTTCCCGGCGGTCACGCGATGGTTTTATGTCAGTCTTTAATATATGTTTCGAAACGGTGGCTAGCAATAGAAGCGAGGTTTTGCTAAGCTTGCGGAATGCTACTTAAAGCAGCTTTGAAACGAGGTTAGAAGCGTCCCGATGCTAATACCGCGGTATCTAGTGTTTTTGAGCTTCTGGATCAGTGAACATTCCAGGTTGCAGATCACAGAACATTTTACTAATGTTTTTCTTGCGGTAAGTAATAACTTACATTTAATAATTAGTTAAAGATTAATTAAACATATCGTATTCATGAAGTATTTTTTAAGAGATATTGCAGATGTGCATTATTGTGAAAATAATACAAGATAAGTAATTGAATTAAATTAAAATGACAAATTCTACTTCCAAATAAAATATGTACGAGCTTCACATAATGATAGCTTTCATATGCAAAACGTTTTAAATATTGTTAATTAAAATAATAAATTTTCATACATTTAATGCCTTAGCAATACTACCTTATTTATTCATTATCCAACTAAAATTTACGTCATTTATTCTGCCAGCTGTAAATTAAAAGTTTCCGTAATCCACGTATAATCTTTAATCATTCTTATTTTGCTTAAAGGTTAGTGATAAGTACTATCTACTTACTTTAATTGAAAAAGAAAGCCGGTCGATCGGCCTTTCATTAAAACGATTGGAGAGTTGACTTCGTGCCAATACAATTAAAGAAATTACACAGTAGATACTACACAACAAGATTGTATAAAAAGTATTTAAAGCATTTTACTGTTTTAAAAAGTATTTTGAACAGAAAAAGTAACTATAAAAGGAAGACATTTTTAAGAAAATCTTTTATTATTGTTCTAAAAAATATTCAGCACGAGATTTTTGTAAATGTTTCTTGAGAAATCCGTGTGTAGTAATGTTAATAAAAATTTAATGAAATTAACACGAAAATATTAGTCCCTTAGTAGCGTAAATGGCTCACATTTCATTCCGCTTAACCTTTCTCGTATTCTTCTCCCAAAATTAATCGACATTATGATCTGGAAACTGTATGCATGTATGATGTTATAACTAATTTTCCGTAGAAGTTTATACAAATCCAAATCCAAATACAATTTGCCAAGTCTGATTCATACTCGCGTATGGGTATATGACTTAATAATTGTATAGAAACCTCTAGTCAGAGTCTCCATTGATATACCAGATTGCTTGGTAGCCGGTTGTCCTACAGAAATGCTAAACTTCTGCCGTTATCTGTGGCCTGCATGATCGAATAGTGCAAATTGCTTCCTTCTCAAGGTTGTAAATCTCGAGCTGACCTTGCTAGTACACAATTCTATCACGAATGTTGCCTGCCAAACTAATATTGGGCAGCTGGTTGTAAACGGAGAGTAAGTGAATAATGGCCAGTAGTCAGCTGTGTGTATTTGGTCCCCAACAATGGAATAGATGCATCGTTGTCTCTGTTCAAATACTAGTTGCTAGCGCTTTGGTACATGTCAAAAGATTCGTGATAATTATCGAAAGTGTGATGATATTCACACTTGTGTTGTAAAAACACAGTTACTTATGAATAATAGGAATTAAAGTATTAAGTTTCGAATTACCTTTTGTCTGTATCGATGAAAAGCCCTGAAGAAGATGGGACATTCTCACGTCGATAATCCAGATTACAAAAAAAAATCGAAGTCTCGAACACGAGACGCTTGGCTTTTTAGCGTACAATTTTTCCCGTCCTAACTTAAACGCACAATTTTGCTTCTAGCATAAATTGGTTCTCGGCTATATAACAATATATTTTTCGTAATTTTAAAGCTGTATATTCGTTTTTAATACAATTAGACGCAAAACGCGAAGTGAAAGAAAGCAAGTATTTTTGTAGATACGAAATCGTGATTGTTTATTAGTACAACAAATGGGTGGTTGGGTAAAAGTTCTCCTGAACATCGCAACAGTAACAATAACAATAACGTTATCAACAATAACATGGCGTTACGATGACGAAATTTTTAGTGTATTAATCAAGAAAGAGCAATTCATAGTAGCATTACTTCGTGAGTTGGTAATTAATGGTAACTAATGATACTACAATATAAAACTATCTGATGTATCGACAGGTCGGAGGATCGAGCATTATAGAAATCAATTTTTATTTCAATTTTTATTTATTTATTATATGCTTTGTTACTTGATTTTAAATGATGATGTAAATAATAATATACGGCTACAGTACGGCCCGAAAATGTGGTACTCCTGTAACGAGATCGAAAAGTTGTTACCACTCCCTACTACCTCGTACAACTCGATTGTAAAATTGTTTAGAAATGTATTGTTAGATTGGTTTCAAATTTTACGATTGTGATCATAATAATCGTGTCTCATTATAATGCTAATAAAATTCCAAAATGTTTTATATATAACATATAATATGGACATAAAAGTTTTCTATTTCAAAAGCATATCATTGCCTTAAATATGCAAGGTAAACGAACAACAATATTTGTAATTGTGTTGCCGCGTTTGCTTCCTATGTTTTGTTGCAGGCTGGACTCATTCATGACATGCAAATGTATGTAAGCTATTCTGAACTGATTCGAGCATTATTGTTATGCATTAACTTGTGTACGATAAGAAGGTTTTTATGTATTATGTGATAGTTATTTCAAATATATATATATGTATGTCGAGTTATCGTTAGGTTTAGGAGCGTGTAACGAATCTTCATTCGGACTAGCCATCGTTGTTGTAGCATAGAGATTATATTTATTGGTATAAATATTGATTTTTACAAAGTTTGTCAAATAACCGTGGTGATTAGACACTCGAGATGTTATTGACAATCTTCTTAGGTTCAATAACGAATCCACGGTCAACGGGGCAACTCTTTGTTAAACGTAGAATATATTTTGAAGCACAAAGTAATGTTTGCTGTGACGCTCGTTATGTACTGTACGTAAAGACGAAGTGATACTCTCCGAAGAGATCGCAAGAATAAAAGACTGATGGAAACTGTCCTCTCCTTACGATCGCGTTCGTTTGTTGTATATTGGCCGGGGATACCAACAAAATTTCAACCGTCGAGCTAGACAGTCCCGCGTAGCGGCGACATTGTTTCTGCCCGGGGTTTGATTGTTCATACAACGTGTGTCCCATAATATTGGCACTTCTCTGTTAGGTAAAAACGTCCATTCTTTTTTTTTTTATTATTGAAATTTTACAATTTGTCCAGTAGGACACTTGGTAAAATATTATAGCTTAGTGGTATAATAATATAACATGTGGATGGCTACCCCCAGCGGGGTTCCATCTTCCAAGTTGTTTATTTTATTTCTATTGTGAGGTCTGCGGGATGCTTCTTCTTCAGTCTTCTTTCTATTATGACTTTATTCGTTTCAGCAACCAGCTGGTTTGGGTGTGTACGTCCATCCCGTGACCGTGGCTACGTTCGGCGACCAGTTGTGTCACCTCGAGCCCAAGCCCATCGTCACAAATCTCGGGCGAACATAATCGGATTGAATCATAACAACTACTTCTAAGTTTTATTATTTAAGTACAGCTGTAATAAATAGTCCAGACTAAAGTATTGGGGATCTTCCCAAAAATTCCAAAAGAAAGGCCCCGATGTCCTTTCATCTCCGACATATATATATATACATATATATATACATACATATATATATATATATATATATATATATTTAGGTATATATATATATATGTCGGGTTTACATTAGAATTAGGGTTAGGGGCGTGAAACGAATCTTCGTTTGGGTTACACGTTGTCGGTACGCAATAGAGAAGACATTGACTAGTGCAAATACGATTATTATAGAACCGAACAAGTAACCGCGGTAGTTAGGTACTCGAGAAACTAATGACAATGATCCTAGGTTCAATAACGAATCCGCGGTCGACGGGATGATAGATGAACGTACCCACAAAATCTAAGTCGGACGCGTAATATTCACTGATCGTAAAGAGTTACTCCTTTCATCAATGAGATCGCGAGCGAGAATGCCTTTCCCGTCCCGATGATGCCACAGAGGAAAACTATAATGGGGTGTGTCTAAGGATACGAGATCATCGGATTCGTCGAGAAAAGCCTTCGTTCAGAAAGTAAGGGAAATTGGCGTTGCTGCTAATTGGTCAATCTCCATATCGGTGGTTAGAAAAAGATGCTAGCCGCCCTCGAGGGAAAGTTGCTAGTGGGAGACGCCGCTCGTTGAAAAATATGTCTCCCCTATCTTCCCGTAGTTGGGACAAAGACTGTTTGTCTGTTTGAAGGACTTTAGTTAACTAAACCTTAAGATTTATAACGGGCCCTCGGGCTAGCCGAACATGTACTGCGGAGACGCATCGACATCTGGCAATCATCTTACTCGAAGAATAGGGTCTGCGTGTGGAGAGCCACGGGACAGAAACCGTTGGAATGTTTACTGTCGCGTGTCGCCACGAATATTTCTTTTAAGGAGAGCTATAGAATTACTCCATACCTTTGTTAGACAAAGCGTTCATCCCGTGACCGCGGCTACGTTCGGCGACTGACTGTCGCCTCGAGCCCAAGCTCATTATCACAACTCTCGAACAATTACAATCGGATTGAATAACTACAATTGTTCAATTACAGCTATAGTAGACTCTAGGTTACAATGTTGCGGGATTATCCAAAATTCCAAAGGCTCCGGTGTTCTTTCATCTCCGACATATATATATATATATATGCTATATATGCTAATATATATATATATATATATATTGTAGGATCTTTACTACAATTACTTTATTTACAATAAATAGATTAAACAGATGTTGGTTAAACAGGAAACGATGGTTGTTTAACGTGAATTAATCACAATAACGTATTCTAATTAAGACAACTAGATAGTTAATTTGCAACTCTCGTAACCACGGATCCAACGCCCTCTCTCACGCGGACCACACTCTCTCGACAACGTAATTCGCACTCTCTGACTTCACAACTCACAATCTGTGGCGTCTCAACTCACACTGACTGTTAATTTGTCTTTGTCCCTTAGCAACCCCTTGTCTTTTGTCTTAGCCCCACGTCTTCTGTCTTACCCCCCACCACGCACGTGTTCCGCAACCGCTCGTGGCCAGGGTCACGCAGACCTTTTTCGCGAAACTATTCGATTGAAAGACCGACGATGCATTGTTGGGCCTGTCGGCATTTCGGCTTTCTCGTGACATTGTTTATAGTTCGCTCGATATCTCTTAGGCCTTTCGTCTACGATACTACAATATATATATACAGAGTTAGTTGCATTACTTCAAAAAAGTATTTATTTTAGTTTTTGCTTTTTTATATGAGGTTCTATATATTTACATTATTTTAATATTTTATTGTAAAATATAAAGATACTTATATATATCTATGGTACAATCACATTTCCAATAATATTTATTTACTTTAATTTTATTGAGAAGTGATATTTAAGCTTAGGCATAAGGATAATACACATAATAAAGACTGTTTAGCTTTAAAAAATTAAGAAAACGTTTTATTATTCAATGTTATATCTTTTTCAACATACATACGTACCTTAATTTGTTCCTCCATATAATTACCCCTCAAATTTAAACATTTATCATAGTTCACAAGTTTTAAAACCCCCTTGCTGTAGTTGTTCACTGCCAGATCATTTAACACGATAAGTATTACGCGAATATTATATGTTTTGCCATTGAAACCGCAATAAACATTTAATTTTTGCACAATATCATGTTATATTTGCACACTTCTTCTCTAACAATATTATTTGAATCATCCACATTGTTGGAAACTTGGTCAGTTCATGGAAATTTTCTTACTTTAATCAGTAAGAAACATTTAGCAAGCGATGGATCACCGATGACTATCTCAGCAGTCAACATATCAACCAATTGTTGACTGCTGACTGTTAAGCTGACTGTTAACTTTAAAGATCTTTGCATTGCGTTTCATTTATGAATTATCAAAGCATGATTTTTCCTTAGTATCAGCTTTCTCTGTACAATCCTCGGAGATACGGTAAATCAAAGTTGTTGGTTTTATAACGTGAAAGTTTTAAACCAAAATTGAAAAGAACTTTTTGTTCAGTATCGATTTGTAATCCTTTTCTCTTAATGTTGATAGCTGTCTGACGTGCTCTAAATTTATATATATTCTGGTCTCATTTTTCTTCTTTATTTCACTATCTACGCTTGAGATAAAGGAGAATACAAGATCCAAATATTGTTTCCTTTGTCCCAAGGAAATAATTATGTATAAAGCGAGATCAGGCGCCATTTTTTTAAATAAATTTTGAAGATTCCTGAAAAAAGATCCGTTACATTTTCTTGCGATAAATTACGATGTTACAAGCTGTTATTTCTTTGCCGTTAGCACCGTTTATGCGATGCACATTTATGGCATAGGACCGGAATATTGTGTTTTGCTTGATTAGTATGCCTATTTCTATATCTAACGTTTCTATATCTATATAGTTCTATATCTTAACGTTTGTTGACCGTTATAAACCGGGGATTCGTTGAAGAAGAAGAATACATCCTGGTCAGTGTTAGATATGAAATTGCAAATTTTTGAATACCTTTTTTCTCTTTCCATCAAAATTTTTAGTGTCATAACGCAAGATTAGGCACGCCCCCACAAGGCATTTACACATTGATAGAACCAATTAACCAAATTTTATTAGATCCAAGTTCGTATTAAATATGAACTTGGCCAATAAAAATGGGCCAAAGTCATTCTATGAACCAGAGTCACTAAAACGATAGACATCTTCCAAACTTTATATTTACATCGATCTTCAAAACGATTTTATAAAGCATTTCTGCCGTACAGCTTGTTTGTGCAACTTGTATGATTTGATTGTGCAGTTTGTGCAGTTGCGACATTTTGTACTTTATTTATCAAATGATAGTGCATTGAAAAATATTATGATGTTAGCACCTGGAACTTCTCAAGCAACGTGCACTTCATTATCCAGAAATGAGCTTGTAGAGTCTCCCAGAAATTGTCCCTCAACCAGTTTTAAAGACAAGAGTAACTGTTATGTAAAAAGGATATTGGCTGTCAAAGGAAACCACGCAATGTTTACGACATTTTGTAAGCGAAACAAATGTACTATAATAAATAAATTACAATAATTTTTGAAATAAAAATTGTTCGCGGTTAGAGGGAAGAATTGAATTTCTAATAAGTAAAATATATAATGAAAATTTTGGAAAATCATCGATTGATTTTACTAAAGTCAGTGAAAAACGATTCAAAAGAAGAAAGATTGAAGAACTATGTACGAGCAACTATGTTCAAACGCAGTTCAAAAAACACCATAAATTAGATATTGTCAACGTTATAAAAGACGTAATTTGCCAGTCAGAATGTGTTGCTGAATATAAGAATGCACAGAGGAAAATTAGTCTCCCTATAAAGCTATACTCACGCAATAACGAAGGCAAAATTAACAAAATATCAATATAATATTGTAAGAAATCTAGTGAAAACGCACAACAGTACCCGCATTATGGATCTTGAAATTTAAAATCATTATGGAAACTTGAAAGGACTGTTATGCCAAAAATATCATTATTACTGAAGCATAACAAAACATATTGGATCACACAGTTCTGAGGATATTTCGATTTCAAGAGGAAATCAGTATCATGAACGCTAATAATTTAAGTAATCTTAATTCAATAGTTAAATGGAGATGCGATGGAGCATTTGGAATAAGCGAGTTTGAGCGAGGATTTGTAAACTCCACTATTTGCGACTCAAGCATATTTGTTTCATTGCAGTTCATATTAGATGCTCCAAATAATGCAGAACAAATCCTGTTATGGTAGAATTTCCAAACATCCTCGCCAAGATTTTGCAGGCGTATTCGAATTCATTATATACACGAGACAGCAAATGTGATGATACAAGAGATACAAAAGATTGAAAATTAAGCAAAACTTTGAAGTTCGACCACAGTGAAAATTGAGGATACATAATGTACCACCAGTTACGCATTGCTGCATGTTTACGATGTTCGATGGGAAGGTACGTAATACGATATCAAAAAATTCCGCGACATGTTGAAGATGTTACCTTTGCCGAGTGACCTGCAAGGACTTCGATAATATCGATTTGATCATAAAACAAAATATCGAGGACGAATCAAAATTGAGATTTGGAATATCGCCATTACCGAGCAGATAAAATATTTCGAATGCTTACTGCATCAATCTTATAGCCAGCTAGTTCGAGGTAACACACCAAGAGGAAAGTAGCGGAGAATAAGTAAAAAATACAAAAATCTTTCGGAATTGAGATGAGTTTGCTTGTAGATAAATCTGAATCCAGGATTTGGTACAAGTGATGATGGAAATATTGCTCGCTGATTTTCATCTAATGCACCTAATCTTCATGATGAGCATCCATCTAATAAAAATAGATTTTTTTCACACACACTGCTTAGAGAGTTACTGCGAAGAAATTTATGAAGCTATATGGGTGATATAACCTGCCAACGGCTGTACATAAAATATTGATTCATTTCTTCCAATTGGATAACTGGGAGAAGAAGCACAAGAAAAGCACAAGAAAACCGCAACGAAGATAAAGAAAACAATAGAAGATATTTTCCATAATTTGCTTGTATCCTTGGATCGATGTAGCGTAAGCAGTATAAGAGGAATATAACCCACAAAGGCAAAAAATATCCCAAAAATGTCATTCAGTTTTTTGATATAATACTTGGTATCCTCAATTTGCCAAAATTTGCCAAAAATCATCCAAAATTGATTTTGCAGGAGGGGGATGAGAATGAGAACAAGAAGAAGAAGAATTAACATCATATAGTAAAGATTAAGAAACTATTAAATATATATCAGAATGTATTTTACATTTTTATACTTGTAGGTAATTATCAACGTTTCTATTTTTTATATTTTATCAAAATTATTTTTATACCTAATATTTAACATTAAAAAGTATATTATTATTGTTATTTTAGAATCATATCTGCAATTTATTCCAACAATCTATCTTAGATTTAAAGATACTACTTTCGACCAGGATTTCGACAAAATTTCTCACTGTGAGACGGGTCGACTAAAGGGCCGATTAGCAAGATATTTTAGTAAGTTGCTCAGTGTGTGAAGGCGAAAATATGGTTGACTAGGTTTGTCGACGGTCGACTAGTCGATTCGACCAATTCTAGACGACCGATTTAGTCGACCCGCCTGTAACCGCTCTTATGGAAAAGATGAAGATCGTTCGGAGCAAGGCCCGGATTATAGGGTGGATGATTTCACCCAAAACTACCCAACAGAGGTCGGTCTTTATTTACTGAATTATTTTCATATCTTCGTCTCCGTACCTCTTAATTTTTGTGCTTCCCGGCCTGATAAATTGTTTCTAAGGCTAATAGATATACGATTTCTTATAAAAAAGAAGCAATTACTTGTTATCCCGTTATCTTTCTATTACTGTTTGAAATAATCAAATATTTGACAAACAAATTATTTTCAAATTATCAAATAAGGTTTTGGAATTTATTTTCAAATAAAAATTAATTTGCTTCTTAGATTTTAAACTTTTCAAAGACTAGATTATTTGTGATTCTTCAGTGTGTGATTCTCTCAATTTATTTGTTGTTTCATTTGATGCAATCAATTATTTATCTTTTTTGTGTGTCATTTTCGCTTTAAATAGAAAAAGCACATCCTCGCGAAACATTGCAGAGGAAAAGTGGACATCATCTAAATAAAGTATTTGAAGAAATGGTTATTTCAGTAATATATCACTTTAAGTGGACCTTGTAGTCATTTTAATTTTGTAGTAGTATTGTATGAAAGAGAAAATAATTTTTTTCTCAATTGTTTCGTTATTTGATTGTTAAATGAAATAATTTTTCATTTTATGGAATTAAGAATTTGATATAAGAATCTAACATAGTGTAGAAAACTAGAAATAAGAATACAATTTTTATTTCGGATAATCGAAAACTCGTATAATACGGAAAGGTCTAATAGTGTTCATAAATCGTATAATAAAATCGTAAGAAACATTTTGATACTGTACTGTATATATTTTTAGATTTAGTTCATTATTTTATCGGCTGAAAATTTGATTAATTGTCTTCACAGTACCTGATGATTTACGTTTCCGAAAAAAATTTCGAAAAAAATGAAGTTACGATAAAGTTCAAAGCACCTCGGACAATATGGAATTTTGGTTAAACGGGACTCCGAGAACCGAGACTCCACCGTAGTAATACATTTTTCATTTTATTTGTTTTTTGAATAAATATTCTCCGAAATAACTTCTATTTCGACTACGTCAACTGCGTCTACAGTAAAGATTTTCTCAGATTGCCCCACGTATACACAGCCTTACAGATTTATTATTCAAGCGTAATTGAAGTGGGGACCATTCAGTAAGTAAATAGTATTCTCCTGTAACAAACATTGGCTAATTTTGTTTGAAATAAAAATGAAGTAACAATAACTTGAAATAACGATGTTATTTCAACCAATTTCTTATTTTTATTTTAAGAGCAACTTATAAACTGTATGTGCAACTTGTGTAATTTTATTTTATATCAAGGACGAATAAATTTACCAGTAATATTCTATTCTATATTAGCTAAATTTCAGATAAAAATACTTTTATTAATATCAATTTGAATTTTAAATGCTATATTTTGCAAATACGTGTAAGTATATGTATTCTAATCGTGAACAATAGAAACACATTATTTAACAACCTAACGGCATTTATTCTCATGCCCGAATGTTGGAAAGAAATGGACTTGGAGATGGGAAGAGGAAAGAGAACGAAGGACATGAATTACGAAGAGCATAAGCGTAAGAGAATTCAGAACATCGGGTACAGAAGATCAACTTGGCAAAAGTCCTAGTACAGATAGGCAGAGTAGAGACAAGCACAATATGAAAGAATAATAAAAGAAATATATAATAGGAGGAACAGAGAATCAAGAGAGGAAAGCAGTGCAGAGTATCTAAAGAAGAAATACAGAGAAAGGGATCAAGCTATGATAGCGAGATTCAGATGCGGTAATGAGGAAAGAGTCAATAAATTCAGGGTAAAATCAGAGGAGAAGAACTGTAGATTACGTGGACCAGGAGAAGAGACAATGGAAAATTTTATTGAAGAGTACAGATAAGTTGAAAGAGTACGAGAATTAAGCAAAAGGGTGCTCACGTGGGCACAAGAGGAACGAAAGAGATGGGTGAGGAAAATAAGAGAAGAAAGAAGGAAGTTTGCTAAAGTACCAAAAGTATTCGGAGTTTTTTTAATATTTCAAGTACAGCAACTATAATAATAAAATAAGTAAATTATAATAATATGTATATGAACCCCGACTCTGTAGACATAACCCCGTATCAATCCCTTTTCAAGACCGAACAGTAAAAAAATAAAGTTACCTATCCAACATTTATGCTAAAAATTGTTCTCATTTCAGTTATCCTTGAACATCTAATAAACGCATGAAACTGTATTGAAAATTAGGAGAGCATCTCAATTTTCAAGGAAACAAAGAATTCCGAGATTTTTACTGTATCTCAATAGTAATTGACGTATCATAAACGCACGGAGTCTCAATTTCTACGATTAGTTTTACACAGAGATACAATGGCTACAAAAGATATTTTCATTCCATTATATTTATTGTAGCGTTTACAGTAGCTCGCGAAAGCAATGGTACACTTGTCGACACATTTTATGAATATATTACGTGTATTATATGAAACATTTAAACATTTTATTAACTCAACTATCACGATTATAGTGGTAAAATTTTGAACAATTTTGAGAATGTATGCAGAAGTTGCAAGATATTTAACACAAGTACATATAATAATTTGCAGAGACCATAAAAATATTTAAATGAGCAATTATAAAAGAATCACAAAACACTATTTTTAACATTTATTATACGGTTAAGATTTCTGCTCATACTGTACATTAATTTTTTTGTTAAATATAAGTTTGCACTATTTTGCAGCTTGTATTATATTGTCAGTTTGGGTTTCAATTTTGCACATATGCTCATGCTAGTTCAAAATATTTTATATGGTATGCATCATATAAAGGAAAAATTTTCTGTGGCAAGTGCAGCTAGAAATATTTTTGCAAGCCACTGCGCATACTAATCAATTAGGTCCAAGTATATTAAATTCGGTATCGCTCAATAGTATTTTCATATGAGTTAACAAATTTCATACTATGAAAATGAAATATGGAAACTGACAAAAACGCTTCACTGAAATATAAAGCTATGCGTAAATATTTTTTCTAGCCACTCTATATATATATATATATATATCGCGTATAATATATATATATATCATGATACGCGTCCTAACACACAGATACTCGTGCGAGCAGAGTCCATCAGTGATACGTGGATAATGATTGCACATTAGAATGAGGTGAGATACGATTCCCGTAACATATATGTAGTATCGCGACACTACATATTTATTTTCTGTACTCCAATAACTTACAATCAGAGGTAAACAATTTTCCGTATTTACGTAATTTAACGAATAATTATTTCAAAATAATGCGACAATGAATATGAGCCAAATATTTTATTCAAATATTTCCATTCTATTATATTCTACTTTCATTGTTTGCGATTAAAAAGTTTATACAAAATATAGTATCTAAAACCCAAAAATTATTCATTATTTTATCAATAATGTAAGGTATTATTTGAAAATGGTTAATCTGATTTTTATATAAAATACTATTTACTTTGTACACAAATTATTTCGAAAATAGAAATAATAAATTAGTTTACGTATCTGCTTATTCTCCACCTTCAAGCACGCTGAGGCTTGGCCAGGTTTAATTTACAAAAAGAAGATTTTATTGCTTTATCTGTTTGAATATTAATTTCATTATTATCAATGTCTTGTCATTTTTGGCATAGCAGCATAACATTCTTATTCAGCATAGCAACCGCGATCACATAGTGTCAATTCAGACCACCCGTATTTTGTCACAAGAGTTCGATATTCATGATTAGTGTGGTAACTGCCCAACTCCAATCGATTGATTCCCTGACATAGCAACTGCCCAATACACCATATGTATAAAAGCGCCAAAGAAATCAATAGATAGTTTCAGTTCTCATTCAGCATTCAATCAAGCGTGTAATTATGATCTCTTTGCGCTTTGCTATTCTGGAAATAAGTTACAAGTTACAAATTTTTAAGTTTTCATTTGTTTCTTAAAGGGATGGAACTTTGTAACAATGTTGTTCGCGTTTCAATATGTAACATGATATGAGCACAACAAACTTTATTATACTCGAACTATTATCTGTAATTAATAAAAAAAAAATAACCTGCACAAAACATGACCTATACTTATTCTCAATAATCATATTATTCGTTTATGAATCTTTTCGTGTATTTTTTCGCGAATCTACTTCACTTTTGGTTGGTGCGCAGAGTACATTGCAAGTAGCATAGGAATTAGGACTATTACTTACAGTTGACTTGAGAATGAACGCGGTAATAAGGATCTCGACTATTTTTTATCGTTTGATCCTCTTTAATTATTTTGAATCGCGTCAAGTGCCGGCGTTATTAGCGGTTGGTTTTGGTACAATTATTTTTTGGACTATGAACGTGAGAGAGAATGACTGGCATACAATTTTAGGAGTATTCTGAATTACTAGAAATCGCGTTGAGATAAGCACTATACAACTACGAATAAATCGCGTTGCAAAGGTGTCGGTCGAAAATCGACTGGGAGCTTTTAAATCCCAATCGATATTTTCTCGAGTAAAGCAGCGTAAAATGCAGAAGAAGAAGAAAATGGCAGCGTAACGTTAAATATATCTATAACTATTTCTTGGTATTTTTGGTAAGAGTCACTTCGGAGTTGATAAATATATAAAAAATAGAAATTCATTATTATTATACTTTAAAGTTACTCGATAGTTTTAAAAGTGATATTGCACTATTGAATTCAGCTTTTAAAAATTAAAATAAGAAACAGATATTCCTCTAATGGCTCGTGTTTGAAAAAACTGCATTGGTTTATGCATTGAATTTCACGAATCAGTTTTGACAACATATTGGTAAATTCAATGAAAGTTGTAATATTAAAAACTGTAATGCACAATAAATGTAATAATGAATTATAATTTGTAATATTACAAATATTACTAATACGGCACGATATAAAATCTTCTAGATCTTACTCTCAAGTGTTTCATTTTTGTCCATTGAGCGAAAAACAGTGGTGTCGCCAGGAACCAGGTTGTCAGTGACCATTGGATTTCTGAGAATATATGAGCTCTCACGTACGTGGTCATGGCAACCAGTGAGTTGTCAACGACCATGAAAGCGCGAGAAACTGCCCGCAGCGAGCAGTCGGTCGCTACGACCAATGAAGTACATTAAATCAAGTGCATGTGCCCACTAATACCTCCAAACAAGTTTATGGAGCTGTTTCTAAAGCAAAGTCCGGGTAATTATTCGCATAATTATTGTCAAACTATCAGAGCCGGCTCAAATATCGTGGCAGCCGATTCATGAGCTATGCTGTATAATATAAAACATTTTATCAGTCTCGTAGATTCCATTCTTATAAACCATGTATATATATGGTTTATAAAAAGACATATACGTAATAATATACATTAACGATTAATTCTTAATTTTAATTCTATTATTAATATTAATATTGTTGCATGGGCGCTGCTCTTCTTCCATACCTTTTGTCTGTTTAAACTAATAATAAGCTATTTTAAAGTAAACGATATGGTGCAGTACAAATCAAAACACGTTCGCATATGTTAACAATAAGTTATGATATACAGAGTGTCACATCTAAGTCAACTCCTGCGAAGATTTTCGGAACTATTCGTGATATCGAAAGATGTTCCAACAAAAATTAAATTGACGTAAATTGATGTCACTAGCTTTTAGTCAGCTTAGTATAAGTCAGAAAGGATTTAATTTAATGGAATCGTCTACTTAGCGCAAATTTAATCATTCAATTATCGGGAAATTCATTGTCAACTTTAATTTATTCAGTTTGTATCATTCAAGAAAATCTCATTACCAAACTCAATCAAGGTACTTGGATCAAGGCAGTCCAATCTCGGATCAATTTCTAGAACTTAGTCTCTGGTTATCTACAACAATCCGGGGATGATCGGAATATTCTATTTTGACCATCCGCTCCTCAGCAAAGGTGCTCATACTAATTATGAAACGAGGTCGAAAGTGTTGACTTATTCGTTGTCCCGTTCTTGTTAAACTCCTCTCTTGGGGAGAAAGAATCAATATCCAGTTTGGATATTTATTTTAGTGATCTATGAATTTGTATTTCGCGTGTACCTTCACCCGTTCGTTTGTCCTCCGACTTTTGCCGCTGGAATCTACATTCGCGAACTGGCTCCAGCGTTATCTTGCAACATGGTACAATCGAGCAAATCCTACGTGAAGATGTATGTCGAAAATAGAGAATAAGCTTTTATCAGTTGAGTCACTATCTTCGAAGAAAACCGACTTTTGTTCGGTATATGTGAATTTGACGAGTTATCGATTGGGTATAAGTAAACCGCCAGCACAAAGTTATTCTATGTACTCTATGTGCGAAAATAAGTAAAAAGTGTAGAATAATATTTTTCCTTTTAAGATCACGTTTTCAAGAAAACAAGGTTTAGTTAAGAATTGGCTCGGTACACGTGTACGTTGATCAATTTTTAAATTTCATTTTCTCAGAAACGAAACATCCTACGACAGAAGATTATTCTATATTTCTAACTTATTTTTACACGTAAAATAATCTGCTATCGACTATTCGCTCGGAGCGTTTTCGATTTGTTTTATCATGTGAAATTACTTTCTTGCCAATTGTATCAACCGACACACACTGTATATTTATACTAAATATATTATCATTTCTATATACAGGGTGGTTAATAACTGGCGGTACAAGCGGAAAGGGGGTGATTCTACGCGAAAAAAGAAGTCGAAAATATAGAATAAAAACCTCTTTTTAATTTTTTTTTACTTTTTCGATCGAGACAACGATCTTCAGTGAGATCCGTTATAACGTACCGAGCGAAAATTCAAAGTCGATTTTCTCGAAAACAAAGTCTCAAACGAAAAATTTTTATTCTATATTTTCGACTTCTTTTTTCGCGTAGAATCACCTCCTTTCCGCTTGTACCACCAGTTACCAATCACCCTGTATATTTTCAGATTCGTTCCAAAGCAATACAATCACTATAGTCGACTGCCATAACAACGCCAATGAAATTTCAAAATGTTTCGTACGACACACGCAATATGTTACATACAAGTATAGTGTTTGAGTACTTTGGTGAGTCTGTGTATACCGTAACATTTTATATCTCAAAAATTCCATTATATTTAGTTAACTCGGCAGTACTGCATTTAATTGAAAGCATATTGTCAGTGATAGTATGGTATATGACCTTGCAGCTACAGTGTAGAAGGGTTAATTTGAGCCCTGTAGGTTCTACTATATTTCATATGACGTTCAATATTTGCCTACACCTTTGTAACAAAGAGTTTCTAACGAAATTTCATATAAAATTCGTTTTTAGATTATGTTCTCAAGGTAGTTGATCGGCATAAATTGGAAACACCTTGTGTATAGAATACACTCTCATTATAGTTACTCCCATTAATATTTGAACACCTTTTATAATAGAACTTTCCGAAAATTGAACGAAACGACTTGATTCTTTTTAAGAAGCTACGTAGAAGGATTAATTTACTAGGTGGCGTGTGAGAAACATTTTGAAAAGATTGCAATTGATCAGAATCGTGAAAGAAGCGAGGATCGAAAGACTTATGGAACTTTTTAATGAGTTCTACTTAAAACATGGGAAGTGCAATTTTTTTAGAACACGTTCTCACATTATAACTTTCGAAGGAAAGTTCTCGAAAATAAAAATTTTAGTTTGAATAGAACTCATAAAGTATAAAAATAAAAACTTTTCTATAACAGGAACAGATATTTTGTACATCAATATTAAAAAAGTTCTCAATTATTGTAGCAAATACTAAATAGTATTTAATGAATAGTACTACTACTAATATTAAATAATTATTACAGTTACATCGATATTCTGAATATGTTGTTTATTTGTCTTTGAAATGATCAGTTATGAAGGTAAGGACGTTACTGAATACACATATGATATTTATGTGTGTATATTATTCTACATATTAAATTGTAGAATTGCTACGTATCTCAGTTAATTTAAATTATAAAAAAAAGTTATTTAGATATTATTCTTGATAAATTTTCCTTTCAATATGTCTTACGAAACAATTAATTATGTATGGTTTTCATACTTTTTGATCAATAAACGTAAGAACAATATGACATTATATTGTTAAATAAAATTACCACTTGATACGTTTATTCATTCTGTGAAACCTTTTTTAATATACGTTCTAAAATAACATATTTCCATGGAGCATTTATTATAGAAATTCTAAAATATCTGTTCCACAAGAACACCTTTGAAGAAAGTTCCTAAAGGTAACATTCCTTTCCATAACAATCCCAAAGGAATAAATATTTTTTTAAACGAAACATATAAGTTCGAGCAAAAATTAAAAAAAAAACCGAGGACATCTGCTTATTTCGATCCCTGGAAAAGAGTAAAAGTTACTTTCTGTAACCTTTTTATCTCGGTCCGTAATAAAAATTTAATCTTTTAAAGACTTATGCCAGTCATATGCTGAAAATTTCGTCGAAATCGGTTATGTTTGCTATGATAATACAAACGATAAAAACTGTAATAACAATCATTTTCCCATACGTTTTACAACATTATATATTGTATTATATTATTGTAGTATCGTGGACGAAAGGCCTAAGAAATATCGGGCGAACTATGAACAATGTCGCGAGAGCCGAGGCGCCGTCGGGCCCATCAATGTGTCATCGGTCTTTTCAAGTGCATAGTTTCGTGGAAAAGACCTACGTGACCCTGGCCACGAGCGCTTGCAGAACACGTGTGCGGTGGGCCTAGGAAAAAGACAACGGAATGCGGCAACGGCCAGAGCGTTAGTCGAAAAGCAGAGTTTTTTTATTTATTTGTTGAAATTACAATCAATTCTCGCGTTGAGAATTTTCAGTAATTTTTCTGGCGTGGCGCAGTGACATGGCTATTTATTTACAATAAGTTAATACTATTATAGCTAGGTATAATTTATAAGTATTATAAGTAAGTGCATATGCTTAATTTGGATAATTAAGTGAATCTGACGTTTAGATCTAGCGGGTAGTGCCTCTTCAGCCTGCGAGTCTGGTCCGTCGTATGGAGTAGTCCAGTGATTAGGGGGTTTTGGTGTTTGTTGATTCTTTTGCTGTATCTGTTGCTATTTTTTGCTATTTCCTCTTTGACGCTGGGTATCTTGAGGTCGCGGTGTATTGTTTCATTGGTTACATACCAAGGTGCGTCAATTAGGGATCTTAGCGTTTTCGATTGAAAGCGTTGGAGTATTTCTATGTTGGAGTTGCTTGCTGTTCCCCATAGTTGGATTCCGTAGGTCCAGACAGGTTTTATTACGGTCTTGTAGAGGGTAATTTTATTCTGTATATTTAGTTTGGAGCGTCGGCCCGTGAGCCAATAGAGTTTTTTTAGTTTGTCCTTTAGTTGCTTCCTTTTATCTGAGATGTGTGTCTTCCACGTTAGTCTCCTGTCCAGGGTCATGCCCAGGTATCGGACTGTGTCCCTGCTAGGAACTGTTGCATTGTTGATGGTGACCTGGGGGCAGGTTTGTTTTCGGAGCGTGAAGGTTACATGTGTGGATTTCTTTTCGTTGACTTTGAAGCCCCATTTGTGAAACCACTTTTCCATGGAGTCGAGACTTCGCTGGAGAGTGGATGAGGCTATTACCGGGTCAGCGTGGGAAGCTAATAGCGCTGTGTCGTCTGCAAATGTCGCTATTGTTATATCATTTGATATAGGTAGGTCGGCAGTGTAGATGGAGTACAGTAGGGGTCCGAGGACACTACCTTGGGGTATGCCGGCTTCTATTGGGAATGTTGCGGAAGTGGCGTCTAGGTATTTAACCATGAATTGCCTATTGGTTAGGTAAGATTTTAGGATGGAGTAGTAGGGGTGGGGTAGGATCTTTTTAAGTTTGTATAGTAGCCCTTCATGCCATACTTTATCGAATGCCTGTTGGATGTCTAGGAAGACCGCTGAGCAATATTTTTTCTTTTCGAGTGTTTGGCTGATCGTATGAGTTAGGCGGTGGATTTGCTCTACTGTAGAATGATGTTTTCGGAAGCCGAATTGGTGATCTGGGAGTGTTTTCAAGTTCTCCAGGATTGGAAGGAGTCGGTTCGTGAGCATCTTCTCGAATAGTTTGGACAGGGTAGGTAAAAGACTGATTGGGCGATAGGAGCAGGTTTCGTATATCGGTTTACCGGGTTTGGGGATGAGGGTAATCAATGAGATTTTCCAAGCCTTAGGATAGTGTTCCAGGCGAAGGATAGCATTAAAAATCGATGTGATGAGTGCTATCCCTTTTGTGGGAAGTTCCTTGATTGCTCTATTGCCTATTAGGTCGTGTCCTGCTGCTTTCTTGGGGTTTAGGCGACTGATTGTTTCTAGAGTCTCAGCAGAGGAGAAGGGTTCGATAGGAGGGGACATTTGGAAGGGGGTGTGCAGGTATTCAGTAACGTCCGCGGCGGTTTGGGGGGAATGGGGTTTGAATACTTTTGACAAGTGATTTGCAAACAGGTCGGCTTTTTCTATGGGGCTTCGCGCCCATCCACCTTGCGGACGGCGGATAGGCGGGATTATTTGTGGGGGGCGTGTGAGTTTCCTGGAGGCCTTCCATAGTGAGTAGTTGGCGTCGGCTGTGGGGGACAAGCTGGCGAGGTATTTATGGAAACAGTCGTTTTTATAGTTTCTTAGGGTTCTGGATAGCTTTCTAGTTGCGTTGTTAAGTTTGCGTTTGTCCTCCGGTGTTCTATGGGTCTGCCATACTCTTCTTAGTCTTCGTTTTTCTGCTATTTTTTTTATTATGTAATGGGGATATTCTTGTTTGCTGTTAGATGGCTTTGTCGGTGTGGAGAGGCGGATTGCGTTTATTATGCTCGTGTTTAAGTATTCCGTGGCTGCTTCGATATCTTCCTTTGTTTTTAGTGGGGTGAAGGCTGAGGTTGAGTGTGTAAAGACTTCTCTGAAGAGCTGCCAGTTGGTGTGTTGGTTGTGAATGGTGCCATTAGGTGTATTCTCGATGATTGTTGAACTGACTGTTGCTATCACGGGAGAATGATCAGAGGAGAGATCAGCCGAGGAGTTGATCTGGACGTGTCTTGATGGGATATTTTTAGTTATGAAGAAGTCGAGAAGGTCGGGTATTTTGTTGGTGTCAGTGGGCCAGTATGTGGGTTCGTATGTGGTGAGGTAGTTGAGGTTGTTGTTTGTTATGCTGTTTAAGAGGTTTTTGCCTCTTGCTGTAACCAGTCTGCTGCCCCATTGGATGTGCTTGGCGTTATAGTCTCCTCCAACTATGAATCTGTTGCCCAGGGTGTCCAGGAAGTTATCAAAGTCTTCTTTGGCGATGGAGTGTCTGGGAGGGCAGTATACTGCTGAGGTGGTGATTGAGCCATGACAGTCTTCTATTGCCACGTTTGTTGCTTGGAGGTAGTCTTTCTGGAATGATGGGAGTTCGTAGTGCTTAATACTTGCTTTGATTATTATTCCGGTGCCACCGTGGGCCTTTCCGCTGGGGTGTTGGGTATGGTAGAATTTGTAACCATTTATTTTCAGGTAGCTCTTGTCGGTGAAGTGGGTTTCCGACACGAGCATTACGTCGATTTGCTGGTGTTTTAAGAAGAGTTCTAGTTCAAGTTTGTGTTGCGCTAGACCGTTGGCGTTCCAGAGTGCTATGCGCCTTGATTTTATTTTGAGTCGGGGCGTGCTAATTTTTCCACGATGAGTGTTAGTAGCGATAGCAAGTGATTTATTTGCTCAGATTGTTTCTCTATTAGCTTTTCAAGCCTTGAGGAGTTGTCTGTGTTTGGTGGGTTGGGGTCACTGTTTTGGGGAAGGTTCCTTTGGCTGTTCGGGTTATTTTGGATGCCTTGTACTGCTTGGGCAAAGGAGGTTGAGGTGGAGATGAATTTGGTAGGACTGTGCGTTTGGTTGCTTGAGGGGGTTGGGGTAGTCGTGAATTTCGGCGGGCTGGGTGTTTGGTTGGATACCTCTTTTGCTCTGGGCTTAGGGTACCTGTTCGTGTATAGTGTTTTATATGCTGGGCAGCCTTTGTAGTTGGCAGGGTGGTCCCCTTGGCAGTGGATGCATTTCGCTGGGGTTTCCGGTGATTTGGCGCACTGGTCAGTGGAGTGAGAGCCTGCGCATTTAACGCAGCGGAAAGTATGGTTGCAGTATTTCTGCGTATGACCGTACCTTTGGCACCTTTTGCACTGCACTATTTCTTTTTTCACGAGCGGTGGTTCGATCTTTACTATCGCGTTCATTAGGCGACTGATGTTATATATTTCCTTATTGTTCGGTTTTTGTTTAATGTCTAGGAAGAATAAGGATAACGGGTCTTTCGAGACTCTATGCCTTATATTACTTACGTTGACGACTTCGTGGCCGAGTTTTGAGAGTTCGTATTTTAGTTCGTCTATATCTGCTGAGTGGTGTATGTTTCGTAGGACCACCCGGAAAGGCCTTTCCTGTTTAAGTTGGTAGGTGTGGAAGTTGGCGTTCAGGGTCCTGAGTGTCTTGGTGAGTTTTCTGTAAGCTTCTGGGTTCGTCGGTAGTATTTTCACCGTGTTGTTGCTTATCTTGAGGTTATATTCCTCCTTGCTGGTATCTCTCTCTAGGGACTTGGTCATTGTCTGTATGTCAATGACGTCGTCCACAAAAATTGGTGGGGGAGGGGGGATTCTCTGTGAGTGTTGGTTTGATGGCGGTTCTACGATTTCCATGGCGTCGTTTGAGGATTCCAATACGGCGAACCTGTTGTGTGTGTTTATTTGCGTTGCTGGTTCTATTTTCCTCTTCTTTGTAGTGTTAGCGTCGTTAGTGCGGAAAGTTCTGCTACACTTCTGCCACGGGGGGGGGTAGCTCGGGGTAGCTGCGAGTCTGCTCCGGAGAGCCTGGTCGCGGTTGCTGGGCCATCATCGAGCTAGTTAATTCGGAATGAACAACTAGTCGTGAGGCTATGAGGCTAGTATTCGTGTTGGGGTTAGGTGCGTGGGATTTTCTTCTCCCTAGGGGGTAAGGGGCACTTAGCTGTGTTCTCTTTCGACGTTTGGGCGACACGTGTTGTTTTCGAACTACGCTGGGCACTAGAGACACGTCTGCACGCTTCGGCACTCCACAGCGAACTTGAAAAGCAGAGTGCGAGTCGAAAAGCAGAGTGCGAGCCGAGGAGCCGTGTGCGAGTTGAGCGGAGACAGAGGTTGCGAGTGGCGTTGCCGAGAGAGTGTGGTTTGCGCTGTTTTCTGTGCGTTTGGCGTGAATAGTTCAGGTTGAACAACAATCGTCTTTTTCTGTCTGATTAACATCTCTATTGTCCACTCTTTGTAAACACATTATATCACGATATTACATTATGTACATAATTATTATAATTAAAAGCCAGAATTAATTTTGATATGTGCTGCACAACTAATTTACAATATTATATATTATAATATAATATCTCGACTTCATTACATTATGATGAAATTAATTTTATGGTGATGTACGTGTTACGTAAAACGTATGAAAAATGATAGTTATTACAATTTGATCGTTTGCACTGTCATAGCAACGTTAACTAATTTCGATGAAATTTCCAACATATGAGTAACATAAACCTTCAAAATGTGCTTAAATTTTCATTACACACTCAGATTAAAAAGTTGCAGAAGGTGAACTTTAATCTTTTCCTATATATACTATATAATATATAATATTATGTACATAATCAGAAGAGAGTCGTGCAGCATTGACCAAAATTAATCCTAGCTCTTTCTATCAAATATTAGCGCTTTATTTAAATGAACAAATGAATATAACAGTTCTATGTAACATATTTCGGATCGTACGGTAGTTCGGTTAAACGTACAGGTTGATATTTTGAGTGTCAAAAGCTATTTTCTAGAGCTGATATTTGGTTTTTCAACAAAGTAAATGATCTTCTTGTATTATGTATACTATATATAGTCTATTAAGTGTAATTTCCAGTTCTGCAATTTTTTTTATATACCAGACGTCCAGTAGCGATCAAGCTGATTAGCCGTCGACCAGTACAGATCAAATTTTTTTATCTGTAAGTTCAATTTGTCGGCAACTGAAATTAAGTTAGAAAATGTTCATTTAATCTATCCTCTACCTCTTCCCACAAAGAAACATCTGAAATTCCAAAGCAGAAGAAGAGAAAATGGACACAGGAGAGCACGAATGCGGCTTTGAAGCTACTCCTTGAAAATAAAATGTCTCAGAGACAGGCCTGAGGCATTCCAATGTTCCAAAAACGACGAAATGAAGGCCGGGCATACGTCGATTGTACAGGCCAAGATAATATTAATTATTTTCTCTGCGATATATGTAAAAATAAAATTTGAATGAAAAAGTGTATTATAACATTGAAATCCTTTTTTTACATTATTAATCATTTACACCGAATTAGCTACTAATTAAATAGTTGATCGGTGCAGGACAACAACTTTTTATTGTTACAAATTACGGCATTTTTATCCTTGCAAATTATCAATTGTTATTATTGAATTTCACAAAAGTGATTTCTCTCCTTTTATTAAGTTTCATTTGTACTGCGAACTCATTTCTTAAATTTCGATGTTTACTGCCACTGGCCCAATATATTATTAGGTTGTCTGAAAAGTTTCTTTCGTTTTATGAGCGAAATAATAGGCGCACAACGTTTATTGTTTTATGTTATTTTGTCGAATTACGTACGATCCATTTTGTTCTGTTGAGATAAACATCGCGACATTTCACGGACTTGGTTTCATGAAGGTGCACTGCTGCAAAAAACACGTTTGCGAAAGAAAGACACTTTTCGGACAACCTAATATAATAAAAAGACTTGGAGCGGTCGGTACTGCACGATTTTCCCCTATAATATCACCTTCCGGACTGGAGACGCCTTTCGGATGTCTTTCATGTCTTTCGACTGTTGGTGACGGGAGACGTGTATCCGCATCTTACATACTTTACGCGCTATCCTATGAAAATGTTAACTATTGTTAAATAAAACAGTGAAAAGAGCAATGGATGCTATAAACGAAATGTTATGAATGTGTTTTTACATTATATGCTTGAATAGTACGAAACCGTTATCAATATATCAGATATAATATTGGTCGGTCGGAAAGTTCGTTCCGCTTTTTAAAGAATTTAATAAAATAATACCGAGCACCTCTCTATCCTGGGAATTGTTTTCGAGCATATCTCGCTAAATAACGTTACCAGAAGTATATTTAAATATACTCTTACACTATACACTTGTTAAAAGCTGGTCAGAAAGTTCGTTGCAATTTTTAAGGAATTTAGTCGACATAAAAATCATATTGGAAAGTTCTTCGCCGAAAAACCTGAGGTTCTGGAAGGATGGAATATTCAAATTGCGTGAAAGATGAAGAAAGGTTGTGAAATCGAAATGTAAATCGGAACAAACTTTCCGAGCGACCTTTCGAATTTTTTCAACTCAGAGTTTAAGCTTGTTAGAGCATACGGTCCTTAAAGTGATATTATAGAAATTATATATAATTATATGTCATGTTTAATTTATTGTCATAATCAATATTATACATAATATTGAGTATAGAAGCTTCGTAACTGCAGGTTAAATTAACAATCAATGCAGGAAATACACAAAGCTCAAGGCGACAATTCTACGTGGAATAATTACAATAATTATAGACTATAGTAGATCGTCGGATCCAAAAAGAAAAGAATAGACCTTTATACGAGGTCTGTCTGGAATGTAACGAGTATTAAATAATTACGTTCCTTCGTGTTACCTGGCGCAGATGGCCATTCAAGGTAATCTATGTTGCATAGAATATATGAAAGAACTCTCCTTAGATGTGTTTCGATCTTCACCAGTTCTACCTGAGTATTTTTGTGTGTCTTCTTCCCAATACTTCGTCGTGAATATCACGATAATATACCAAGCCATTCACCCATAACTCTGAGAAAGTTTCCAATTAAAAGATTCATTGCAGTCCTTCCACACCCACTCTAACCTCGTCTTGGCATTTTGCGACTACTTTTTGTCCCCCAAATTAAAAACTAAATTAGGAGGTCGCCATTTCGGTTCCGTGGAAAACGTCCAAAAATCTATGACGTAAGTGCTGCACATGACAACCGGGGAAGAATGCTACGAAAAATGGCAGAGAATCGAGTGTGTCCTCAAGGAACATACTTTGAAGGAGATAACATAATTTTGTGAATATTTTCAATAAATATTATTTTATGAAATAATTCTCATCACCTTCCAAACAGACGTCGTACATCAGAATAAGATTAAAATTTCTGGAAAAAAGAAGGAAGGCAATTTGATTCTCGTAAAAAAGTGATTTTTTTTAAATGTCTCACACATTTTTGATATCTTTTGTTATTTACGATTTATAAACAATTACATAGAGGACAGACTCGAACGAATTAGGTAGCTCTAATGAATAGCTGTGCAAAGTTTTATCAAAGTCAGCGTGTATCTGTCATCGGCGTTCCCTTGTGAGTGAAAAGACGTTGAAATAAATTTTATCTGATATAAGGTCAAAATTCGATATAAATGAAGGATAAGTAAAAAAGAAATTACTAAAGGCTAATATTAAACAATTTTTCGTATATCGCGGTAAAGTTTAAGCAAACAAATAATTTTGGAAGATCTTAGAAAGACTAGGTAAAAATTTTGATATAAATCGTACGAAGCAAACGAAAAGAAGATTTTCTATATATGTAAATTGAACGTTACATGTGTGCTAAGGAAAAACTGTTTAGTAATTTATCAAACATATTTCAATGCGTCGATACTATATTTCAAACCTATCAAAAGAAATATTCTCTATTCCAAATAGTTGCCTGTCGTAACAGTTAAAAAACTCCATTAATTATGCTTTTACGCCTATCAATTTCTTTCTATTTTTAGCTAGTATACTTTATATTAGAATATTCTTTTTTAGTCATAATGTAACATTGAAATAAAAAGTTCAACAAAATTTTACATATCGTGTTGTTTCCATGTGATCTTCATATTCATCCAAGTCAAGATGAAAAGCTAATAATCTTTTTACTAATCCTCGGAGATCAATGTACTCTTTAAATAAAGTAAAAAGCAACAAAGTAAATAAAATACTCATAGTGCAAACTTTTACTAAAAATTTTACGAATTTATTGTTCATATAATATTATGCTCCCAGGGAGATTTTGTTCGCACTGTAATAAAGTACGACTGTCACGATTAGATCGCGAATATTTAAAATCAATCTGAAAAATATACAGGGTGGTTGGTAACTGGTGGTACAAGCGGAAAGGGGGTGATTCTACGTGAAAAAAGAAGTCGAAAATATAGAATAAACATTTTTTTTCTTTTTTTTACATTTTTCCATCGAGACAACGATCTACAGTGAGATCCGTTATAACGAGACGTGATAAAGTGCACGCGTACCGAGCGAAAATTCAAAGTCGATTTTCTCGAAAACAAAGCCTCAAACGAAAAATTTTTATTCTATATTTTCGACTTCTTTTTTCGCGTAGAATTACCCCCTTTCCGCTTGTACCACCAGTTACCAACCACCCTGTATAGATATAGGAGCTACAAAATTTAGTGCAAATGTTTATTACAAAATTAGTACACGGTATGAATAGTCATCTTAAACATATAGTAAGTGTTAAAAATGGTTTTACACGGTATTGATGCTTATTAATATAACGAATAATTTACCGTTTAAATCCCACGAAATATGTACTTGCACTAAGTACGTTGTAGCTTCTATGTACATTCATTCTTAGATTTATTTCAAACTTTATCATGTTAGTCATAATAGTCGGTACTCGCTACAGTGCTAATGAAATTTTTAAACATTTCATATAATACACATAACATAGCGACTCACGAAAATATTCAAACAGCCTTAGAAACTTTTTATCTACATATTATATAAAACATTTTGAAATTTTATTAGTACTGTAACGAGATACGACTATCATGATTACATTGGCAAGAGTTGAGACGAATTTGGAGATGTATATAGAAGTTACAGAATATTCATTGGAATTATATTGGCAAAAATCACCAAAGATTAAATTAATAAGTCACAATATTTGTGGGAACATCTTTAACATTAATTGTGCATATAATTAGCATCAATTAGCAAAACGTTTAGCTTTTCACTAAGTGTTTACAATATGTCCACAATATATCTTTACAATAAACATTTTGTAACTTTTACATTTTCCAATCGGTTTCAAATTTTGCTATTGTAATCGCGATAGTCGTGTTCCATTACAGTGTTAACGAAATCCCAAAAAGTTTTGTGTACTTCGCTTAATATACTCATAAAAATTTTCTATGGTAAGTCGTAGAATAATTTCTTGAATCGCTGTATATCCGTAAAAGGTTTGTATAAATGTTTCAATATTTTTGTGTACTGCAAGTAACATCAAAAGTCTGCAGGTACTTTGTTCTGAGAGCGTTGCATGTAAATGGAATTTCAATTGTCTCATTTATCACCCACAAATCGTTTAGTCTGTTTGAAATAAAAGACTTTCGAACTGACTGTCTGGCTTGCTCATCTCTGCGAGTGTACTCGATTCAGGAAGTAGCTACAAAATGTCAACGAGCCTGCTTTATCGATAGATCTCTTCTGCCGTCAGCAACAACAAGTAGCTATCGCCTCACACAATAAAATCGATAGCATACAACTTCTACGGACGACGAATAGTGGCGCGTTGAAGCTTATATAAATCAAGTAATCTCTCTTCAAAGTGTTATATGTACGCCACAAACTAACACGCATTTTATATTTATGTATATTGTGACGACTCCTTCCGTTTATCGTTAAACATTAATAAGAAATGGTGTCATACTTCCTCTAAACAAACGTGTACGATGCAAAGCAAGTATGAGAAGACTTTCAGAATGTTGAAGCTTTAATGACCGGGAGCGTCTTAAGACGTCTATTGTAAATTGAACGTTATTAACCGGCGACGTGTTTAGACGTTATTAGAAGCTGGTGTAATCAAAATCACCGTATGATATTTTCAAAACGTTACTTCGATAATCTATTCATTATTTACATTCTATTTCGTTACATTTATTTTACTTTTCACATTTTGCCTCTTTGCAAAGGGAATTCTCTGGCGCATGAGGATATTCCGGTGAGAGACCCATCAACTTGCCAAGTTAACTAAATTACATGACTTAAACTAAATTATAAACAGAGGAAACTAAAGTAATTATAACAAGCCGCGCAACAGTAACAATCAACTATACGTAACTTGGAAAAATATAGGAAAGTTGTTGGAACTGTAGAAGTTTCGCTTTGTCCCTTCAACCATTCAAGGCTAATGTAGCCACGAAAAGATATGCTGTAAAAAAACAAAGGTCTACCTACAAAGGAAAAGGAAGTAAGATAAAACTCGTAAACCGAAGACAGACTAATAGAAAATGCGCAGCTTTAAAAAACTTCGGGTGGTCGTATGTCACAACCCATCCAGAACAGAAATAATGGAGACTCGCGTCACTTTAAAAATGGAGCATCGCGAATTTTTTAGTGAATAAGAACTGTCCCATGAATTTTATGCAGATATTTTGTCTGATTGTCCGCTCGATATATGCGCTAGAGATTCAGAAGATGATAGTTTTTCAGAACGTACCTGTGGTTCAGACGATGGCAAATACCATCAAGAAGATGGAAAACATTTCGAAAATCGCTGGCTACAGGTGTTTGTTTAGGAACTAATACACCGATCGTTAAAGTGTTTTAACGCGAATAATAATCACGAACAAAATTTAATATACACAAAGGGAAAAAGATTGACTAGTATTTGATATACAAATAAATCACATCAAATTTACCTTAACCTTCTTTAGGTTAGATTAGAAAAATTACAGTTTGTGAAAAATTATTTTTATAGCCACCCAAAGACCCAGTTTTGGGTTCCACTTTAGACTCTGAAATAATTATACAGAACATTTTAATTGCTTTCCCTAACGTTTTAAAAATTTTACTTAAGGATGCTGTTCGCGTATTTTCATCTAATGTTTAATCTATCAAAACATTTAGATTTATTTCATTCTTTATTAAAATCGCTAAAAACACAAACACTTTGATTTATTCTACTGATTCGATGTTATACTTGAAGTAGATACATACCGTTGATTAAAGAATATATCTGATGAATGCTATTCATAAATATTCACACGCGAAAGTGGTATGAAACGCGAGAAGCAGAGCATTCATAATTCGCT
Organism: Bombus vosnesenskii; assembly: GCF_011952255.1. Lineage (NCBI taxonomy): Eukaryota > Metazoa > Arthropoda > Insecta > Hymenoptera > Apidae > Bombus > Bombus vosnesenskii. The sequence continues at coordinate 553,647 of NW_022882941.1, forward strand.
AATAAATATGTCAACTTCATTAAAAAAACATAATAAACATATTATAGAATGGAAATATTAGATTATAAATTTTACATGTACATACATATATATGTCGGATCACGATTCGAATTTTGGGCGCGCGACGACTCTTCATGTGGACTAGCCATCGTTTCACAAAGCCGAGATTTTATTTACACGTGTATACAGGTCTATCACTAAGCTTAACAAATAATAAGTACAACTAATAATAAGTCTAACAAACACTAAGCCTAATGAATAATACGATCTACGAATAATTAAATTAAATAATACTATTAGCAATGTTTGAGTTCAAACGAATCCACGGTCACCGGGATAACTCCTTACTAAGCGAAACTAACTTAGACGCAAATGCGATCGTCGAAAATGCTCGATGTATCACTCTCCAAGGCAATCGCAAGAATGCCAGCCTCGTGGAGATTTTTCTCCCTGTACGATTGCATTTTGTTTTCTATACCCGTTTGGAAGCATCGAGAAGGTTCCAAACGCCGTTGCTAGGCACACTCGTTGGAAGCATCGAGAAAGTTCCAAACGCTGTTGCTAGGCAGTTTCTGCCTGGAATTTTGATTACTAATACAATGTATGTCCCATTGCATCGGCACCTCCGAGGCAACATCACACGTGGCTCGGCCCGCTCTCGAGGCCGCATGCCGCCACAACCACATTTCTCGGAAAACACATACAACCACTCCAGACCTCCGTTAGATAAAACATCCATCCCGTGACCGTGGCTACGTTCAGCGACCGATTGTCACCACGAACCCAATCTCGCTTATTACAAATCTTAAGCAATTACAACTATAATAAAATCTAGGCTAAGGTACTAGAGGATGTTCCCAAAATTTCCAAGGAAAGGCTTCGGCTTTCCTTTCATCTCCGACATATATAATATTTTTTAAGCAATAAGACACACCAACCAATTATATGTCATTTTTGATAAAACTTTGAAGATTCATAATCCAGCTGAAAATATTCTACACGTACTTTTTTTTACCAACCATTATTTTCGTTCAGGAAGAGAACAGCTCTTAAAATTAGAGGTTGAGAACGTATCTTTTAAAATATCCAGGAAATATCTTCCAATGAAACATTTTCTTTTTTACAAAGATCTATATATTTCATTTTCGTAATATTAAACTTCTATAGTCAGCCAAGTTAAACTATTATACAGAATCTAATTAATTAGTATGTAATTCTACAATAAACACGATACGCATACAGTAATCACTGTATATTTCTAAAAGTTGCGAAAATTATTTACAAGAATTTCAGAACATTGTAATTATATGTTGGCAGCTATTGAATTCTTTAATTTAAACCTCACTAAAAAAATTTGAAGTGTGTTAAAATTGAAAGAAGAGTGAAAGGAACATAAGTGGTCAATTTCATTGAAATCGATACACTATGCAACAAAATGATAGCCCACTCAACATCTTTTCCCGGTTTCGTAAAAGACGAAAGTTTTTGGTTTACGAGAGTTGTGGAAAGAAATACAGACGCAAACTAAAATCGGTGAGGCAAAATAATAGCACACTTGAAACCTTTATGTGTAATGTAATTTCACTTGTAGCGGCACATGAGTCAGAGGACGATGCGAATCCAGAGCAACTCATGTTGTTATTTTGCGTCGGGACATTGACACCGCCTTGACCCACGAAACCTAACGATAAATAAACTCCGGGCAAAACAATGTCGCCGCTACGTGCAACCGTCGAACAAAGGCGAATTTGAATTTTCCAACTCTCCCCCGACCAGCATAAATAAGCGGACGCGATCGCAAGAAAATGAGTTACTGTCAGTTGTCAATTAGTTATCAACCAGTTATCAACGATCAACTAATTTATTATATTAAACATATTCGACGATTTCAACAACAAGCAATAACATTTAATAAATCTCACGATCAAACATCCTACACAAGTCCTCTACACACTTATACGTAATATAACTGGTGCTACTTCCCGAGATATACACTGTAGTATTTTTCAAACTTTGGCTTGAGTTTATATCAAATTTTGCTCAGGCAATAAATAAAAAACATAATTACAATTTCTATGAAATTTCATAATGCGTTATTGATTTATATTTTTGAAAATATAATTAAAAAAAATAAGACTTACCTGCCAAACGCTATAAAAGGTACTATAATTTGGATCTTTTTATATTTTTTTCAATTGTTTATTTTGTAAGTGGTATAAGTACATCTTTGGCTGTTTTGAAATTGAGAAAACGTTAAGTTTACATATACTTTAGTGTTATCTTTTCATCTGCAAACAATTTATAATTAAAATTTTAAAATATTTATCTGTTTTAATCAATTGAAATTTCATTAATTAATAATATTGCATGATCACTTATTTTGAAAGTGATGTAGATACATTTCCTGTAATTTGAGTCGGGTTACTGATAACGGAAAACAAATGATAACGAATGTAATGTTATTCTCTCTATTAAATATAATATTGCATGTGCGGCTATGAACAAGTTGTTTAAATCCCTCTCAATAATATACTCATAAATTATTGTTACTGTAGTATCGTAAATATAATAATAACTAGTTTATTAATAATAAATGGATTAAATAGAAAACAATGGTTATTTAATATGAATTAATCGTAACAACGTATTATAATTAATTAACAACTCTCGTCAACACAGATTCAACTTTCTCTCAACAACGCTAACAACGCTATCTCGACAACGCAATCCGCACTCTCTGGCTTCTCAACTCATACTGCTGTTAATTCGTTTATGTCTCTTAGCAATCCTTTGTCTTTTGTCTGATATCTTTTGTTTAAGCCCCATCATGCATACGCTCAGCAACCGCTCGTTTACAATTCGCACGACACCCCCTTAGGCCCCTCGTCCACGATACTATTATACATTACGTTTAAAGTACATTATTACAATTATTAGTAATAATATTAATATTATTAGATTAATAGTAGGTTTACATTAATATCGGATTGTTATAAAGTTGTTGTTAAGATTGAAGACTTATTTATTTCACACTTTAACGCGAAACTAAACTTTGCAGTAAATTTTATATACTTCAGATTCTTGATCTTGATGAAAAGAATTGCGTTAAAATTGTTACAATATTACAATATTTGCTCGTTATAATAATTGAAATATATATGTACGATGTGATAAAATATGATGCAGTTATGGCGTAACATACCTTCTGTGTATCATGTGTATTTCAAAACACTTGCAGATAACAATCCAAAAAGAAATAACGCACCTAATATATATTGAAATAATATATCGAAATGAAATAGTAGTATATTGTTTTCTCTGTTCTTATTTATAAAGGAAAGTGGATTAAAATATAAAACATAAGCTTTAAATAATTCAAATTTAATAAATTGTATAATTTATAATTGTGAAATTGATACAAATCCATTCATGATCTTGAAAAAAGACATTGGTCTAATTGATTCTTAAAAAATACTATTGTATAACGAATTCACATCTACTCAAACACATAACGACATAGACAAATCATGTAGACTCTATTAGGCTTTTTAATCGGTGCAAACACTTCAATACCTCAAATCAAACTAAAATAGACCTATACCATTTTCAAGATAAACAGTCCATATTATGTACATTTTGTGCAATTTTGCGCTTCCAAATTTCCTATAAATGCATAAAGATCCGCAATCTGGTTATTAATTTTCAACTAATTTTGATTTTTTCGTTTCACCGTAGTACGTACTTACGCCAAGATAATCTTTACCCCAAAAAATTAGAAATTGGTTTAACTCACTTTCAGTGTAAATCATACAAAGATCACTATTCTTTTGTTTACAATGAGTGCACAGGAGAGAATGTAGATAATAAGCAGAAATCGAAGTCAAACACGTACTATGTAGCAAGTAAATACATATGTATATATCTTACGCTAAGTGTAAACACGAAGCTTTGGCAGAACTGCGTACAATGTTGTAAGCTCCAATCTAGCCTGTTTAACTTTACACTTTGAAATGCACTTACCTTCGCTAAGTGCATTTCAGATTTCAAAATTGCAAGCAAAGCAATTCCGACTAATTATGCTAAAAATATTATTGCTCCTTCTGATTCTACCTATTAGAAAAACATTTTTGATCCTTTTTTCGACTTAATCTTTTGAGTGCGTAGTTTTTATAATCCTGATCTACGTAGTTTTTCACGTACCACGCACTCTATGAGTATTCACTATACAACGTGTTAATAATTTCATAATAAGTTAAAAATTTCATTCTTTACTTGTTATATTTAATGAAATATTTTCATTTTTTTCAAGCATATATTATTTATTTATAAACATTAATTAATTGCAAACGGCATAACGCAAAAATTGTGATGTAATTATTCCGTATATGGCATATTTCGTGTTTCGTTGTTCAGACAGATATAAGAACAGAAATATATGTGTCCACATATGTGAAATAGAAGTTGAAAACGGTTATGATATCATCTTCGCTCCTTAAAACAGATATGAAATTTCGTTCTTGTAAGGCACTGGTTTTCCAAAGTTTCCGTTTAAGCTACAATTTCGATATTAATTCTTATACCGCTCTCAGATCATTTATCTGCAAAACATTATCATTTTCAAAACAGTTTTAGAATCGATTTTTGTATCAGTTTTATACTAATTGAAATTTTACGTTCGATAGGAACTGTTCGTTACATATTTTTTATTATTTACTTTTATGCAAAGTAGCAATATGTAGTAAGATTTTGTTTTTGAAATGTCATTCTTAAAGAATCAGTCGAAATAAATAAAGGTTTTTATGGATATTCGATCATATATTTATGCACAATTTAACGACAGTCTTGTACGTATTTCTAACGGTATGAATAATTTTCTATATTCAACTAACATTAAAAACACCCTACCTAATATGGAATGGCCAAATATAGTTAAATATGGCACATTAGTTATAAAATGTCATTTTAAAAAAATAGCTATTTGCAACAATCACACATCAAAATGTTGAACTCTGCACCATAGCATTCGCCACGTGCGTAGAATTCGCATATTGACCACTTGATCCATATTTCTTTTACTAAATATTTTATCAGATGTTATTGCAAGAAAAGTTCTTGGTAAAATAAATGCTTTAGATTTTTTACAATTGCACTATTTCATGCTGGGTATACTGTCCCATACTTTCTCATTTTTATCTAATAATCAAGCCTCCTTTTGTACTGAACTATTTTATACAGTAGAATATTAATAGAGAGACGAACTGGTTTCGACAACCAATTTTTCGAATAATCGGACTAGAGAAACAAAATTTGCAAATATGTCGTAAAACGACTGAAAATAAAACGCAATGATAAACGTAAGCTTGCACTAACCTTAAGTTAAAGAAAAAATTAGAAAAAACATAATATAAAAACTAAATTTATCATGCTTTGATATTGCCATTTGATTCGTGTCGTATTCTTCCTAAGATAAATATTTGCACCGTATCTGTTATTTTTCGTTCTTTTGCCCATCTTGATAGAATACCTAGTGCACTTTTAGCTGCGCAATGCAGTGGACGACACCGAGTTCTGCCGAGTCATCATCTATGTAGTCATATTTTTTATCAAGATTGAATGAAATAATTTTTTCATCTCTCGGATTTTTGTTATTTATCCCAACCATTCTTGAATATCGTTCTGGTCACAATTCTCAAATCCAGATAATATCGTCTGCCAAATTATGTAATTCAACATGCTCGATTTCAAATGGGGTGACGTTGTCGTCTACATCGTTGCGTAACTTATTCCAAGCTCGTCTGAGAGCAGTTGCAAATAACAGACGCCATTCTGTAACTTCTCTTGAAATTTTGAATAATTACCGACTGAATATCAGTAAACAATCAATAGGATGTTATTGTAGAGGCGAAAGTAAGTAAAAAATATAAAATTTTTCATTTTTAAGGCTTTATTTAAAAAAAAAAAAAATAGAGTTCAAACTCGTATCCTTAGACACACCCCATAGTAGTTTTTCTCTGCAGGATCATCGTGACGGAAAGTCAATCGTTAGACGCTTGTCCGAGTCAGTAGTTGGTAGTCAGCAGTAATAATTTATCCGAGTTTCTCGACATCTTAAGCAATCATCATCCTATCTTGTATCATGCATCGCAATGCATCTACCAGAAGTCGAACTTGTAACCTCGAATCGCGAACCGCTAATAGTAATCGCGAGTTCTACGCATAGTGTACATATAGAGTATATGTTAATGAATATATATTGTCAAATATACTCAAGTATTTCTTCCGCATCTATCACGACCTATCCACCTCATATACGTATTTATAATACTGACAGAGCTTGGCTCTTAAATCCAGGCAAACTCTGTACAATATTAAGTTGGCGTGTCTAAAATATTATTTTTCTAGAATTTAAGTTTAGGAAATTTGCAAACATTGTTTTGATCTGGTAAAAATTTCGATTTCTTTGCTATTTCTTCTGTGAGCACCGCAATCATATAAAACATAGGCAGTCTACAGTCTCAGAATTTCAAACTTTTGTTTCCCTCGCTGTTGTAGCGTACCGATGCGTCACAGACTGCAGAGTTTTTTGCGCAGAAATAAGTTTTTAATGTTTCTTTAGAATGGATGTGAGATCTTACAACTGAAAGGAAGCTTTGCTGCTGTGCCAAATTCCATCTGTGTGTAAACCATAAATATAAGGAAAAACGAAAAGCAGTTATATTTCCACTCCACTTCTGACGAAGCATGTTGGGAAGAAAAGTTTAAATCTTCAGAATGCGGAACGTTTTGGAACAAGAAAAATTAATCGAAAATAGTGATTCAATCGAATCAAAAGTGAGAATGGAATGTTCGATCAAATTCTTGCAGAAACGAGTTTCAACTGCGTTCTAAATCACATTGCATAAATTTCTCACCTTTTCTACTTTTTACAAGCCTCTGAATCACCTTTTAATATAAAATCGAAACAAGAAAACGCAAAGTGCATAGATAATCTTGGTACAAACCGAAAATGTAGAGTGATAATTTTTGATGCAATACTTGGTTCTCAAGAAACTCGATGATGAAGTTTCATCAAGTACGCGTGCAATTGAGAGACAATCAACTTTTTTTTTCTTCGCACTTAGGTACTGCGTTTGGCGGTACAAGTACAATAATTTTTGACATTAGCCTGTTATTATAAAATTATAGCATGTCAAGGAACGTAACTTCTTTCAGTTTTAAAACATGTGCTAACTTATCTTTGATACAAAGTATAGTAATAGTCACGTAATACGAAAAAAATATTATTTTTTTTTCGGTGTATGCGATCATAGATTATTATTATAATATATTATTATTATATTATTATATTATATTATTATTATTATATTATATTATATGCGATTATAGATTATAAAAAACTATAGAAAGTTGGAAAAATAAAAAAGCTAATACCACACGGAGTTTCCAAGCGGCCACCCATCCAAGTACTATCCGTGCCCAGCGCTGTTTAAAACTTTCGTGATCGGACGAAAACGAATTTTTTTTTTTTGCTTATTTAGCCCAAGATACAGTTTTAGATACATATTCACAATAAACGGTGAATTTTTGTAATGATATGTTAGGCAAAGGTACCGATACGCGGCAGTACGACGTAGCAATGCTGTATTATGTGTCTGCGCTTTACATTTTTCGTGTATAATACAATTTTTGGGTTTAAGCCGCTGGAGAGCGGAGCTTTTTTATGATTTTTTTTTTATTTTTTTCTGTCTTGAAAACTTGGTCGCAAAACAGGACGCTTCGGTAGTTTGCTCGTGATCGGACGAGAACGAATTTACTCGGCGCGGTATGATCATTACCTGAAATCGGTAGTTTTGTTATTTAATATTAGTTTATAGAAAAATATTTAAAAAAGCATACAAATGTGTGTAAAGATAGACGATATTTGTATACGTACATTCAGATGCATAAACTTTTGCCTGGCTTCGTTTCCAAGAAAATGAATTGTGAAGTTCCGTCATTTAGATATCCGTGCACTTGAAAAGTAACGAGAGTCAAATGGACGGAGCTTCATAATTGAGTTTCTCAAAAACCTTGTATTAAAAATTGCTTTGTGCAGGTAATCACACCCTTTCGGTTTGTCCCACCAAACAGATTTTCAAGCGCACGAGAACTTAACTAAACTATAGATTTTTTTGGAAAACACAGCCTAATATGGAAAATTGTCACTTTACATTTTCGACTTGGTCTTGTATGGCGTATCATACCCGTGTAAGATATACTCTGTATATTGAGAACAGTTTCTTCATATTTTTATCTAAATTAGAAGAATTTGTAAAGAAAAGAGGGCATGAAAAAGAGAAGACAACGACCAAAGGATCACAGAGGAAGTAGAGGGACAGATAGCTAACATAGATATTTGTGATTCTTCGAGTTTCAATCGTTTTTATATTTATTGGTAAGTTTTTGTGAACATAGCAGTTTACTTCTTCAGGGAGGTTTGAAAATGTTCAGTGCAACAACGTACTAATAAAAAGACAATTGAAACCCGAATAACCACAAATGTATGTCATTCAATCAACGTGAAAGTTTCAAATTTAAAAATCAAATTAATTGTGTTGGAAGGTATGAGTGATGTCGCCATTAAAATTTTGTATCTTGAGTTTTAGTAAGGAAGTTGTCACAGCAATCAAATAGACAAAACTAAAAGAGTTTCTTTCGTGATGAAGTTAGAGCAGTCACGTAATTTCCTTTCTATTCGTTCCCCGTATTTAAACCACTATTTTTCAAGCTTCGTGATCTTGAATTCACGAACAAAGTTCTTTTCAAGAACGTCTTATTTAATCTAATAGTAAGAACCTTATTTAATTTAATCTAATTTGACATAATCGTATGAGATTCAGTGAAGAACATAACTCAACCAATAAATATACAAACCACGGTATATACAAAATAAATAGCAGAAACATTTTGCATGGTTGGATCTAATCTAAACAACTTTTTAATGTTGTATGTTTTCTAATTGCTTGCAATAACTAAAGGAATAATAAATATTTATCGATTTACTTTTGTTCAATGTTGTATGACCTTTGACTCGTTGAATCGAATAGACTGTATATTGTAGACAAAAGTAATGGACAAAAGAAAGGTTAAAAGTTATTTTATTATAATTTTAGTAAGCAAAATAGATAATCATTATTAATATCGTGAAAAGTATCTAATGTGATGTTACTAATACTACTATCCAGATTCTAATTTCAAACTTTCTGTTGACCATCATTGTATAATAGACTGAACTACTACCTATAATATATAAGGGTGATTGGTAACTGGTGGTACAAGCGGAAAGGGGGTGATTCTACGTGAAAAAAGAAGTCGAAAATATAGAATAAACATTTTTTTCATTTTTTTTAATTTTTCCATCGAGACAACGATCTACAGTGAGATCCGTTATAACGAGACATGATAAAGTGCACGCGTACCGAGCGAAAATTCAAAGTCGATTTTCTCGAAAACAAAGCCTCAAACGAAAAATTTTTATTCCATATTTTCGACTTCTTTTTTCGCTTAGAATCACCCCCTTTCCGCTTATACTACCAGTTACCAACCACCCTGTATATATTAATGTGGGATAGTGTGACATCAGGGAAGGACGTGGCGTGAGGGGTAATTGTTTATTAGCGTTGTCAAGGAGTGTTGTGAGCGTTACCAAGGTATGTTAAGAAAAAAGTGAGCATGGAAAATATTGTAACGAGAGTTGAGAGAGTCAGAGTTGAATTTATCGTTGTCGTGTGAAGATCGTTGTGTTGTGTCGTAGAAGTAGTGAGTAACAAATACGTGAAACGGGGTATTATATTCGATTTCGTGTGAGTGCAAATGATATTGTATAAATCACACTGTTACCTATAAACTAATAATATAACATTCTTACATTAATATATTACAGAAAAACTTATTAGATACAGTTGAAATTACAAAATGCTTCTTCGATTATGTTTCGACACGGAACACTACATACAACATAGCAAAAAGTACAAAATTAGACGAAAAATTGGATTCGATCCGAAATGTTCAGAAAAATGTTCTTTATGTTCTTAAATGTTCTTTATGTTCTCGCATAACGTTTCGATTTCAATCCTACCCAGAATCTGTCGCGATTTTAAAAATGAGAAATACGAGACTTATTGAAAAGCATCGAACAACAGTGGGGTGGAATTCATCCTATTGATATTAATACAATTTTGGCTGTAACATACGTTAGAAAAGAAAGAAGATCAAGATTTTGTGTATTTTTATACTTATAGTAAAGCAAGAGAAGGCATATAGCTTAATCCAAATAGGTCGTCTAACACTTTGACTACCACATCGAAATCACATATTTCATTCGGAACGCCATGGGAGTATTTTTATTATTCAAAGCATATAACGAAAAAATAATAATAAATTGATGAAGTAAGACAACATTCTTCCCCAATGGATCGTTTATCTTATTGGTGGTCACGAGTGACCACCGTGGTGTCTTGGTAACAGTTGATAGCGACATATTATAACAAGGCTTCGTTTTTTTCAACAAACCATTCGCATTAATTATTTCATCCAGAATATATTGTTGAAACGTGTAGAAGATGTTAGTAAACAGTATTTGCTCATTCTATATGTAATAGTAAGGTATATGCACACTTCTAACTATACGACACGAAAATTTTGCAGAGAGTGCTATAAAAAAAATGTTAAACAGTTAAGATAAAAAATTGGTAAGAATCGGACCAAAAAGGTGACCACCTATTGTCCAGATTGTATCGATGAGCCACATTTATGTTTAAAGTGTTTTAACACAGTACACCGTTAGATGCAACATTTGGACTCATTTTTTTTTATTGATGTTCTAATAAAAATGTTTAATTGTTCAATGGGGCACTTCTTATTTCAAAGTATTTTCTATTTATCGGTTATATTCAAAATGTTCTAACTGTCAATTTTCATTCAATTTTTACAATTGTAAGAAGTTCAAGCGCATCGGTCACCAATGACCACCGTGGCGTCACAGGAAAAACCTTGGCCGGTCGTATATGATCAACGTGGCAGTCAAAGTGCTAATCTTTACGGTGCATAGAAATATGTTGTAAAAATCTATGAAGATATTTCTCGTTTACAGCAAAATGAAGATGACGAAAGAGAATCGCATGCCACAAAACATTATAGTTGAATATAGACAAAGGAATGTTTCTGGTACATTATGTTGCAATGTACTTGTAGTGATAAAATAACGTTCATTGCTCTACAATGTATGTACATATAAATATACGTATGCAAGTGGATCCAACCATCGGGAACATCAGTGTTACAAGGTTTGTGAAATTATTTGAGATTCGTATGACAGAACGAATGATCAGCCCGCCAACGTACGATCTTTTCGGCCTAACCGGTGAAAAATGCACAATACTTTCAGCGAAATTATTTGTTAGCTATTTGTTAGCTTTCTATAAATACGAAAATGTGATTAGAGAAAGGAGATCCTGTGGCTTTCGCGGTTAGAATTGTCACACTTAAAACTGGTAGACATGGTATTGTTTTGGTTAACCTTGTTGCGTTCAACATTGTTTGAGGTTTCAGTGAGTAAAACGCGTTTCACAGGAACAAATTCCTAACATTTCCCGGAAGTCTCAAACAGCGTGGAACGCAGCAGGATTAACCGTAACAACATTACGATTACATTTAACAGTGTTAAGTGGGAAAACGTGATCGTCTATTAGTACAAAAAATATCTTAAAAACGGCTGATTGGTTGATTGTATTTTCCATAAATGCATTAGCGATAAGGGGTTAGATGAAATCGAGTATAATTTATATATATATGAGTAGGTGCTGAAAATGTCAACCGTCAGCATCAATGCAAGTGGAAACTTTTCTCACCACGTTGGGCGACACCTTGAGCAGAAATGTATCGATGGATCGGATGGATTCCATTGATGAATGCAGTCTCGCGCATAACATTGCGTTTAAGTTCTTTCAAAGCGCGTTTAAATATAATTTAAAATTATACATTCATTGCATTATACATTTCTTTCGTTCATTTAACTTTATGTAAATTTTCATATCGACAAAATTTGAGAAACTGATTAATCGGATAATGTAAGAATTTATTTAAACACCTTTCGAATACCTCTGGACTCTCGCAAAACCATATGAATGATCGATGACGAATGATTGTACGATGTCTATAGCTAGAATGCCTAATGCGTGTGATGATCCTGTAGCATGAAAACATTTTATCCTACATATTTTACTTAGTTTCGCGCGTAGAATAATCTCCTGTCGATTATTCGTTCCAATCGACTGTTCGCTCTTGTACACAAACTTCGAGCTCGATTTTCCCGAAAACGGAGCGTAATATGAAAAAATTTTTCTGTATATTTTTGATTTACCTTTTCAACATAGAGTCGCTTGCTTGTATCATCGCTCCGATTGTATTATAATTACTCGAATATCTTGCACAAGCATCCGCGAGCGGATGTGACTTCGTCACGAAGATGCGTGATATCGCTGTGAGTAGGTTCGTATGACAGTACTTTCTCTAGACTGCAAACGAGGTGGTCCACGAATCGGTCGCCACGATATTTAAAATGGATCCAACATTTGAATGGAAAAAAGTTTCCAATAAAAGTTCATTGATATTAGACGAAGAATTTTTCTACGTAAAAGTACTCGTACTATCATTTTTTCAGTAGAAACAAAACTGTTTTGTGTTTTTTGAAGTACATTAGTATTTAAAGCACGTATTAGTATTTATAGCACCATATATTTTCATTATCATATTCCTATACTTCGTTGAAAGACAAATTCAGCGATGTGGTAACAGTGATTCGGAAACCATGCTGATTCAGTCCATAAATTAAAATGCAAAAAAATATGATAATTTACTATTTTTAGACAGACACTATTTTTCAAACTATATCGTAAAACTTATGATTATTTATATTATCTCCGTGTGGTAGATAAATTCTCGAAAATAAATTCTATGATTTCTGAAACCTATGGTCTATGAATCCTATTACGTAAAAGTGAAGGTAATCAGTTGGGTGTCTGTCATTTCGATTATCTGATTCTATAATAATTTAATTTGCTTCTGAATATTCGCTTACGATTTCATCGTCGGTCCGTGATATCGACCTTAGCAAATTAAACGAATGTACCACTTTTTGATTGAATCCAGACATGCAAATTTATTAAAATATATACAACTCTATACTGTAGAAGGTGAGATGCAGTTTAGGTATGTATTAAGATTAGTATGCATTTGTTTGCTGATTGTTAGCGTTATGATTTAGAATTATGTATGTATTATATATGTAATTATATATGTATGTTACCACATCATTGAATTCGTCTCTTTTCACTTTGAGAATATGACAAGAAAAATAGATGACGCTTTTTAAAAAATACAAAATGAGTTCTACTTTTTCATAAAACATGATAGTTTTGAAGGTACTCCTCACATGAGTTAATTTTTCATTTGATGTAAATTTTTGCTCGAAATACTTTTTTATTGAGCTACAGAATCAGCTCAAGCACCCTATATATTTATACACAGTATAACAACGGTACAAGCTTTTTTATTTATTTCTTTTAAAATAATTTCGTATAACATACGTAATCGTATTCGTATAATCATATAAAAGACGTCGAAAATGCTTCTCATTTAATTAACATTTCATTGAATACGCCACTTCATTTTGAGAACTTCATTTTGGAAAAGAAGTTATTTAGAGCTCATTCAAGAAAACGAAGATGAGAGTAATTCGTAAATACAAGAAAAATTCCATTCTAAATTAAAAACAGTGGTAACTGACCTGCGTGCAAATGTAACATTACGATATAATCAGGATGCACTCTCACAAGGAAAGTTAGAGTAACCCAGGAATAAAAAAGATGATGAAACTTTGCGTAAGAATAAAGTGAACAAATAAAGTCATCCATAATAAAACTCTATCCTTCTTTGGTAACATAATTCTGTCTTAGGATGTGAATCAAGCGTTAACAGAAATTTAGAATTTTAATTAAGAAAAATCGTATCGTTTTATTGTGTCCGATAGTTTGCACAAAAAATATTTTTGGAGAATTACCTTTCCCTCCCACGATTATCCACAAACTTCTTTTGCTAAACGTGTAAAAATATACAAAAAGAGGATGCAAATGTTAAAATATTCATTTTTATTAATAAAAGCTACTGCTATGCTGCAGTAATTGAATTCAATATTAATAATTTTCATGTAAGTAAATTTAAAATAGATATAAATTATTTAAGTAAATAAAACCAGTTTATTAAAGAAAACTGCTAAAATGGACTTCAAATTTGATAATAATGGTTTTTATTTATTTATTTACAAAAAATGTTGATACAAAGTGATTTACAGATATGGAAAGAAGGTATCCAGAGGTATTTCAGCATGTATAGCAAAAAGAAATATTTTTAGGTGGAAACGAGAGCAAAGGGTAACTCGAAAACCGTGAGTTTTTCAATTTCTTTAACACCGTTTACCAACTATTACCGAATATTGCAACATTCACCGAATTATGACACTAATGGAAAACAGGATTATATTACAGGATGGCATACTTTACTTGTACACCAAGTTTCGTAGTTTTTAATTCCTGGATCGTCGAATCTTCCTTGTCAGCAACAAATAAGCAAGAATTTTTTCTCGAATGTTAAAAAAATACCATTTATTAGGAAGTCAAGAATCATAATGATGTAAGGTAGTTAATCGCTATTTTTCATAAAATAGTATATTCTGCATTTATCGTTATAAAAATTTATTGTATTTTCCAAGTAATAAAAATTGCTTTATAAGTTAATTATTTATGAAATTAGAGGCATGATATTTTTAGGATTAAAATACTAAATCCAAATTCTCAAGATTTTGTCTTATTCCCTTATGATTTCTAATCAGTTATTTAATGTTATTTAATGAAAGCATCTGTATGGCCATTTACAGAAAAATGTTTATTACATATAGATTCGTAAGTAAATACGTATTATTTTTATGATATCAATAATCTAACTTCGATTTTGCCATATTGAATTTGAGTTAGATATATTTGGGTTAGGTATAATGCCAGAAAGAAAATAATTGCGAGAGATAAAAATAGCAATGTTCAAATTAAAATCATTTTGAAGGAAATAAATGAGATTCTAACGCATTTATATAACTTCAACCATTAAGATATAATACAGGACATCGATTATACTTGATTCGACTATTTCCTGTAACGGGCACTGATTTACCAATGCTTGCAGATGTTACATAAATTCTTTCTCAATAAATTCACATTCTCTTCTTGATATGTCTTCGTTCCTCTTTAAATGTTTGATATTGTGGTAGGTAGACCATATTATTTACCTATCTTTTCGTAGAAATAGGAATTATGGGAATTGTTTCCAAGAAACATTTATGTAATAATTATCAGAATAAATTCATTTTACATTATTCGCAACAAACTACTCTGTTCATTTATTCGAATAATTTAATAGAACAATAACTGCAATCTTCGAATACGAATATAATACTATTAATTTATCAAGCGACTAACTTACCAAAGAGCAATAAATTTGCTGACAATTGAAAAAGGTTAATTACAAAAGTTTAACGATATAAAAATATAACAACAATTAGATAATAAAGTTTGAAAATATATTTCATATTTGATATAGTTTGTATATATTTACTTTGTTCATCTGCGATATTATATAACGTAAATAAATATTTATTCGAACAAATTTTTATATGAATAAATAATTCGAATAAATTTTTATTCAGATAATATTTTTACACGGATATTTGTTCGTATACGAATAACATTTTATTCGAGTAAATCCTTGTTTGATCCTGGATATAACATATTGCATATGATTTGATTGTAACAAATATTATTATATTCCTCATATTGATCCGTTATCTGCTATCAAAATGAAATGTTGCTGAATTCTGCTTTGATACTATTGATGTCGCTCATAACTCATTCTAGAAATCGCCCTTCATTGTAACTAGAGAACATCAACGTTATTTGATGCTATACTAAATCAATACAAATAACATATGTTTTTCACTGAACCTGTTTTCATTAACCAGAAAAAAATCCTTTGTATTTACACGACATAACACATCGGCACATATTGGCATTTGTGCTACATATAAAGAATTGCAGAAACGTCCACTGAACTTGACAAATGGATTCTAATCAAACTGGAAAAATGAATTGCACTCGACGAATGAACATTTATACAACACTGAAAGAAGTATAGAGATATTCCACAAAGGAACATTGTCAGTAAGCACGAAAAGTAAATCGATGCTGTAAAATAAGTCGAAAAGAAGACAATGAGTTGCTAAAGGATACTATGCTGTCGTTCAAGGTGTCATATTCAAGGTGAAGACATCGTTGAAAAAAATAGTTAAATAGAAATTAGATTGAATAAAATTAGAAATCTTCAACTAACAATTAGATGAATTCTATACGATTGATCTATTATGTTTTTGTTTTTTAAGATCATTTAAAATCTATCGTGCATTCAACATAAGTGAGGAATGCAAGCGATCTCTGTTAGAAATGTATCCAATAAATTGCGAGGTCAGTTTCTAGCACTTTATTTTTATCAAAAATGGTTAGGTCTATACGCGATGGATACTCTACCCTCTCCGACTATTTTTTCCATGGAAACTTTGGGTATTTTCGGCAGCGCATTTGATGGGGGATTCATGCCTCGTAGAAAGTTGTTTATTGAAAATAACGGCTTTCTCAAAATAGTTTCGCTGTTTCCACGTCATAGACCATGCTAGCCGTTTGCATCGACAGCTTTTTCTTCGCTAACGCAGCTAACCGCTACAGGTACAAGTTGGATTCGAGATTATTTCGTGCGAATATAGAACTCAATAACAAGACGTGTAGTAAGTTGAGACCGAAGCGATCACTTCAGATTTGAAATTTGTATTCTACTTTACTCATCCGTACCTCGAAAACTAAAGTATAGAAGACATATATGTCAATAAGAGAATCTTTACTCTTTCAGTATACAAATTCATTTTCTAAAGTACGAACATGCATTTATAACTCACTCTGTATCAAATCGCAAATTTTAATTGCGTACTCTAGGAAAACAAATACATGTGACTATTTTTATATACCTCTTAAGGCAACATTCATTAATCATTTTCTGTCTTCAAACGTAAACATTTTATTCCAAATCTTTTCATTCAGCATATTTGGTAATTTCTTAGGATTCGTCGCCAAAACTTTTATTAAATTTACTTCTTTAAATCGCAAAAAAATGGACGAAGAGAATAATCTTACAAAAAATATGTTTTTCCAAGTATCGACTATAATTCATTATTTAATTTACATATGTATTTTTGTTAATCGAACTAATTTACATATTCCACTCTCGTGGTCTTGGACAAAAACAAGATATTCTTAAAAAATAAGATGTAGATAGACTTGCTTTATCGATCGAAGATTAATTGATCAAAAATTATTTATATCTCCATTTACATTCCATCTCCCTTTAAATCTTCTTTATTTATAACTCTAATTATGTAGAATAACGCTTAAGAAAAATGCTTAAATGTTATCCAAATTCGTAAAAACCATCTAAATAAACAGACATTAATATGGCATTCCATCTAAAGAAAAGTGAAAGGGGCTTTCTCTTGGCAGTCATCTCAGAAAAATCTCTTGTTCCTCAAATAATCAATCCATTGAGTAAAATGGTACGAGATTAATCCATTAGTCCATATCTGCTTTGCACATTTTATGTGGATCAGCCTGTATACAAATGTATACAGTCAATATATATAATGTGGATGGATATGTACATTTGTATATGTATATTCATCTATATAAATACGTTATGGTATCAGCTGACTACTGAAGTGTTGAAAATATTTATCAAACAGCGGAAGAATATTAGGACAAGGACTTGATCAGTGACTGAGGAAATCAATGCATATTGGAAGTTTAAGGACCGTTACGGACCGTTAAGAGTAGTTCTTAGCCACCTATGTTAGTCAAATTGGAGTTTGTTAATAAATAATGACTATGAAGATGATATGATATTATGGGAATAGTAATAATAATTTTTTATATTTATTTTAAAAAGTTAAATGTCAACATAAATAATTGCAATACGTAGAATATTAAATTGATGACAAGCGTAGATAATTGAGCAGCAGGACATCATCGCCGCTATTCGTAGCGTTTTGTTTAATGTCAGATAATTAATACGACTCAGACTAATATGAACTTAAAACAGTTGTACATTACATCTCTTATAACAAATTATTTCTTTTTACAATAAATTGGCTTTAATTAGAGAAATTGGCGTATTTCAATGAATCGTTGCCCGTTATTCAACTCTCTAAACATATTTATAGCGAGAGGTTGTCACGGGTCGGCTACTCTACGTAGTTTTTTAAAAATTTGCACATAAACCTATGCTTTCGTTAGCATTTAAAAAGGAACTATGTGGTCAATTTTAGAAAAATTAATAAATTCACTTTATGACATTTCAATATCATTTTGCGCCTATTTCGGTACGATCCTTGAACGTAGTTTTTCTGTAAATTCTTCAAATCCGCCACATGCCACTGTGTTGAAATGCATCCATTTTTATTAACAATTCCTGCATAACGATGCGATAAATCGATTCCAAATATTACAAAAAGCTTTCCTGTACTCCAAAACAGTTTTTTTTTCGAAATTTGAGAGTAGTCTTGAATTTTAAGGTTTGTCTAGAAACTACCTAAAGGATACGAGAAAAGCAACATCTATAGTTCCATGTGGACCATCGATGTACGAAAATAAAATACGACGGACGCGATGCATGTGATAAAGTCAGGTGTCCATTTGAGTGTAAAACTTGAGAGTAACAGTTACTTTCGACAGTATTTCTCACAAGAGAATACTGTCTTGAAAGTGACTATCCAACAGCATCGTTCAATTGTCAGAGAACGAGAGCTTTCCATATTGTCCTCGAGTGGAAACAAAATAATACCCTTCTGGGAATACGCACGAATTTCGTATTCTGAAAGTAGCCACCGCGAAGGAAACATCAAAATGTTGTCAAGGAAGGAATGGTCGAAGATTGGCATCTTTGCTTTTGTTACGTCCGATGACTCTTTACGTAACCCAGAATCCATTCCTCGGTCGAGGCGGCCACTAGATGTGGAAATATAATTAGTCGGACTGCGATAATCCTAAAGACCTGTCATAAAACTAAGTATTTTTACTTTACCGTCAACGCCCTTAATTGTTACAAAACATCTTTCAAGTCGAGACATTCATTAGGGTTATTATTCAATCGGGTAAAAAATGGGAAGGTCAGATTTTTTCCATGTTCAACGGTCATTTTCAGCCGTAAGCGACCGGAGGTGGGGCGACCAACACCCAGCAATAGTTTTCCTCTGCGACAGTGTCACACGCTCAAGAAAGGCCACCCGCTCAGAAACAGTAATAAAGTAGACGAAACATACTGCATGCCACAGCTATCGAAATAATAACGAAACAGCAACCGAATAGTTGCCTCTGATATACATCCGACTATAACCCCTCCAAAGAGACTAAAACCTCAATATAAAAACCCTCCTAAATTAGCGCTCAACACTTTATTCTGTTCTAACACTTGGAACCGTCACTCTGTTGCATTTATATAATAAAATTTCCGTCATCTTATACGAAGTTCAGTTTCTTCACCTTATTCGTGAAATTATTCGCGAGGAGATCACCGGCGATTTATCGGTTTCCTGATTTCTTGTGTCTTCGACGTGACAACAGCATCGTCACCGAACTTTACTGGTTTATCATTTAAGGATCAGTCAACGTCTCTTGACTGGTTTTCCATCTTTAGATCAGTCAACATCTCTTGACTGGTTTTCCACCCTTAGATCAGTCATATATTTAACTTATATCTATCCGCACTGAGCGTAACTGTCTATATCTATAAAGTTGTTGGACTAAAGTGTATATTGTAACCTGTTACTTCAGTGTTATAATCAGTCCAATCATTTCTATTATCCTAAACGAAATAGGGGATCGATCATTTCGTGACGTCGATTATCTAATCGTAACGGGAATTTACGACTCCCGTTGACGCGATCTACCGCGAACGCGTCTTTCCGCGAACGGTCGAACAGCTTCAATATACAAGCTTATGAAAAACAATCAATGTTATGAGATACGAAGAACGTGAATTACTGAAACCGGGAAATGGGAAATAGAATATTAAATAAAACTGCCAAGGATTTTCAATGTTCCGTTAAAGAAATTCAGCGGAAAATTTATAATATAAGAAATCAGGTAAAGTACATATTATAAAGTAAATAAAGTTAAATACATAGACATGTTATTTGAATATTAAAATTGTAGATGACAGAAAAACTAAAAATGTGTAAAAGAAGGAAACGATGACGTCGGAATAGGCGAGGTAAAGGTTTACAACTGGTCCTACTTTGGTGCCATGAAATTTTTAATATTAAATATAAATTTAACAGAATCGTCATACATAGGGGCATCGATGACTATTGTAAGTAAAAAAAGTTCATACATTATTTTTTCACTCGTTTGTTGGATGCATTGTAAAGAAATGTCAATTACATATGTCTATATTCCACGAGACTTTGCGATATGATGTCATAAAAAATTCTTCGAATTATCTCTTACCTCTTTTTAAGAATATGTGTAATTATTCCGGTTTTCACGATTCAACAGAAGGGAAACATTTTCAGAAATGCTTTCGTTTCGCAAAAGCCTGGTATTATTTCATGATAATGTTGATCTTTCGAATCGATTAACGTTGGATTCAAGTAATGTGTATGTGAGGAACTTGAATTCAATAAAAAGTTGTGAAACGTACATATCGCCAGATCAATATTTGTTACAATTTCTGGCTCGACGTTCGTATTCCTATTCATTCATTTTCGTGAAACCCAATATTTGTTAGCAATTATTTCAAAGGAATTTTCGTTATACGACGTACCGTAGATAATCTGTAGTTAAAAATACGGTTTAGTGCGGGTTTATTTCAAAATGGACAAGGTTTTATTATATACGACTTCGTTGTAAACGCGATGTCAATGAGAAAACAATACGAAACAGTAAGGATTCTGCATTAGGGAGGTGTATAGCGCTTTGTTCCAATCCATCGCTTAATGAACAATTCTGGAAAACTCTCCCATAAAATATAAATAAATTTATTCTCCGCATCAACCACAGCTAACAATACTATACTTTAGGTTCCCTTATAGGTGTTCTAATGACTTCCAGAATGTTTTAGGCACTTTATTACAATATGTTTACCATTTATGGTACCCAAACAACGAGGAAGATTCCATCGACGATAGAAAGCTTCAGAATATTGAAAGCAGTCATTTTGTTGTAGTTGGAAGTTGACAAAATATTTCTAGTGTGCTTTTATAATATTATATTTTAAACTAAGAACAATCAACTATTCAAATAAATTAACGTTTCCAAATTAACAATTATGTTTAACCATAAATTATCTATATAAAAACATTACCTTTTAGAACGAAAATACAGAAGATGTAATCGAATGTATAAACGACTCTTTGGACGGTACGTGACATTGAAATGAAAATCCCTAAAATTAGATTTTAATAGCTGAAGCTGAAGAGCGAGATATGTAGAATAATTTTTTAAATACGCCATCTTAAGACATTACGACACTTAGCTAGGAAATTGATTGATTTGAAAGATATTTCGAATTCAAATTTATGAAATTTATCGCCTGGAAAGCAAAGAGAGACTCGACGCAGTATCCTTGTCTTTATACATATTTAGCTTAAAAAAGTAGAGACGCTTTTGAAGTGGATACGTGTCAGAGTCCTTTTGCACAATTAAGCTAATATTATTAGTCAAAACAAGTCACGAATCACAAATTAGCAGTGGTAGTAAATTTTCCCGCGGAATAGTAATAGAATCAGTAATAAATTAAATGAAATTACAACAAAATAATTAAAAAAAGTCTCGTTCAAATTTATGATGAAGCAGTTTTTCGACAAATTCACCTAAAATTATAAGAGGCAAGTCTATGTATAACCTATAACTTACCAATTAATTAATTATTAAAAGACAAACTGTTAGTTGATAAATTACGATGCAAAGAACGGATCAGGTCATGCATTCGAAAGCGTTCGATTTACTCCAATGAAATTCCTTTCCATCTTTTACCATTCCGAAATTATAACTAGGATGAATTACACAGGATACCTTGTACATGTGTTTAAATATCCATCGCATCTTACACTTCATCGCGCAACCGAATATTGCGTTTCGATGTTACATCAAAAACCTGATAAGATATACAATTCCACGATTCCTAATATTTTCTTCACTTGTTCATAAGAGAATGTTACGCATCAGATGTTGTCAAACGTAACAGGAAACAAATTGTACGTGACTAAACTGCATTATGACTTCTTATTGGAAGCACGTACAAAGCGAAACATGCTAAATCTTTTTCATGTTTGCAAATACAGGGTGTGTTACATAAAAGTACGTGGAACGAGTTACGTGTGGAATTAGGTAAAAGATAGAGAAAGATTGTTAAGAGAAAAGTTGAATATAGCAACGTTTATTTTTTTGCAATTTCACTTTCTTTATAAGAGCAACGATACATCCAAAAAATGCAGATGCACTCTTTTTTAATGGAATCGCATATTTTTTTATTCGTATCAATTCTTTGGAACATACTGCGTGAAAAATTATTAGCGTCCTATGTTTAAAAAACCAGTACTTCGTGAAGTGTCTCTCGTTTTTGATAAATCGTATATTTATGATATACTAATTTTTTACTAACCGTACATTTACAATAAACCTGGTAATTTGTACATACATTTTCGAATGTCTTTCAAATTTTATAACCACGACAGTCGTGTCTTATTCCAATTAACGAAATTTCAAGAAATTCAAAGGAGTTCAACAGATTTCAAAAGATTTTTTAATAATGCTCATAATATATCCATAAAAAAAATTCTATGGTAAGTGTTCCAATATTTTCATAAACCACTGTATATCTATGTGTCTAGTTTAAGAGAAACAGTACTGCAATAACAATCAACAAAGATATTTGTCAAATACATGTTTATATGATGAAGCTACAAATGAAAGAACACATCACAGATGCACTATTTGTTTTCTTCCTGAAAATATATCGCTTAACAATCCATCACAACTAATCGAACATTTATAAATTGTAGGAGAGTTAGAATGGTCATAATACATAGCATTGTTGCTCATATTTATTCGCTGTTGTTTGCAATATTGTTAGCCAATCAAAAGTGTGATTCGCTTTTTATTTTCAAAGACTTTGCTGTTTTTCGAGATAAGTACATCTCATTACGCCTTGATAATTATATTTCATATACATTTTGACTATTATTAATATTCACGATTTTTCATTATTTAACTTCTGTGTATCTTCACTGGATGTAATTGTTTGTTTAAGGAAAATGTATATGATACATAAATAAATAAGAAAGAGTGGCGTCTCTCTCTGATGCTTGCGTTGGATGCCGCATTTTTAACCAGGACAGACACTGCTCTATATGTATGCAACTTATGCAAACTGAAATGATATCTTCAATGTTTGTGAAAAAACGATTTGAAAATAATTGTGATATCTCAAGCAAATTATTTGCTTTTTAACCCTTAACGCTCCGACTTTTAATTGTGAATATCGACCGGCAACTCCAACTTATTCTCATCATACTTCGTAATGCTTTTTATTAACGCATTAGTAAAAAATAATTGAAAGTACTGAATAGGTTCACATAAATTGTGTACCTGTGGACCAGGAGTTTTTGTACCAGTCGAAAATTCAAATCGTTGTGGAATGATATCTTCGTTAAAAATTTCTTGTTAATCATTCTTGGTTAAATTTTCTTCCTGTGGTTCTTCATCATCTGCACTTTCGTCACTCGATGAACATTTTCTTATTTATCTTCTTCTTCCAAAAACAAGAATATCACTATCACTGCTGTCACTATAACTGTTTTCCAAGTCAAGAGCTACATCATTCTAGATGCGAAAATCAAAATTGTCATCGTCGCTATCTATATTTTCTTTACAAAGATAATTCATTTTTCTCCTCGACGTAATTAAAATAAATGGGTTTACAATAAAACAGGTTCAGATCTGACTGTCTTTACTGATCGCTTGTAACTGACTGAGGAGTATTATTTTTTATTTAAAAACAATTATCGATAACGACCCAAAAATACATTTGGAATAGAGCGCCGCACATCGGTGGTGCTTGAGAGGCACACTTGGAGTGTTAAGTGTTAATGAAAAATTGTTCGCGTTCTAATTAAAAGTTTGATAAAATTCGAACACGTTTATGTATCTTCTACTATCTTCCACGTTTTGTTTTCATTTTATTCTCAAGATGCCGTCTCGATACTAAAAAGTAAAAACGATATTATTTTAGTTTAGACGAAGTTTAGTAGAAGAAAGAATAAAACAACACGTTCCATTTGAAAAAGAAAAATAATTACATATTTCGTTAATATTTTATCGCATCTTATAACATAGGAATATAAAAATTCGTTATTTTATTTCACCTTTGTCACCAAATTTATTGAGTAAAAAGCTTCAATAAACAAGTTTAATAGGTCTAGGCGGCTCTTCATGAAAAAAAGACTTTTACGTTTTTACTTTCAGTCTTTTAAGGGTAATATACAGGGTGGTTGGTAACTGGTGGTACAAGCGGAAAGGGGATAATTCTACGCGAAAAAAGAAGTCGAAAATATAGAATAAAAATTAAAAAAAATTTTTTTTTCTTTTTTAATTTTTCCATCGAGACAACGAACTACAGTGAGATCGGTTATAACGAGACGTAATAAAGTGTACGCGTACCGAGCGAAAATTCAAAGTCGATTTTCTCGAAAACAAAGCCTTAAACGAAAAATTTTTATTCTATATTTTCAACTTCTTTTTTCGCGTAGAATCACCTCCTTTCCGCTTGTACCACCAGTTACCAACCATCCTGTATACTGGAATTTTAATTTATTTCATTGAAAGCAGTAGTATAAGATGTTTTATTAATAATATCTATTAAAAACTTTTACCATTGGAAAGATTAGACATAGTATCAATTACTTTAAATGAGAAGCTAGACGAATGAACCGTTGATAACTTCATAGACTTTTGAAATTAATAATTCTTTGCAAGTATAATTCTTTATTGGTACTGAGATATAGATATGTGTTGTAGCTTAGATTAGATTCTTACCGATTTCCGCAGTACGCCCGGTATATTCCGTTCAAAATTAAAAGTTATCGAAATTTAAGACTAATCCTCGATTCTTGTCCATATGGTGTGATTTGAAGGAAGAATATCGTCTGACGTATACATTACTATGATGTGCGGATAGAAGAACCTGCTACGAAGAAGACAAAAATTACGGTTTGTCATCAACGGCGTTTGAAATCTTTGTATCATGGCTCCGTGTGATTACTATTGAGCGAATAGCAATTGATTCGATCGCAAATAATCCTGTAAATCTCTCGTACGAAAATAAGCTATTTCCGAGTTACCAATTTCCGCTGGGATAAGTTTGAAGCGTTATCCGTAAAAGTAATTGCACTTGTATCGTTCGTTGTA
The DNA here is from genome assembly GCF_011952255.1 of Bombus vosnesenskii. Lineage (NCBI taxonomy): Eukaryota > Metazoa > Arthropoda > Insecta > Hymenoptera > Apidae > Bombus > Bombus vosnesenskii. The sequence continues at coordinate 579,293 of NW_022882941.1, forward strand.
TCGTAAAACAATCGTGTTCGTTCTTTATTTATTTATTGTGCGGTATCTATTTCGTACACAATTGAATAAAATGTCTCTTTACCTTCCGTCGCATGAAATCGTCGTCGTCTTTTTCCTAACTCTAGATCATCCAGAATCCGGCAAGCGGTTAGATCCCTGGCTATCGTAATTTCGTTCGCGTTGGATTCTCCACCGGAAGGTGTAAACTATCAATATGAAAGACTCGTACAATTATTTAAATGGGTCATATATAGTCATGGAGATTAAATGAAAATATTTTAAAAACTTGTTTCGTTCTATTACGTAAAACTGATAGAACTTTTTATTTTTTCGCCTATTATTTTCAAACTTTGAGTATCTTTCGACATAAGAAACAAAAAGTTGTGCTTATTTGTTTAACCAAAACACTATTGAGATACTAACGTCCTTCGCTCTATTTTTCAAAATTTACGGCATCTGTTCCTATATGCGTGTTCGTAAGGCACACAATAACGTCGTCCGCAATTTTCCAGATTGTTATGTTTCAAATGTCGCAGTCCTATTCTCTTACAGTATAGAATAGGCACAAAAATTTCACACAACAGCGTATATTACGATTGTACAGAGCATATGAAAAGTAAATGTAAAAACCATCATCACGTGATTCTACACCTCTGGATCGGTGGAAATTTTCAAAAAGTTCATATAAAATTAACTTTGAAGAGGCAAAAATTTTCTTATCCTTGTCTATTCTACTCATAATGTGGATAAAAAAATCTCTAAGGAACCATGGATAACTAAACCGTTCTCTTCGAACAAAATATTAAAGTTGGTTAAAGTTCCACTAGTTTTCGAACTTACTTCGTTTGTAATGTGCTTACATTCTGCGGTTAGATGCAGGGAAAATAGCATTTGATGTTGCACGTACACATCCCAGATCTAGCATTATATACCCTTTATCTTCCTTTTTTTCTTTTTCTCTTTCTGTCTATTTAAACAACCTCGAACTCGCATTTCTACATTTTCATCAAGTTTTTCTCCAAGATTATACAGGGTGGTTGGTAACTGCTGGTACAAGCGGAAAGGAGGTGATTCTACGCGAAAAAAGAAGTTGAAAATATAGAATAAAAATTTTTTTTAAATTTTTTTAAAGATCTACAGTGAGATCCGTTATAACGAGACGTGATAAGCGCACGCGTACCGAGCGAAAATTCAAAGTCGATTTTCTCGAAAACAAAGCCTCAAACGAAAATTTTTATTCTATATTTTCGACTTCCTTTTTCGCGTAGAATCACCCCCTTTCCGCTTGTACCACCAGTTACCAACCACTCTGTATATTGGCTTTGTATGATAAAAGCCACATTAAATCGGATGTGGTAATTGTTCAACGGACATAAACTGTTTACTTGAACTATAAACAATTTCTTCTCCTAAAGAAAAATGCACTGCAAGTTGGCGAACCGAGTTGGCGGCAGACTACGGTGAGATGGAGTACCATCATGTATGAAATAGGTAGTATTACATGTCATCGGTGAAGACAAATAGATGAGATTAGTAATGTAGTTCCCAATAATTATTCATTAAATCTTTCAACCATTTTATATGGATTTTTCTGAGCCCATCTTGGCATTTTGTTCATTAAGGACGATACTACTTAAGAAACTGTTCTCGTTTCTAAATAACACGCGTTTCGAAAAGCGCGGTACATGATGCAGCTTGTGCAGCATCCAACGGAAAAGCTTCCTCGAATGGAATAGTCATGCGACTAGAGTGTTTGGCCGCGGTAAATTTTATGAAATTCCATATACACTCATCGTATTCGTCGGATTGTTATACGACTGATTCCCGCTTGACGAATTATTTTAGTTTTATTTTCTTTTATTTAAAGAATTATTTTAAGCCCAACAGTGAATAAACAGGACCAAAGCGATAATTAATCGGCTCTTCTTCGCGCCAATTCATGCGGGGTTGACCTGTTTTCGGATAACGCAATATTAATTCTTGATCACCGAATTATTAACATAGTCGCTGAAAATCGCATTGTTACGGAGTGTCTTTTGCACGTAGAAATCTTCCATTATTCCTATATTCTGACATATTTCACGAGCTAATCTGTAATTTCCTGCTGTTTCGCAAATAGCGCACTACTCTCTCATTAAACGTGAATATATGTATATGTAAACACACGATGAGTAAATTATACTTAAGAATAATTAAAATTTTAACGGTTAAGTTGCTATTCTTAGATGATTCCTCAGAGACTTGTTATTCTCGCAATGAATAGAATACGGTGCAATAAAAGAAAGTTTAATCTTAAAAATCATGCTCAAGGTTAATTTTGCACGAATTCTTTTTTACAAATTTCCACCAATCCAGCAGTGCAGAATCAAGCAACAATGGTTTTCACACAAACCGTTTATTACACACAGCCTCTCGCAAAAATATTCGATCAACGCAATAAATAAATTTGACTATAGCATTCTGTATTTCAAATAAATATACAAAGAATACAAAAGATACAAAGGATACAAAGGTCTGTTATGCTGTGCTACAACATAGTTTCTAAGTGACTAAAATACAAAAAGATTTTATATTTTTTGTTTGTGTAGATAATAAAAGAGAAACGAAAGAATAGCGAATTCTTGTGGTGAAACATGAACGAACACGATATAAAATTAAACGCATAAAACTAAAGTAATATTTTTTAATCTCTCTAATAAATGTTGTGGTATATTAAAAATAATTATTTTCAAATAATCAATATTGTTGCATTATAATTTTTCTATAGAATATTCTTTAATTTTTCCTATAAATTTTGAATAATTTCACAAACTTTTTTCCAAACATTTGGCACGTACGATTTACAGCTTCTAACAATCGTAAATTCAGATCCTCAAGGATTATTCTCACAAAATACTAGGTCGCTTTCACACTGTTTGAATCTTACTTGTTGGCTTATTGCCGTGAAAACGGTAATGAAAATTTGCCAGTCTGTCGTTGGCACTCAAATTCATTCTTATCTATACATATACTTTCGCCGTGGCAGCTCAGCTATTATCGCTGAAGTACTGGCATTTAGTTCATCTTTCTGTAATTAGTATCGATTAGATGAGCCCAATTTCTTCCGTTTTCTACCATCTTTCGTTGTTTTTTAATCAATTTCATATCCTTTCCCCTTTCCAGTGATGATGATGATGATGATGATGATGATAACACAGTCGAACCTTGGAAACTCCAATCTCAAGGGAAGCGCTATAATGTCCTAGTGTGGAGATTGTATCTCATTGAATTTTTTGGCTACACATCGAAAGCTTTTATTTGTTTATCATGCGCGTTACATGAAACATTTTGAAATTTTGGTAACACTGTAATAAGACGCGATTACCATGATTACATTGGCAAAATTTGGATCCAATTTAAAAAGATATACAGTCCAGCGTATAATAATAATGGTGTCACTGGATACTAACAAGAAAATGACGAGAATTGCGAGATCTTGAATAAGTTGGCTGTATGTGCATTTGACGCTTTAAGTTGATGATAAAACAGTTTCAAAGGATTTGAGTACGTGGCCCTTTGTTTTTGAAAAATTAATCGAGAAATTTTGTTCCTGATGCAGCAATTTCATTGGTTTTACACGCCTGTATTACAATTTCCGTCTGCAAAATTGTAAAAATATGCCGGAGCACTATAACAAATAAAAATAATCGAAAACTTATCAAAATAAATCGTAAAAATAAAAAAAAACGTAATATTACGAGAATTTATAAAGTAGGATATAGACAAACTCATCAAGTTCTCCAGAACAAATCACTATACACTCAAATACTTACGGGGCTGTTTTACCTAAATCTAGATCAACCTAAAATGTCAAATACACATACAATAAACTCATTCGAGATTGCGCAGTCATTGTCATCTCTTGTAAGATCTATTAATATTATAAACAATTGCATGTTTAAATATTTTTGTAATCTCTGTAAAATATACAGGTAACTGGCGGTACAAGCGGAAAGGAGGTGATTCTACGCGAAAAAAGAAGTCGAAAATATAGGATAAAAATTTTTGGTTTGAGGCTTTGTTTTCGAGAAAATCGACTTTGAATTTTCGCTCGGTACGCGTGCGCTTATCACGTCTCGTTATAACGGATCTCACTGTAGATCGTTGTCTCGATGGAAAAATTAAAAAAAAAAAAATTAAAACAAAAATTTTTATTCTATATTTTCGACTTTTTTATTCGTGTAGAATCACCCCCTTTCCGCTTGTACCACTAGTTACCAACCACTCTGTATACTTGCACTAAATATCTTGTAGTTTGTGTACACATCTTCAGAATCGTTAAAAATTTTATTACTGTAATCGTGGTAGTTGCGTGTCAGTAGCGCTAATGAAATTTTAAAATGTTTCGTATACTACACGTAATATGTTCGTAAAAAGAGTATAAATACTTTCGCGAGACACTGTATATATTCGATTAAATTTGATATACTCTATTACATCTCCAGTTTCTTCTTTAAATATATTCTATTAGATTACCCAAATGGGACTTACATTTGTAGATGAAATCCGAACCAGTAAAAGTGCGTTGAAATAAGAATAATATAGTTCAAATAAATCGTGTTACAGAAATGCATGTAATAATTAATTAGTCACCTTCTTTAAAATATTGATCTTACTTTGATGGTTCTTTAAACTTTAAAGTGTAAAACTGATTGTTAATTATTAATTTTCGTTTACCTTACTTTTTTACTAGCTGCTTTCTTACAATACGGCTCATAATTATACAAATAAACAATACGTGTAGGATCAAAATAGATTTATAAATATTATTGATATACATTTTATCGATATACAACATATTTATATATAAATATTATTGTATAATTACCAAAGTATGTATCGTATATTATATATTAGTATACGTTAGTGCCTGGTGTATCTACACAATTATTTATATACTGGTGATAATTTGTAATTATTACATCATTGTTTTATATTCAAAAGTGTAAAACGTAAAGAATATTCGATATTAGAAACTAAAAAAAATAATCCTAAATTTGAAATGGATACAAATATTTACAAATAATGTATGTAAAACGAGAATATCGAAGTTAAATTTTGCAATAAAGATAATTTATTGTTAGTGTAAAGTTACATTTTGAATAATAGTACGTATATTCGAGCTAAAGGAAGTTGTTTATCGTAAAAATGTTTTTGAAATCTAATTTACATTACTGTTACATTATGAAGCATTCACAAAAGACTAACACAATTGCGACCAACTTGTCCAATTTATTCTTTCTAGTTTACACTTTACACAGTAGAATATATACTATAGATCATAACTGCACCTTTGTGCCTGTCATGTGCGTTAGCCCGATATCCAATACTGATTTACGTTAGAATGCTAGAGAGACTATTGTTTAATGGTATTGAAAATTCAAAAGAATAAAATAGCAATACACGTACATATCTCGGGGGAAATGAATGCCATTCAATTTTATTTTGTTTTAAACAATGTTATTACAATCGTACACCTTTACCTTCCTGAAAGTTACATAGTATATTCCTTATAGTTCCTACAAACAAAAAGATATTAATAATAAGTGAAAGAAAAGAAAAAAAAGGTCAAATTTCTACAGCGAATGGTATTCTTCTATTTTTCAACAATAAACACTGTTCTTGACGTACAATGTATTGTGTGAAATTCTCAATAACACACAAGATACAGTAATAGTGGAAAATGAGTACACTTGAAAGCTATCGGTATTAGAGAACTCTTACACACATGTTGCATAAATTGAAAATTGATGGAAAAGATATAAAGTATGTAGGAAAACAAATTGATAATAAAAAGACGTTAGTAAATCTGTATGTAAGTCAATAGTATACGATCCCTTTGTTTGCAAAATGCATGCTCAGTTGACTCTCACTACACGTTCTGCGTTAGAAAGGATCCATAGCGCAGGAACTAAAACACATTTTTTCTATACTAAGTCTACATAGAAATAACTGTCACACAATACGTAAAATTCTCCTTATCATACCAAAGATAATGCGATGCTATGATTTTCGAGTGAATTCAAAAACTTAAACATTTGTTGATATGTCATGAATAAGACAATTAGTGAACAGGAAGCAAATCAGTTACATGCAAACATGTACTGATCGTGTTTGTTTGCCTTGTATATTTTGGACAGTGATACGCTTTTGCATCTCTAAAATTTACTCACATACATATTCGTACAGTGGCGTGAATAATTAGAAATTGAATCATATTTTTTGATTTCTTCATAATATTAAAACAAAAATTGACAAAATCGTTTATATAATTCATGTAATACAATAATATAAAAAATCAAATAACATGATAATATAAAAAAAGGAGGATACGACAAACAAAAATTGTCTTCTTTTAAAGTCTGGAGAAAATAAAAATTTCCTTTAAAATTGTGTTTCTAGCTGTGAAAAAATAAATTCAATGGGAATTTTGTTACTTTTTCATTCAACATTTACTGAATTTTTCATTATATTTCATTACTTTTATTAACCTTTTTTATTAATCTGCACTATTCGCTAACGTATAAAAGTTTTATTTTGAATATTCAACCATGCGGATTTTGTTCCTTCTTCAAGTTCAGCGACATTTTCTGCTGGTGGCCTTCTAGTGATCGTAAACTTTTCTCGATTCTCGATCGGATTCAGATCAGAACGTATTGCTGACCATAGTAAAATAATTCTATTCGAAAATGCTGAAACTACTTTTTCCTAGTGAGGACTGCATGAATAGCAGCATTGTTTTGTTGAAAAATTGTTCTTTTGTCTTCTATTTCACGTTATGATAGGCAATAATTCGCCGTCTCACATCTCTTGGTATCCTATAGCGTTCAATGTATCCTTTAGGAGATACTAATTATTATTATTAGGAGATAATTTAGGAGATATCACTTAACATATCCACATACGATCAGCGGTTTCTGGCAAATATTGAACGAATAATGCAGGAAATGTCTATGAGCTTCTAATTATTCGTAGCACTGTACATGTGTATGATAGAGTCTCTTTAAGTAATTTTATAATCGTATTATAAGAATATCGCATTACGATACGGAACTCGTATAACGCGGAACGTATTTCCCGCGTTATAGGGCATCTAATATTGTACGTACATAGGATAAATTGCATGTAATATAATGAAACCAAATAATCTGACTTTTATTCAAGCGGCTTGCAACGCATCTCAACGAAGCTATTGGATTTTGGTTTATGATAAGCAGTAATAGTGAATTTACGCAGAACTCGCCGACCATGGAACACTTAATCAAACGAAAACCCATAAAGACGCAAAAATAAAAAAATTTTAAACGAGATTCAAAATGATTATCTCGAAATTTAATCTAAAAAATTATTACTTTCTAAGGTGATATTGCGATAAAATGTAATTATAAATGTAAATGTAATTAAAAATGCACAATGACCGTGCAAAATGTAATATAAATGTACAAAAACTACTGTATTCCTTCCATTAAAATGACAAAATTCTGTTAAAGTAAATCTCGAGAATCTATTTTTTGAATCTTACTTAAACCGTTGCAAAATTTTCTTGCTTGTTCACAAATAAGTAAAAAACATAAAACAGGATAGTTAAGATAGATGTGATTTTAAGTTACAAACTCTTCTTGGTGTAAAATTATTCCCACTTCCCCCTCAACAAACATGATCTCTTGTATGGAACCTTTCCATTATCATATCTTCACCGATAGACGCACTTACGAAAAATTTCATGACAATGTTTCTTTCGTTACAACAGATGTGTAACAGCATGATTCATATGCAAATATAACAAAACATCCTCGAAACTCGAAGATTAGAATATTCGAATATAGAGGTATCGCGAATATAAAGCTCATTCCCTAAGGAAATAAAAACTTTTTCAGCATCAGTGAAATACAAAACCGTCCTTACACGTTCTTTTCCCTAATGCGACTTTGTACCCTGAAGCTCAAACCCCGAATCGCTGATAAAAGCTGCGAAACTAAATGTTCTTCGCGTTGAATAAACTAGTTTCAAATTGATGTCTTGTAATATTTATTAATAATTTAGTGGTATTCTTCTTCTATGAAAGATAAATAATGCGACGGCTAGAATTTTTAAGGCGAACCAATCTTTTTCATAAGCTATACAGATCAACCTATGATGTCAGTTGAGCTATAATTTATTATAATACGCGATTGCAAGCAATAGATTTAAAACGAAAATGTGCTTTTTATTATGTTCAACGAGAAAACTAAATATAGGAATTTACAATATCTATGGTGCATACAACACTAATTTTACATAAAATGTTTATAATAATACCTATGATGAAAAGAAAAAGAGAATGATACATCGAAGCTTGGTAATTAAACAATTTTTCAACAATTTCATTATTTCAATTTTATAATAATTTTAAATGAGTAATTTCAAATATTTATAGACACACGTGAGCCATTGTAATTTCATTGTCTAATTTTTTGTATTATTTCTATCCTTTAAAACAGGTGTTTGCTTGCAAGATTGATAAAAAGCTCAATTAAAAAAAAGCGTTTTCAGAAGAATCCCTAAGCCTACATCTCATAAGTAAAGAAATAACAGCATTTTACGCAAACCCTGTAACAAATGTTTTAACCCGTTAATACGAATAAATATTTTCCAACGTTTCCGTCTGTCTACCCAAGATGTCCTTTTCATTACAATTTCTATAATAGGAATTAGATTAGTAATACTAATAAAATAAAACGTTCGCTACTACGAATCTTTAAAAAATACTTCATGTCTAGTATTTAGATTTGAATTTATGTATCGAAACAGTCACTCGATTCAATTTATTCTATAATACTTCGATGAAAACGTACAAATTCAGTGCGCAACTCTTACAACGATATTTAAAGAACATAAAAGTATCCAACTATAGATGGATATCAACAGACGAATGCGTTTCTTGCAAGTTGTATTCCTTCCCTATTAAGCTTTCCTTTCCCTCTTCTTTCAAAGGCTTCTTTCACTTTCGTCGATCGCATAGGTAATCATGCAGACGTGTATCAAGATATAAATTGTACGTTTGCATGCAAACGAAGACATATAAAATGACATATAAAAATATTTTGTTTAGCTTTGTGTTACTCTTATTATTAGCTCAAAGTTACATCAAATTTGGAAATAAAGTTACATTTCAGATGCGATAGTTCTTCAGATAGTTTATTAGTATGGCAAAGTACTCTTATCGTGTGAGGCTTTACGCCACTGCATTTTAAAATTGCAGAAATGAAGCAAATACTTCTTTAAACTACGCGACAAATGACATTAAAAATGCGCCATATTGATGATGAGATGCAACTTTTGTAAAAACTTTTCGATTTTTTAAATAATAAGATGAGATTCTAGTTGTCAGGAGAGAAGCTCACAATATGATGAAATCCATCGATTTATTATCGAATGTAAATTAATTTGTTCTGTATATAAAAACAACCATTGTCACAAAATCCACAACTCTGTGATTTAATTGAACATTGTTTCTCTGCAATAAAAATAATTACACTTGCAACGATAGCGTAATATGTATGGCGAATATTTGATTTAAAAATATCAAAGTACGTATATCAAACGAAGAAATTCAAGATATTGGAGTATTCTCTTGTTTTCCTGGAAAAAGGCAAAAAGGTGGACGTGTTACGAGACGTGAAGTTTGAATCGTCCCTTACCTTTGTCAGATTCTGCCAGTTGTTAGATACCGCAACTTCTTCTTTTCTTGAATCAATCGATGTTACTTGCTGCCAAACATAACACGAAAGAACGCAAAACGACCGAGTCAGAAGAAAAGGAGGAACCAGGAAAACGAAGCGAAGCCGCGGAAGTTTTCCACGTGACTGATGGAACTAGGTGTACGCCGCCGACGAGGAAGCTAAACAGAATACCAACCAATGCGCAAGTCCTATCCTCTCCAATGATATAGATATCTACGCTACCTTACACTCGCCAAACACCTTCGTTCTGTGTTTGCTTCTTTCATTCGGTTTGAACTTTGAAACTGCGTTACAAAAATACAAGAGGATAAGTGCACCCACAATACGGTTGGACATTTTCTATTTGGAACGAAAATAACGAATAAAGAAGTCAAATAGTTAATATTTATTTAAAATAAAATAGCAAACGAGTTTATTAGAGAGTAAAGTTCTTGCAAATAAACAAACTCCTACGTGAGAAATAAATTATTTCTAAAATCGATTCTCTCAGATAATATCAGAGGGTAAAGCGCAACAAATAATTATCTTTAACGCTTAAGAGAAATACCATTCAAAGGTATTCGGTCGTTTGCTTATTTTTGACAAGACATTTCAGGTGCGAAACTAAAATTAAATTAACCTGCAATGATTTTCTTCGCCATAATCACCATAGCTACGTATAATAATATGTTATAACCCGATTAAATTGATTTGCGCAAGTCAATATTAATAATAAAACTGGCGGTACAAGCGGAAAGGGAGTGATTCTACGCGAAAAAAGAAATCGAAAATATAGAATAAAAATTTTTCGTTTGAGGCTTTGTTTTCGAGAAAATCGACTTTGAATTTTCGCTCGGTACGCGTGCACTTTATCACGTCTCGTTATAACGGATCTCACTGTAGATTTTTAAAAACATTAAAAAAAAATTTGTTATTCTATATTTTCGACTTCTTTTTTCGCGTAGAATCACCCCCTTTCCTCTTGTATCACCAGTTACCAACTATTCTGTATGGATAATTAAAAGCGCGTTAAGCTCCGCTTCTAGTGACAAATGCAGCGTATATAGGTCATCTCCTCTCAGAACTACACTGGATCTCGTGTGTTACAATGCGCAATTTTGTAAAAAATGATTTAAATACTCAAATTAACGTATCTCCATTGCTACTACAGATATGAAGACAATTAAGGGCGAACAACTGTCCAAATATCGCATAAATGATACGCCTGCTACCAGTAAACTAATATATATTAATATTAATATCATTCTGAAAAAATAGGGGTGTCACCGTTTCCGCCCCTAAGAAACTCGCGCACACAATATCTTACACCCTAAAATGTTAGCCCCTCTTTACCATTTTGCCCATTATATTTATCATTATTTACCATTTAACACACCATTTTACAGCTGAAAATTTCAGTGTTGATATCAGCAGTGGCTTTGCAGGAGACAGCTTGTAATATTTTATCAGTCACGCCCTGTGCATGCTGGAAATATGTATACATAAAATATATGTCGGAGATGAAAGGACATCAGGGCCTTTCTTTTGGAATTTTTGGGAAGATCCCCAATACTTTAGTCTAGACTATTTAGTATAGCTGTACTTAAATAATAAAACTTAGAGGTAGTTGTTATGATTCAATCCGATTATGTTTGCCCGAGATTTGTGACAGTGGACTTGAGTTCGAGGTGACATAACTGATCGCCGAACATAGCCACGGTCACGAGATGAACGTTTTTACCTAACAGAGAAGTGCCAATATTGTGGGACACACGTTGTGGTAACAATCAAACCCCGGTCAGGAGCAATGGCAGTTCTACGCGGATCTGCCTAGTAACGGCGGCTGGAATTTTGTTGGTATCCCCGGCCAATATGCAACGAACAAACGCGATCGTAAGGAGAGGAAAATTTCCATCAGTCTTTTACTCTTGCGATCACCTTGGAAAGTTTTCACATCGTCTTTACGTGCAGTATGATACCGAGCGTCGCAGCAAACGTTACTTTGTGCTTCAGAATATATTCTACGTTTAACAAAGAGTTACTCCGTTGACCGTAGATTCGTTATTGAACCTAAGAACATTGTCTTTAACATCTCGAGTGCCTAATCACCACGGTTATTTGACAAACATTGTAAAAATCAATATTTATACCAGTAAATATAATCTCTATAGTACAACAACGATGGCTAGTCCGAATGAAGATTTGTTACACGCCCCTAAATCTAACGCTAACCCGACATATATATACTGAAAGTCGTGCAAGACTGCATTTTTGGCATTTGTATCCGTTTGTAGTTTATAACGGCGTTAAAAGATTTTGATGAAATCTTCAGCGTTTACATAACTGGCATAAATCTTTAAATATGTTGTTTAAATTTCCACTACCAGCGTAGATAAAAAAATTGTAAAACATGACCTTTGCTTTTCTCTTCGCTATTCCGAACCGATCGGAACAAATCGAACAAAAAGCAAAAAGCTGTGGCTTTTTTTTTTTTTATTTATTTGTTGAAATTACGATCAATTCTCGCGTTGAGAATTTTCAGTAATTTTTCTGGCGTGGCGCAGTGACATGGCTGTTTATTTACAATAAGTTAATACTTATTATAGATAGGTATAATTTATAAGTATTATAAGTAAGTGCATATGCTTAATTTGGATAATTAAATGAATCTAACGTTTAGGTCTAGCGGGTAGTGCCTCTTCAGCCTGCGAATCTGGTCCGTCGTATCGAGTAGTCCAGTGATTAGGGGGTTTCGGTGTTTGTTGATTCTTTTGCTGTATCTGTCGCTGTATTTTGCTATTTCCTCTTTGACGGTGGGTATCTTGAGGTCGCGGTGTATTGTTTCATTGGTTACATACCAAGGTGCGTCAATTAGGGATCTTAGCGTTTTCGATTGAAAGCGTTGGAGTATTTCAATGTTGGAGTTACTTGCTGTTCCCCATAGTTGGATTCCGTAGGTCCAGACAGGTTTTATTACGGTCTTGTAGAGGGTAATTTTATTCTGTATATTTAGTTTGGAGCGTCGGCCCGTGAGCCAATAGAGTTTTTTTAGTTTGTCCTTTAGTTGCTTCCTTTTATCTGAGATGTGTGTCTTCCACGTTAGTCTCCTGCCCAGGGTCATGCCCAGGTATCGGACTGTGTCCCTGCTAGGAACTGTTGCATTGTTGATGGTGACCTGGGGGCAGGTTTGTTTTCGGAGCGTGAAGGTTACATGTGAGGATTTCTTTTCGTTGACTTTGAAGCCCCATTTGTGAAACCACTTTTCCATGGAGTCGAGACTTCGCTGGAGAGTGGATGAGGCTATTACCGGGTCTGCGTGGGAAGCTAATAGCGCTGTGTCGTCTGCAAATGTCGCTGTTGTTATATCGTTTGATATAGGTAGGTCGGCAGTGTAGATGGAGTACAGTAGGGGTCCGAGGACACTACCTTGGGGTATGCCGGCTTCTATTGGGAATGTTGCGGAAGTGGCATCTAGGCATTTAACCATGAATTGTCTATTGGTTAGGTAAGATTTTAGGATGGAGTAGTAGGGGTGGGGTAGGATCTTTTTAAGTTTGTATAGTAGCCCTTCATGCCATACTTTATCGAATGCCTGTTGGATGTCTAGGAAAACCGCTGAGCAATATTTTTTCTTTTCGAGTGTTTGGCTGATCGTATGAGTTAAGCGGTGGATTTGCTCTGCTGCGTGTGGATTTTCAAGTTCTCTAGGATTGGAAGGAGTCGGTTCGTGAGCATCTTCTCGAATAGTTTGAACAGGGTAGGTAAAAGACTGATTGGGCGATAGGAGCAGGTTTCGTATATCGGTTTACCGGGTTTAGGGATGAGGGTAATCAATGAGATTTTCCAAGCCTTGGGATAGTGTTCCAGGCGAAGGATAGCATTAAAAATCGATGCGATGAGTGCTATCCCTTTTGTGGGAAGTTCCTTGATTGCTCTATTGCCTATTAGGTCGTGTCCTGCTGCTTTCTTGGGGTTTAGGCGACTGATTGTTTCTATAGTCTCAGCAGAGGAGAAGGGTTCGATAGGAGGGGACATTTGGAAGGGGGTGTGCAGGTATTTAGTAACGTCCGCGGCGGCTTGGGGGGAATGGGGTTTGAATACTTTTGACAAGTGTTTGGCAAACAGGTCGGCTTTTTCTATAGGGCTTCGCGCCCATCCACCTTGCGGACGGCGGATAGGTGGGATTATTTGTGGGGGGCGTGTGAGTTTCCTGGAGGCCTTCCATAGTGAGTAGTTGGCGTCGGCTGTGGGGGATAAGCTGGCGAGGTATTTATGGAAACAGTCATTTTTATAGTTTCTTAAGGTTCTGGATAGCTTTCTAGTTGCGTTGTTAAGTTTGCGTTTGTCCTCCGGTGATCTATGAGTCTGCCATACTCTTCTTAGTCTACGTTTTTCCGCTATTTTTTTTAGTATGTATTGGGGATATTCTTGTTTGCTGCTAGATGGCTTTGTCGGTGCGGAGAGGCGGATTGCGTTTATTATGCTCGTGTTTAAGTATTCCGTGGCTACTTCGATATCTTCCTTTGTTTTTAGTGGGGTGAAGGCTGAGGTTGAGTGTGTGAAGACTTCTCTGAAGAGCTGCCAGTTGGTGTGTTGGTTGTGAATGGAGCCATTAGGTGTATTCTCGATGATTGTTGAACTGACTGTTGCTATCACGGGAGAATGATCAGAGGAGAGATCAGCCGAGGAGTTGATCTGGACGTGTCTTGATGGGATATTTTTAGTTATGAAGAAGTCGAGAAGGTCGGGTATTTTGTTGGTGTCAGTGGGCCAGTATGTGGGTTCGTATGTGGTGAGGTAGTTGAGGTTGTTGTTTATTATGCTGTTTAAGAGGTTTTTGCCTCTTGCTGTAACCAGTCTGCTGCCCCATTGGATGTGCTTGGCGTTATAGTCTCCTCCAACTATGAATCTGTTGCCCAGGGTGTCCAGGAAGTTATCAAAGTCTTCTTTGGCGATGGAGTGTCTGGGAGGGCAGTATACTGCTGAGGTGGTGATTGAGCCATGACAGTCTTCTATTGCTACGTTTGTTGCTTGGAGGTAGTCTTTCTGGAACGATGGAAGTTCGTAGTGCTTAATACTTGCTTTGATTATTATTCCGGTGCCACCGTCGGCCTTTCCGCTGGGGTGTTGGGTATGGTAGAATTTGTAACCATTTATTTTCAGGTAGCTCTTGTCGGTGAAGTGGGTTTCCGATACGAGCATTACGTCGATTTGCTGGTGTTTTAAGAAGAGTTCTAGTTCAAGTTTGTGTTGCGCTAGACCGTTGGCGTTCCAGAGTGCTATGCGCCTTGGTTTTATTTTGAGTCGGGGCGTGCTAATTTTTCCACGATGAGTGTTAGTAGCGATAGCAAGTGATTTATTTGCTCCGATTGTTTCTCTATTAGCTTTTCAAGCCTTGAGGAGTTGTCTGCGTTTGGTGGGTTGGGGACACTGTTTTGGGGAAGGTTCGATCTTTACTATCGCGTTCATTAGGCGACTGATGTTGTAGATTTCCTTATTGTTCGGCTTTTGTTTAATGTCTAGGAAGAATAAGGATAACGGGTCTTTCGAGACTCTATGCCTTATATTACTTACGTTGATGACTTCGTGGCCGAGTTTTGTGAGTTCGTATTTTAGTTCGTCTATGTCTGCTGAGTGGTGTATGTTTCGTAGGACCACCCGGAAAGGCCTTTCCTGTTTGAGTTGGTAGGTGTGGAAGTTGGCGCTCAGGGTCCTGAGTGTCTTGGTGAGTTTTCTGTAAGCTTCTGGGTTCGTCGGTAGTATTTTTACTTTGTTGTTGCTTATCTTAAGGTTATATACCTCCTTGCTGATATCTCTCTCTAGGGACTTGATCATTGTCTGTATGTCAATGACGTCGTCCACAAATATTGGTGGGGGAGGGGGGATTCTCTGTGAGTGTTGGTTTGGTGGCGGTTCTACGATTTCCATGGCGTCGTTTGAGGATTCCAATACGGCGAACCTGTTGTGTGTGTTTATTTGCGTTGCTGTTTCTATTTTCCTTTTCTTTGTAGTGTTAGCGTCGTTAGTGCGGAGAGTTCTGCTACACTTCTGCCACGGGGGGGGGTAGCACGGGGTAGCTGCGAGTCTGCTCCGGAGAGCCTGGTCGCGGTTGCTGGGCCATCATCGAGCTAGTTAATTCGGAATGAACAACTAGTCGTGAGGCTGTGAGGCTAGTATTCGGGTTGGGTTAGGTGCGTGGGATTTTCTTCTCCCTAGAGGGTAAGGGACACTTAGCTGTGTTCTCTTTCGACGGTTGGGCGACACGTGTTGTTTTCGAACTACGCTGGGCACTAGAGACACGTCTGCACGCTTCGGCACTCCACAGCGAACAAAAAAAAAAAAAGCTGTGGCTGAGGGCACTGTTGATGAATTTGTCCATGATAATCCTCCTCTAAGTGACAATGTATTGAAAGTTATAAAGCCAATCTATGAAAGTTTGTCTGCAAATACCTTATTAGAACGATGTTTGGGTTCTGAAACTCAGAATAATAACGAATCGTTAAATTGCTTGATATGGACTTTTGCTCCGAAACACATTCATACAGGAACGCGGACCATTAAAATTGCTACTTTTCTCGCTGTTAGTATTTTTAATGAAGGTTTTATACCCATTTTAAAAATACTGAACGTTATGGGAATGACGATTGGTCGAGAAGCCCATGCGTTCGCTGTGAAACGGGACGAAACTCGGATCGAACGCTCTGAAATCTGACTTCGGGTGCTTCAAAGGAAGCCAGGACTGCTCATTTATACGAAAAAACCTCAGAGAATAAACATTTTGAAGTGGAGGAAGGTCCATTGTATGAGGCAGGAATCGCCGATTGGAAATATCGAAGTATATCGTACCATTATATGAGTAAAACTGCGTGAAACTTTATTCAAAACTTTAAAAGCGTTTTTCTCGAAACTACTTTTTTCAAGCTGGCGTGCATGATATCTCAAGTTCTACTGAACCGATTTATTTGAAACTTTGTATGAACCTTCTCTATACATCCCCCTGTCGCTTACTAGATTAAAGTCAAAAATTTCAATTTTTAACTATTTTTATAAAATTTGGAACTGTTAAAAAAATACGTGAAAAATTTTTTTTCTTCAAACAGCCATCATTTTGTCAAAAAAATTTTTTTTTACTTCTTCGATGTAGACGCGACAACGACATCTTTACTGATTAAGAATCCGTTGGATTTTTTTGTTTCAGATGACCGGAAAGGTTGGAACCATGCACGCCAGGACATCCCTTTTCTTGGACCCCCCCTCCCCACCACCATTTTAACAACCGATAACTTTTCGAGTTTTGAATTTTTTTATTCTTTTATCTATTCTTAAAATATAAATAAACGAATAATAATTATAATATTATAATTATTATATTAATTAACGAATGATAAAAAATGGATAGTAAAAATATTCTTTGTTTTTTTACAAAGCTCGAAAAAAGGCTTTTGGAATAGAATACCCTCTTAATTGCAATTCTTTCAAAAAATTTTTTCGCATCATCTAATAAACAAGTCCTAGTAACTTCTTAAAAAGACTCAAGTCGTTTGGTTCAATAGTAAAAAAGTTATTCTCCTTGTAAAGCGTAAAAATACCTTCTTCACCCGCTGCATGTATATAGATATATAACTATATAGCTAATAATAATAATGTATTTTTCTTATCACTATAACGTTTAAGGAAACATATCTCGAAGCTTGTTTTTGGAACAATTTCACCGAAATTGTATATGTCAAATAAGATGACAAATATTAAGGGACTGTGCAACTATGTCGGCTTCAAAATGTCGAAATTCTTTCTTTCTGCATCTTTTTAAAATTCGATATGTATAGAATACTATGGTAGAAGGGTATTTTGAAATTTTTAAGAATGGCGAATTTATAATACTGAAGACTACAGCATTCTTTTATTTTAGCGAAAACTTCGCTTTAAACTTTAAACGCGTTTTTTCGAAACTGCTTTTCGATGTTGCATCCGGCAGATCCCCAAACTTTTCATCCGATTAACTTGATATTTTTACACGTTATTCTGCGTAACATTATCTACAATGTAGCGTACAATTTTTTTGATATCTTAGTCAGTTGAATTTTTATAAACGTTAAAATTTGATTTTTTTTCAACCAAAAAATAAAATGTTGTTCTTAACAAGCCGCGACTTTCTGACTTTTCAAAATTATAAAAAAATCATACGCTACATTGGAGACAATCTATTTTTGTACATGTTCGCACAAAATTTGTTTACTTTCTCCAGTCATATTTGCCGCTGGGTGTACGCAAACAAGGTTCCGCTGGATATGGAGTCAAATAATGTTGTGCCATTGTGCCATTTTGTAATTTTGCGTAATAAAAAAATATAAACATAGAGTTAAGCGTCGCTTAAAGATTCCTATAAAAATCTTGGTCCTTTACCAAATACTTGAATGCGAAAAAAATGTTAGATTTGCCCTACCTTTTTTAAGCTTCCAAGATTATATATCCCTTTACTAAAATTTATTTTTTAAATATGTTATTATTTAAATAATGTTATTTAAAATAAAGTAACATGGCAAATAGGAAATAAACTAAAACTTATTATTCTATTAAGATACAAAAGATGCTTCAAATTAATAAATATTATACACTGCTAAAGCCCACTACACTTTTAAAGGGTTAAAAAGACGTCCTGTAATTTAAGAAAATACCATAATATTAATACTATAGCACTAAAATACTAGCCTATAAAATACTTTTATCTTAACAGGAGGACCTGTATACTTACACAGGAATTTTTAGGAATATGCCTTTTTGGCAAAAAATTTTGTTATGAAAATGTCTTGAAAATATATTTTCAGCGAATCGAAAAATCTCTATGTACTTCAGTAGTTTTTGTCATGTAGGAAATGAAAATTTTTGGTAGTTTGTTCATACAGAGAGTTCGGAAATACATGGAAAACCGATTTACAGTTCAATTTCAGGAAACTCATTGCGCAGCTACTTGGACATCGTTATTCTGTTGAAAATAAATAAAAAAAGGTACCTTTTTCTATACGTCAATATTTATATAATAAATCTCATAAAAATATTTTCTATTGGATTATTTAAAAGAAAAAAGTTGCTAGAAAAATTTACTGATTTTCATACGTTCAAAATGCTAAGCGTCCTTAATATAGATTTCTTAAAGTTGTATTAATATTACTAAAAAACGATGTACTGGAATTCGATATCGATTTATATTCACTTTGGTACACAATCTGCGATCTCATATTATAATTGTTGATAAAATTCCAACGGAGTTATATTCTGGTAACTTCAAAGCCTTTTTTACTTCTAACAAATAAAAACCTAACGGCAACAATACGAAAAGAAAATTACAAATCCATTTTCGTCAATTTTTGTGGTTTTGCTGTCAGTTGGTAGTTTACAAAGATGTATTTTAATATGAATATATCCAGTTGGAGAGGGAGTAATCTGATATCACCCACAAGCAGATACGTCAATGCGTTAATGCGGATGTCACGTAAAGTTGGTACTTGGGTGGTAGTAAGAAGGCTGAGTCGTAACCCAACTACTAATTTTCCTTTATAAAACTTCATTATAAATGTTAACACTTACAAAGTAACACCGAACCGGAGAATAGGGGTTGTATGAGTACAGCAACTAGAAGAGGAACAAAAAGAACTGCCCGAGCTGGGTGAAGTCTCGGTTTATATACGTTTTGGTTTTAGTATGTTGAGGGGCTAGGTGTACCCGATGATGTGTCGGAGATCAGGGGTCGAAGTCTTTATCTATGATGTGGACTAAGGTGTGTCATAGCTCCTGTGTAGGCTATGATGATAAGGTGGTGATGTGTCCAAAGGAGTCCAAAGCTCGGGATCGCTATCTCATGGTTGAGATAAGATTGATGTCGCACGGACATTGGCCGATATAGGCAAAACGAAAGAATATTTCGTATAATAGGTTTTTAAAATAAATATATGGGGGAAAAAAATAGAGAACTATTGGAAGTTGACGTATTGGAAAACTGTGATCTTTAATCTGAAATCCAAATTAGCTTTAAAAGTAAGAGATATGTATTACGAAAACTCATGGTGCATTAAAAATTATATATAAAATTTACTAAATTTCTTGCTCGAAATATTTCCCTAACTAATAATTTAGAACTGTATTGCTAACATAAAACTGTGCATGTACTGTTTGGAAAATAATGATCGTAATCGTTAGTAGCTGACTACTAAAACCTAAAAATCGACCACTTGATCCTTTTTCTTCTTAACCACTCGTTTGAGTAGAAAATTAGTTGGGTCGAACTATGTAATGAAATTTCTATTTTATTAGCTATTAATTTATTTATTTATCTGTTACATATGTATCAAAAGGATTAAAATGATAAGTATAGGAAATTACTAGAAAAGAAGTGTATTGACATAACCAAATATTTTGTTTCGAATTTCAAAAATTATATGTCCGTTTATTAAATAAATCAATAATGAAATAAATAAGAAATAAAAGTGAACTTGCAAAAAAGCCAGTTTCTCTTCGATTTCAATGATTTTGAAATATATCGCTAAGCTCTACATTTTAAATAATTATTTCCTGCGCACATAAACGGCAGGCAACTTTAGTTGCCGAGATACTGGCGGAAGACTGCTAGGCATTAAAGCCTGCTCATGTATGTGTATTCGTGACAGACTCACAAGCATAGCCAACACGTTCGTCGCTTCGTTCGCAGCTTGGCGATCTGTTATCATCCATCAACCATCGATCTCCTTATCTAAATATTATACTTTTCGAATCTAAATAAACAGCTTCTACGAAAATCTTGTTCACAACTGCACATGCAAGTGTTCCGATTTGTGCTGCAATACAAAGTAAATAGTATATGAATAATATACATTTTATGTTTTTATATATTTGTTACTATCGCTACTAACAATCTCGTGTGTGCATAATTGCGACAACATTTGTCATTATTTATTATTAAATTTCTAATTATTT